>NW_026555138.1:0-464245 GCF_021234165.1 Pteronotus mesoamericanus
GGGAGGCGGGGCCAGGAAGACGCGCGCGCTTGGGATTGGGCCCGGCGGGGCGGGGCGGGGGCGGGGCTAAGGGCCCACCTGACTCCGCAGGCGCTGGCGCTGCTCGCGCAGCTGCTGCTCCGTCTCCTCGTAGAGGCAGCGCACCTCCCTCTCGTGTTCGCTCTCCCGCCTTCGGGGGGCCCGGAGTGAGACGGCTAGCTGCTTAGAACCCCCCCGGCCCGCGCCTACCGCCCCCCGGAGCGCCGCCCCGCCCCCAGGCCTCACCGCCGCAGCGCCTGCTCCAGGCCGTCCCGCTCTCGGGCCGCCTCCTCCAGGCAGGCGGACGCTCGAATCAGAACGTCCTCGAAGTATCCCAGCAGCTCGGGCCGCTCGTGCTGCAGCCGCGTCCAGAGCGTCCGTGCGGCCCGCTGCCTGCAGGGGCGGGCAGGGACTGAAGCCGGAGTGGGGGCTCCGCGCCCGGCCTGAAGGCGACCTTCGCAGCCCCAGACAAGCCAGGCGCGTTTGCCGCATGTAGGGCTTCCCTCACGTGGGGGCTTTCGCCCCAGCCGGGACTCAAGGCTCAGCGAGGGGCCCTGGGTGCCTGCGTACGAGGCCCTGCGCCCGGCGCCACCCCTCCTCCCGGCTGCCGGGCTGCAGCCTCCGCAATGCAAATCCTGCGGGAAATCACGCCCGGCTCCTCCCAGGGCGCGGCAGCCGAGAGGGGCGGCAGGGCCAGACCGGGCTGGGGACCCTGCCCAGAGCAGACAGTGGGGCGAAGTGGACAGGCAGCAGGCGGGCAGAGGAGGGACCTGAGAACGGGACCCGCCCGGACTCACTCGCTCAGCACCCGGGCCACCCCGAGCTGCTCCAGTGCAGAGAAGAATCTCTCTTCCTCCTCCTCCTCCTCCTCCAGGGACCCCCCGGGGCCTTGCACCTCGGACCAGCCCGACTCAAAGGTTTCCTCGGAAGCCCGGGAGGGCAGCGTGCCCTGCGCCGACTCCACCCCCACAAACTTCCCTGTGGACATGGGGGAACAGAGAGAGAGAGAGAGGACCAGGACTGTGGGTTTCCACCCCAGCTCTGCCTGGCGCCGCTTGCCCCCCCAACATATCCTGCCCGTTCTCTGAGCCCAGTTTCCTGTTTTTCTTCCTTATCCTGGTTTGATTCTAGGCCTGGGAGTGGGAGGTGACAGCCGGGCTCAGGCCAAAATGGACAGCTGGCCCCCTGCCAGCCCACCTGGGTGGGGCGCAGGAGAGACAGTGGGGTGCAGGAGGGTCGGCTCCACACGGTCCGTGGCGCCTGCGTGCACAGGCATCCGTGTGTTGTCCAGCAGGGACAATGGAGAAGCACCAGCCACACTCTGTATGGGCTGTGGGCCCCATGGAGTCCCCGTGTGTGAAGGGAGGGTCGTGGGGTGAGGGTCTCGGTGGGGGCGAGGGAGGGGCTCACCCAGGCCGAGGCAGAACTCTCGGGCAGTGAGGAAGCCCGTGTGTGCCTGGTCCAGGCTTTCGAACACAGCCTCCAGCTGTTCCGGTGTGAGGAGCAGGTCGCTCTGCAAGCCCTGGCCAGACGGAGGGGCCGGGCTGAGTGGCCACAGGCAGCCCTGGGCCGGGCAGCCCCCTGGGACTGGGGACTCACCTGCAGGTCGTGCCGGGTGATGAAGCCCTTGGCCTCCTTGTCACACAGCAGGAAGAGCTCCTGGGCCTGGGCCAGCACGGCCGCCTGTGGCCCCGCGGAGCCCCCCTCTGCCTCCACTTCCTCCTCCTGGGCCTCCCCCGCCCTGGGCTCCCGGGGGCTGGCCATGAGGCTGGGGTCTCTGCCGCTGGGCGCTGTGAAACCAAGGGGCAGCCAGGGGCTGAGCAGAGCGCGGAGTAAATGAGCGGGGCAGGGGCTGGAGAGGCAGAGGGGGCGAAGTTCCGAGGGGGTTGCAGGCTCAGCGGGGCCCGGGGGGACCCAGCGTGGAGCGGAGGAAGGTGGAGGAAGGCGCAGCGCAGGTCCAGGAGGCCGGGCTGCTGGGAGGGCAGGGGGGACGCACACACTGGGTGGTGGTGCTGCAGGCACGGGTGTCATGGGTGGGGCGATGCTGGCTCGGGGCCCCCAGGGGCCGCCCAGGGAGCTGGAGGCTGCGGGCCCAGGGAGCAGCCCGAGAGAGGACTGGCTGGGGAGAGGGCAAGCTCCGGCCGGGCGGGGGGCGGGGGGCGCTGCGGAAGATCGTGTGGTGGGCTGTGAGGAGGGGGCTCCTGACCCCTGCGGGCAGGAGCTTGGGCGAGGGAGCTGAATGGGTCCTAAGTCGGGGACGGGGGCTGCCGGGCCGGGCCGAGCCGGGCCCGTGGGAGCGCTCGGCCCACCCTGCCAAAGCCTCTCCTCAGCCCCGCTGTGCCAGCTGGCAGGCGGGTTAGGCTCCTCCCGCCCTGCTGCAGCCCCTCCCACTACCGGCGCAGTTCCCCCTGGGGTGCAGGTGCCAGGTCCTGGCCTGGGACAGGGTGCCTTCCTGGCCCTTGTCAGGAATCCCCTAGATTCTAGGCTTAGCAGCCCCTTCCCGGGACTGGCCTCCTCCGGGGCCGGGAACTCCGCGGGCCGCCCTCCCTGCGGGCGCGCCCCGCCCCCTCATCGGAGGCACCTGTCTCCGCACCACGCCCTGCTCCCGGATTTTCCACCGCCGAACCCCAGTTTGTCGACCCCCCCCACCCCCGCACCTGGGCCTGGAGTCCTTCCCCCTCCGTTCAGAACAGTGATTCTCCACCCACCCTATTCCTGGGGACCTGAGAATAGATCTCCAAGGAGGACGGGTCTGAGGAGGGGCGACAGGAAGGGACCCGCAGCCGGAGACATCTCCCCCGCTTGCTGTCGCCTCACCCACGCGGCGCACCGCCCGACCGGTGGCTCGCGGGCTCCCCGGGACCAGAGGTCCATCCCAGCGGAAGCTGCGCTGCGACCGGACGCGGGAAGCAGGGAGGAAGGGCCGCCCGCGCCCCGCCCCGAGGGTCCCTAGAGTCCTCGACCGCCACGCGCAGGGAGCGGCGCGCCCGGCGGGAGGGCGGCAGGACCCGCCAGGCGCCTACCTGCGAGCTGCGCCGCGACCGCACCTGCCGCGCACCTGGCCTCTCCTCCCGGAAAGGCGGGCACGGTGGGCGACGTGGGCCGGCGCGGGGCGCAGGGCGAATCGGCTGCTGCTGCGCTGCAGGCACCGAGACCCCGGCGTGGGCCGGCCCCGGGCGGGGCGCCGCTGCTGCTGTCGCCCTGTCCCCGCCTCCCGGCGCGTCCGGGGCAGCCAGGCTCTGGGCCTCACTTCCCACCCGCCCTCGGCCTGGCGACCGCATCTTTGTGGCGGCGGAGTCCCAGCGCACGGCGGTGCCGGGATGACCCAGGCACCTGGGGATCCTTGCTGAGCAGGACCAAGGTGAGGAGGGGGACGCTGTCCTGAGGATCCCAATTTAAGGCGCCAAAAAGTGTGTGTAGGAAAACGCCAAGCAGGAAATAGACCACAATATTTCAGCGGTTATCTCTAGGAGTGAGGCGGCTTTTCCTTCCCTCCCTATACTTTCCCAGCTTGGTTGTTCCCATGTTTAAATAAGACACATGTGACATACTAGAAAATGACACTTAACAGCACAATCACCCGTGCGTGTGTGAGGGGGAGTGGTGGGTGGGTGGGGGTGGGCGGCCCGCACCTCAGCCGGCCCCCCACACCCGTATTGGGGCCCCATCCTGACCTGGGTTCTCCGGGGGCCAGGGCAGAGGGAAGGAGCTGGGGAGAGTCTGCGTGGGGCCTTCCTGCAGGGGGAGAAAACTTCATCCTCCCCCGGGGCCCCCCGCTGCGGCCGCCGCCTGGCCCCTGCACCCACCTGCGGGGCCTGGCCTCGCTGCAGGCAGGGCAGAGCCAGGGGCTGGAGGCCTCTGCTTCTTCAGGGGCCTGGGATCCTGCTGAGCTAGAACAGGTTGGGCTGATAGGACAGGACCTTGAGACCGCGAGGGGGGCGGCCCCTGGCACCCAGGAACACCAGGGACCTGCCCAGCCGGCTCGCCCAGTCCTGCAGTCCTACCACCAACCGTTATTGTTGGCTGGGGGCTGCCACCCCACACCTAGGCGGGGCGGGGGCGGTGTGTGCGGCAGGCGGGGCTGGGCTGGGCAAGACCGAGGGCTCTGGACAGCTAGCCAAGCGCCCGGCTGTCCCCGCGGCCCTGTTGGTCACCAAGGGGGGCCGGCCAAACTCCCTCTGATTACCCTGGGGCCGGGGACACTTTCAGGAAACAATGTCTCTCCCAGAGCGAGGTCCAGCTGCTTCACAGTCAGGGCCTGCCGGCGCCCTGTGCACACAGAGGCAGACAGGGAGCAGGAACGTGTGTGCATCTGGCCGGAGCGGCCTGGTTCGCGGTGACCAGGGAGGCCAGCACCTCACGCAGAGCCGTGGGCTGCGCACCCCAGGCGGAGCCGGCCCCCACGCCCGCTCAGGAGCCTCGCCCTCCACAGCCCCCGCCCTGTCACCGTGGAGCAGAGATAGCTGACGCCACCTTCTGTAAACAGGCCTTTGTTTTGTATTCAACGAGCATCTTGGCCCCAAGTGTTCCCACTGGCCCTTGGAAAGCTGCGCCCAAGGGTCGGCCGGCCGGCCTCAGCGCTGACGTGGGTCCCAGCCTAGGGAGGGGACGTGGCCCAGCAGGCCCGCGCGTGCCTTCGGGGGCACCCAGGCCTGAACGCCAGGCCCGGGGACGGGACCCTGGGAAGCCCTGACCCGAAGCGGCACCGACACGGGTCAGCTCGAGGGGCTCACGTACGCGGAGGACATGGGAGCTGAGCTTGGCCTTTATTACAGCTGCTTCAGGAAAATAAATAATCCTTCACACACCTTCTTCAGTAAAACGTGAAAAACTCAGCGGGAGGAGCAGCTACAAAGTTCTCAGGAGCAGGGCTGCCCTGACCACCACCGGGCGGCCCTGCCCTGGGAAGGGGCGCGCCTGGGAGGGGAGGGTAAGGCACGGGGAGGGGCCCTCTGCGGCTGGGGAGGGGTGCTCCACACCCCCGCCTGCTCAGTGCAGCTGGTGAGTGGTTGGTGAGGGGGTCGACAGCAAAGCCCCTTCTCGGGGCCTCCAGGGTCCCGATCTCTCTCTCCCAGGGCCACAGAGAGAGGCCGGGGAGCGGGGTCTCAGCCGGCCCCAGGGCCTGCCTCACGGGGCAGGGAAGCCGGGGGCCGCGCCCTCAGCACTGGGACCCAGGGGCCGGGAAGGGCTCAGCAAGGGGGCAAGCTGGGCGGGGGCTGCGGGGGCGCTGGGCTGGGCCCGGCAGGGGCGCACATGCGCAGGGCGTCCGGCGGGAAGGCCACGTTGGTGCAGAAGAGGCCCAGCAGCAGCTGGCGCTGGCACTCCTCCCACTTGGCCAGCGTGTCTGCCAGGGAGAGGTTGTTGCGCATCCAGCCGGGCAGCGCCTCGCAGTAGGCAGCGCAGGACAGCGGCACGGAGGGCAGCGACTGCGCGCGGCGCAGCTCCATCTGCTCCGACAGCCTGCGGGCAGAGGGCGCTTTAGTGCGGGGGGGTCTCTCCAGAGCGCAGCCGTGGCCCGCGGAGAGCAGGGCAGCCAGGCGCTCACCTGGAGGGCAGGTGGCTGCCCAGCTTCCTCTTGGCGCGCATCATCAGGTACTGGCAGATGCTGCCCGTCTGCTCCTTCATCCACCGGATGTCCTCGGGGACGTCGGGCAGCCACTCCAGCAAGCTGGGGGCGGGGGGCACGGCCTCGAGGCTAGCGCCCGGCTCCGCGCGCCCGCGGCCCCCCAGCCAGCTCTCCCTTCCCGGGGCCCGGCCCTCACGCCTGACCCCAAAGCCCGGGCATTCTCCCCTCCCGCCCCCCGCAGAGCGTACCGGATGGTGAAGGACACGGCGCTCTCCAGCGGCAGGGTGTAGGGCACCATCATGGCCGTGGCCAGACGCACGGGCAGCATGTTGGAGAGTGTGGTCAGCAGGTCCTTGGGCTCCACGCAGGCCTCCAGCAGGGCTGTGGGCGGGGTGCAGGAGCAAGGCTGACCCCCGAGGCGGGGGGTGGGGGGAGGTGGGGCGGGGGGCCGCCCTGTTCTGCTGCTCCACCCCCGCCCCAGGGCCTCCTCCCCCAGCCCACCCTCCCCCTCACGCAGAGCCGCGAGCCGCGTGCTGCAGGTGGAGGAGCCCCCACGCTCCCCGGAACCTCGCCCTCCGCAGACCACAAAGCAGCCGCGCCCCCGACAACGCACCCTCATTGAGCCGGGCAGGCAGATGTTCCAGGATGGGATCTTCCCCGGGTGGCTGCAAGTGGCCCTCCCCACGAGCCCTCTCCACTGCCGCCTCATCCTCATCCTGGCGGACAGCGGGGCGGGCGGGCGGCAGTGCCAGCAGGGGGTTGGGTCGGTTCAGGAGGCCTGGGTGGGGAGGATGGAAACCCGCGTGGTCAGCGCAGGGGAGGGAGAGGCGGTGACGCAGAGCCCCACACCAACCCTGGGGGGCGGGGCCTGGCCCCCACGCACCGTTTCTCCGCAGAAAGCGCAGGCCGTCCCGATAGCCCTGCTTGCACATCTCTCGCAGCACCTGAGCCAGGGCACAGATACACAGGAGCCGAGAGTCAGATGCACCGCTGTTCCGCCCTTAGACGTCCCCGCAGACCCTGCCCCTGCCCACCACTAAGCTAACGGATCTAGGACAAGATCCAGGCTGGACAGAGGCTGGAGACGTTGTCCCCCAGGGGAGAGGTCACGCGGGTCACAGGCTTCGTCCCCAGGCCTCAGAAGGGCTTGTCCAGCTCCCCATCCCACCCTGGGCACTCAGCAGAGGCCGCACGGGCAGCCTGCTCTCCCAGCGGCAGGCCGCAGTGCCCCAGAGCGGCTCACCAGGGGCTCGGGTGGAAACAGGGCCTTGGAGAGGCGGTAGAGGTTGCGCAGGTTGAACTGGATGCTGGTGTTGGTCACCCGGAGCTCGTGGATGTTGGTGGAGCTGTCCTGGGGGCAGATGTCGCTCTCACCCGAGAAGGGGGACACCGTGATGGTGTTCTTCAGCTCATAGAGCGGCAGGTTGTCCGAGATGCCACCGTCCACGTAGCGCTGAGGTGGCAGGGACACAGGGTCGTGTGGCGAGGAAACTGCAGGGCGTGCCGGCCCCCCCGGGGGCCCCGCCTGGGGGCTGTCTCACTGGAGCCTTTTACGCACTAGGCACTGGCCACGGGCCCGCCGGGTGCTGAGGGGTAGCCGGGGGGTGGGGGGAGCTAGAGGAAGTGCACAGGGACACAGGGCGGGCCTGGCTCTTGAGCAACTCTGGGGAAGTGAGGTAAGAGGCAGCGGCAGGAGCGAGGGGCTAGGGGCACAGACAGCTTCCTGCACCCCCTCCCACCGCCCCCAGCAGTCTCCCAGGGAAGGTGCCCGGGGCACTTACCACCCCCCGGAAGGTGGGAGGGATGAGGCCACAGTACACAGGGATGAAGGTGCTGCAGACGTTGGCCTGCGGTGCCGGGGCAGAGAGGGGCGGTGAGCAGGGCCTCCGGGGGGCAGCCGTGCCCTCCGCCCGACCCCACCAGGGCCCACCTGGATGAGCTCATCCTTGGAGCTGAAGTTGTATATGATGACATTCTTGCCATCGGAGACGCGGGTCAGGGAGATGCCCAGGCGCCCGCTGGCACACTCATGGCTGTCGGCAGGCAGAGTTTTCACCAGGCAGCCACGGATGGTCTTCACCAGGTTGAAAGAGGGGTGCAGTGGGCCCAGGAACCGCTTCCGGGCTTCCTTAGACACCTCGATGATGTTGGCACCGGCCTCGCCTGGGGCAGGAGGGCCAAGGATCAGGGGCCAGCAGTCCTGGCTTCCGCACACCGCTGCGGCTCCATGCCCAGAGTCCCAGGGCGCACTGACTCATGGCCTCCCGCCCCCCTGGAGGACTCTCAGTGTCCACCGGGGGGGCCTGACCCACGGTTGGGACTTTTGCCACCTGCCCCTGAAGAGAGAGAGGCAGCCACCACCCCTGGGAGGGCAGATGACGGGGCTGGCCAGCTGGGGCCGGGCCTGCCCTCTGCCCGGCGTTTCCCAACAGTCTGCTGTGACCCATGAGTCACCGGGCCTGGCCTCCCGTGGCGCTCAGCCCAGAAGGGGGGCAGGCAGAGGCTCAACTCTGGCCAGCACAGCCGTTACCCACTTGGCCAGACCCACAAAGCCCAGTGCAGCCCCGAGGTCCCACAGGCCCAGCAGCAGCATGAGGCTGGAAATAGTGGGGTCCCAATGCTCAGGTCGGGAGTGGGCAGCGTGGGGCCAGCACCTGCCACACTGCGGGGCTCCCCCTGCCCAAACCGCAAGTGAGAAAGAGGTTTCTTGGGAGTGGGGTGGGGAGGTGCTATGGAGCCACGTCCCCCCCAGAGCGCCAGGGGCCTAGGTATGTCCCAAGGCCAGCATGGGGGCTGAGAGCCCTGGTCTGGGGGGCCGCCGTGGTGGATCCCCCTTCCCAAGAATTGGAGTCAAGCTCCTACCCGACCCTCTTAGGACAAAGGTCATAGGAAGGAGGCATGGAGAACCCTGCCCGGGCTCCTGCTGGGAGGGCACTGATGACCCCTCTGTCACCTTGGCTGCCAGGGGAGCCTGGGGGCTGGGCAGTGTGTCCAGGGCTCCTGAAGTACCGTAAACACAACTGACAGGCACCGCAGGAAGGGCGTGGGGACAGTGGACTCAGACCTCTGCGCTCCAACTATGGGGCAGGAGAGTCCAGAAACACCTGCCGCCCCGAGGAAGGGGCCAAAACGGGGGGCCACAGCTGGGGACCCCGGCCCACAGTTGGCGGTGTGCAAGGAGGAAGAGGGTGGCGGAGAGCTTGCCACGGCCAGGCCTGACCTGCCTGGCTCTTGCTCCAGGGACCCTTGGGAAGCATCGGGCTACACTGCCCAGACGTTCTCTAAGAGGCCACCCCCAAACCAGGCCCCAGGCCATGGCAGCCAGGAATGCTATAGTCCCAGGACACAGTGACCGCTAGCACCTCGTCGGGGCACCAAGCCCGGTCCGGGTGAGGGGGCAGTTTAGGCTCCTCCTCCTACTCTCACAGTCCCGCCCACGAGTTAATGTCTCTTTCCAATGAAATAGCGTCTGATGCACCTGCCCGCCCCCACCTCCTGCTCTAGAGGCGGCCTCGGCCCCAGAAGCGCGCCAGGCCGGGGTACCCCGGGAACAAAACAAGCTAGGCCCCGCCCCCAGGCCGGGGCTGGGGCCGGGATTGTGCCCGCGGCCTGGGTCCGGCTTTCCAGCGCCGGATGGAGGGGCGCTGTGCGCATGAACATCCACCCGGCCCTGCCCGCCGGCCCAGCTCACCCAGGCAGGCCCCGGTGACCAGCGCCGTGGCCGTGAGAGCCCCGGCCGAGGCGCCATAGATGTGCGTGGCGTTGGCCACCAGGAAGGGCGCGTGCTCGCGGAGGCAGGAAGCTACGCCGATGTGGTAGACGCCGAGGAAACCGCAGCCCGCGAACGAGATGTTCCAAGTCGTCTCCCGGGGGAACGTCGCTTCCTTAGGAAACATCGCGGCGGCCCGCCGGCCGGGACTCCCCGGCGGCCAGCCTCGTTGTGCACTGTTTGCTTGCCGATCGGCCTGGATCCGGCCGCCGGTCCGCGGTCGCTCTCAGGGTCCCCGCCCGCGGAGGCGGCGACGCTGCTCAAGGCAGCGGCAAAGGCGGTGTTTTTAGGAGTGGGTGGGCGGGGCCGGCGCGGGGCGGGGCCTGCACACGCGGCCCAATCAGAGCATGCGGGGAACGGCCGCGCCTTCCGGGGCCCTGGAGCTCCGCCCCCTCCCTGAAGGCCCCGCCCCCGGGCCTGGGACCCCATTCCGCCACTGTCAGAGCCTCCGGGCCCTGAACAGCAGACAGCGGTGACCCTGTCAAAGACAGCGACCAGACCCCTGGCCTCCTGCCGTCCCCCCTGCTCCCCATCGTGGGCGGCGGAGAGGATACACAGTGGCCTAACCGTGTGAGGAAGAGCAAGCTCAGGCCCAGGCCCTCCGGAGTTTGGGAGCCTGGGAGCCTCGGGGCCTCGTGCAAACCTGGACACTCGCGAGGGGAGGGCCTTGATGTTTGGGCAGCCGGCGCCTCCTCCTTCGTGGTCCATCTACAACACCCACTCCCCAGGCCAGGGACTCCCAGGACCCACGACTCATCCACAGACCAACCCATAGACATCCAGGACTGGATGTGAATCACAAACAACTAACCTCAAGAGCGAACACCAGCTCCTGGGACGATACGTGCTGTCTGCGCCCCAGCCCTGCCCCCGCGCGGCCCCTCGCACCTGGGCACTAACCTGGGTTCTACCTGCGTCCTATCCCGGCTTCTCAGGCTGTGCTACTTGTGTATGACTTGGGCCCTGCCCCACCCCTGCTAATTGCCCCAGCCGGTGGAGCACTGGGTGATGTCACCCTCCACCCCTGTTCCGCATTCTTCTCCTGGATTGTTGTGGGGAGCAGGCCTAGCCTGGCTGGGGCCGGGGGCACCCTTGCACCTCACGCCGGGGCTGGCCTGCGCTGGGGCCCGGGGGGAGGCCACACATCCGTCTCCTCCAAGCAACCCCTCCCCAGGCAGGAGCTCAGGTCGGGGGCCCAGCGGGTGCCGGGCCGCAGCCCCTGCCCAGCCCGGGGCCAGGCCCCAACGTCAGAGCAGGGCCTCCCCAGGACGTGGCTATCTGGGGTCACACTGTGCGGCCTGGTCCTCAGCCACTGCTTCGAGGCACCCGCCCATACTGAGCACAGGGCAGAGTGGTGAACAGTCAACCCAGCCCCAGCCCTACTGGGCAAGGAAGGGAGCAGATGTTCACCTAAATTCAGAATGAGGAGAAAAACGAGGTGACAGGGCGTGTGGGTGCTGTTACCTCAGGAAGGGGCTCAGGGTCGCCCACCCAGGCTGCTACACGCCGTGTGCAAGTGCCTGGGGTCGGGGAGCGAGGGGGATAGAGAGGAGGGAATGGGCCTGAGCGCTGGGACAGAGGAAGCAGGGGGTCTTAGTGAATGAACCTGACTTACAGACTTGTCCTCTCTGCACAGGGGACCCCCCCCAAAGCCTTGGATGCAGGTACAGTGCAGAGGGTGCTGCCCCATCAAGCTAGTCGGAGCCCCCTGATGACTGAGCCCTTGGGGATGCCACTGGAGGCAGCGGGGGGGTGGGGCGGCAAAGGTTGTGGCACCGTGGGGACAGGGCAGAGCCCCAAAGCCAGCCTGGGAAGAGGGGGGCTGGGCAGTGCAGGCCAAGCCAGGGACTGAAGGAGGCCCGCCCTCAACCTGCTCCAAGGAGGGCTGGGCCCTAGCCCTGCCGGCTTCCCTGGGACAGCAGGGCCTTGGGGCTGGTACCGCCCCAGTGCAGCGAGGCCTCTGCCCCCATTTCCACACCAGGGTTGAACTGTTTTGAGTGCACGTCCCTCCCTCCGGGCCTCTGGGACCTTCAGCTCTGGATCTGGGAACAGGGTGGCCTTTCCTGGAACCCTGGCGGGGGGTGGGAGGAACCCCTGGTGCCTGGCGTGCGGTGGTTGCGCCAGGCGGGTTCGCCCCAACCCCCAGTGTCCTCTGGCCCACACAGGGCCCTTCCCTTCAAGGTCCCAGGGTCGCATTGCGAGCCCTGCCCTGGACCCTGGGTCCACTTCTCAGTGGGGTCTCCTACCCCGGCCTGGGACAGGGGACCCCCCACCCCACACACTGCTCCTCCCCTCCCAGCACATGCCCCTAGGACCTGTGCAGTGGTCCTTGCTTCCCCGGACCCCATGTCCCACCCACCCAGGAGCATAGCTTCCACCTGCGCCCACAAAGCCCAGGTCCCACCCTAGTCCCACTGCTCGGCCTCCCTCCCCTCACCCCCCAAGCTCACTCCTGCCCTAGGGCCTCCCCCACCCGCTCCTCTTCTCATTACTTTTCCGGAGAGCTCCAGCCAACAGGCGGAGGCCCGCCGCTGACCCAGAGCCTCCGGACGGATGGGGGAGTTGATGCCTGCTGGGGACCTGGTACTGGTGGGCAGAGGTGAAGGCTCAGGAGGCCGCCAACAGCGGCAGGCCACGGCAGCAGCTGGGTGGGCGAAGGGAAGGCCTCCACCCTGAGCCACACTTCAGGCCAGGGCCCACCGCAAGGGACCCTGTGAGCCCACGGCCCCAGGGGGCACACCTGCCCACAGGACTCCCCTATCTGCCCGACAGCAGGGGAAACCGAGCTCAGAGGCGCTAAGTGACTGCCCAAGATGCTCAGAGGTTAAGGCAGAGGGGGGGGCACTGGCTTGAAAACTGGACCCGGCCCCATAGGGAAGGAAACCCAGGGGTCATGTGCCCAGCCTCTTGTGTAACAAAGAGGCTACCGGCGTCAGGGGAGCCACTGGCCTCTGCCCTCCTCAGAGCAGCAGAGACCACGAACCGCTGCTCGGACTGACTTGAGCGAGAGAAACACGGATTTGCTCCACCTGTTTATGCCCTTACTGGTAGATTCTGTGCGCCATGAGTGGGGTCAAACCGGCACCTTAGGAGTATCAGGGGACATGCTACCCGAATGACCTACCCATTGTTCTGGAAAGTTTCCTGGTGTCCCTGCAGGCGTCACTCCCTGGGAAACCCCCGGGAGCCAGGACAACAACCAGGAAGGGGCCCCCAACCCAGGCACTCCTTCGCACCAGACCCCTTCCTCCCGAGCCCCCCAGCCAGCCCCTCCCGCCGTGGGCTCCACCCGCCCTGCAGCGAGGCCAGGCTCTGACACACACTCACAGGCCCTCAAGATTTTATACATAAAAAGGGTTTTATTTGCAGGGGAACGAGACTCTAATCGAACAAGCCGAAGCCCATGTCGTCGTCCGACTCTTCCGACTCCTCCTTCTTCTCGTCCTTCTTCTCCTCCACTGTGGGGGCAAGACCGCAGTGGGTGAGCGAGGGCCTCACGGCAGGCCGGGCGCCCCAACACCCCGGTGCACCCACAGCAGCGGCTGCCCAGCCTCCCCTTACCTGCAGCTGGGGCAGAACCAGCAGCAGGAGCGGCCGTCCCTGGGGCGGCGGAGACGGCCACAGGTGTGCCAGCCGGGACGCTGGCCAGCTTGCCAATACCTGCCAGGACCAGAGAAGGGGGGTGAGGCTCAGCCTGCAGGCCCCTGGAGAGGGGCGAAGACACGGGCTGCCCACTGCTGGTGTTGGGGGCGGGGGCAGGCAGTCTGTCAGACAAGAGGCTCTGCCGCACCCACCCCTGCCCCCTGGGATCCAGGAACTTGACTTCTAAGAATTGATCCACGAGAAGCTGGGAGCCGGGCCACAGTCCCCACCCTGCGGTCGAGCTGGACAAACACGTCTGTAGCTCGGCGAGGACCTAGCCTGCGGCCGGTGTCCAGACTCTTGTTTCCCGCAGCAACTCAGATGAGGCTCCTGGCTGGGCGGGCCCTGGCCTGTCACGTGCCCAGGGGCAGGAACGGCTGCTCCAACAGCTAGACTTCCACACAAGCCTCCTCCACTCCAGCCTGATGTCCCCCGGAAACAGTCCGCCCAGCCAAAGAGGGCAGGAGACTGGCCCCCCGACACCCCGCCCTACAGAGCGCACCGCGAGGCTTGTTTACAAAGGCCGGTTCCCGACCACAGGGCGGCGAGGCCCAGGGAGCGCGGGCGCCCCCTAGCGCCACGTCCCTCGCGTGTCCAGAAGCGCGCGCACGCGAGCCCACAGCCGCTGAGCTCACGCCTCCCGGCGTCGCTACCAGGGTACTCTGGTCCACAAGCGAAGCCTGGCAGGCCACCGCTGACCAGCAGGCATTAGAATGGACCGTGACGACGAGGGCCACCGCCCCATCTCACCCTGGGCGATGACGTCTTCGATGTTCTTGCCGTTCAGCTCACTGATGACCTAGGGCAGAAAGCCACGGCCGGGTGAGCGGAGACCCCACCCGAGCCTCCCCCCTGCGGCGGGGCAGCGCGGGCCGGGACCCGGAGGGCACGCCCAGGCCCCGCCGCCAGAACACTAGCTACTGCCCGCACGTGGGTTCCCACAGCTAGGCTGCCCGCGGACTCCACTCGTTCCGAAAACTCCCCGCCGAGGAACGAACGCACAACACCCGAGTTTATGCCCGCTCCGTCTCAAAGTAACACTGCGAGCTAAGTGAAAAAGGATGGCTTTAAAATAGTCGTTTCTTACAAAAAGAGGGTCAACTGAAGACTTTTCAATTACACAGGATTCGCGTTGTGCTTCTACGAAGGCCATGCTGGCCCGGGCTTTGCCTCACAAGCGTTCTGCGTCCTTGGGGCAGTATCAGGGTCCCCCAAAGGCACAGCCCCCCAAAACTGGGCTTTGGGCCCAGAGAACACTCGGGTCGGGTAGGAGAGAAACCCCCTAGTGCCGAGTGCCCGCCTGGCGGGGCGTCTACCTTGTTGAGCCGGTCGTCATCCGCCTCGATGCCCACACTGTCCAAGATCTTCTTGATGTCCTTGGCGCTGGGAGACGAATTGCCCCCGAGGGCGGCCAGGAGATAGGAGGCAACGTAGCGCATCCTGAAGGGACAGGGCCGCAGCGTGACCCGGAGGCCTCCCGCCCCACCCCGGCCCGGGCGCGGCCGCAGCACGCGGACCGGCTCGCGGGCCCTCACCGAGGCCCGCCCCGCTTCGCACCCTGCTGGCCCGCGAGAGCCCCCGCCCGGCCCGCGGAGTGGCCGGACCGCCACACTCACTCGACGGCGGCGAAGAGGCCTAGCGCGTGCAACCTCGGCGGCGTCAGGCAGGGAAAGGAAGGCGCCGGCGACGGGGGCGGGGGTAATCCGCTACCCAGAAGCCTCCGGGGCCTACGTGCAGTACCCCGTGAGGGCGCCTGCGAATGACGTCACGACGCGTTCGGTCAATTAGGACGAGGGAGGAGCCATCATCCCGTCCAGGCTCTTAGCCGCTCCCGCAAAGGGGGAGTTCCGGGTCCGCCTTCTTATATAGTGGAGGACGAATGTCCCCAGAAACCCTGGGGCCGCAGAACGAAGCGGGGCGCGAGCTCCAGTGGACCGTTTTTCCAGGGCTTCCTGAATGCCACGCGAGGCGGGGGGGGGGGGGCGGTCCCTCCAAACTCCCAACATGCAGCGCGCCTGTGCGACAGCGGCCAATGCAGCCGGCACACTACAAATCCCATGGTGCACGGCTGCCGGAAGTGTAACTGCATTGCCTCCCGTGGGGACTGCACGTGGGCTTCACAGCGGCTGCGCAGGCTCCGCCGGCTGTGCTGGAACTGGCGGTTCCGGGCCGCACAGGCGCTCTGGGCCGGCTGACCCAGTGAGGTGGACGAGTCGCTCGTCTCACTCACGCCGCGGAACCGAACCGCCTGGGCCCAGCGGCTGCTCCTCTGCGGTGCTCTTCCTGTGTCGGCTCGAGACTGACCTCAGTGTGCATGCAGACGTCACCTGTCACTCATTCACTGCTCCGCGTCAGGGACCCTGCTTCCGCGCAACTTAAGTTCTAGTGCGACGACCCGCAAAATAAATAAACGAGGACGTCCCTGGTCGAGATAGACCCCGAAGTGACGAGGCAGTGACTTTGAGCTGAAAGATGGGAAGGAGCCGGGCTTGCTACAATCCAGGGCAAGCCCCAGGTCGAGGGCTGAGATGAAAAGGCCGGACCCCGGGCGGGTCCAGGGGCTGCAGCCCGCGCCTAACAGCAAAGCGCGCCCTCGCGCGTGGTGCGGCCAGCGCTGGGGTTAACGGCACCGCACACCGAGGCGGGCGCCGTCGCTGTCGCCGCCTTTGCCCCCGCTTTATAGAGGAGTCCAGGACGGAAAGGCTCACAGCCGGTCAGATGGCTGTGACGTGTCCCCTCCTTCCCTTCCACAGCCCCCCCTCGCTCCTCCTACAGCTGCCGGCCTGCTCCCTGTTTCCACGCCTCTGGTTCTATTTTGCTCGTTCGTTTTGTTCATTGCAGTCAGTAGGGAGGTGCCATGATTTTTATAAGTAGATAATAATACCTAAAATTTACCACTTCAACGATACAATTCAGTGGTATTTAGTACATTCACAGTGTTGTAAAACCCTCACCACCATCTCCTCCAGAGCTTTTTCATCTTCCCAAACTGCACTCTATTAAATAGGTCCCCCACCCCGCCCCCAGCTCCTGCGGCTTAGCATTTTACCTCTGTCTCCGCCGATCTGACTCCTCTAGGGACCGATGTGAGCAGAGTCATTTGGCATTTGTCCCTCTGTGTCTTTTTTTAAAGATACATTTTTTTCTAAAAAGTAACAAATAAAAAATATATAATCTTTATTATATTTTTCCATTACCATTTAGTCCCCTCATCCCCCTTCATGTCTGTTTTGTTTCACTCAGCGCAATGTCCTCAAGAGTCATCCATGTTGTAGCATGTGTCAGGTTTCTGTCCTTTTTTTTGGTTTAAATTCGTAATTGTTTATTCCATTACAGTTGTGCCAGCTTTCTCCCTCCCGCCCCCTCCCCACCTAGCCTGCCCCTCTGGCCCGCGCCTCTCCGGTGTCTGTGTCCATGGGTCAGTCCTACGTGCTCTTTGACGTGTCCCCTTCCCTCCCTTCCACAGCCGCCCCTCGCTCCTCCTACAGCTGCCGGCCTGCTCCCTGTTGCCACGCTTCTGGTTCTATTTTGCTCGTCAATTTGTTTTGTTCATTAGGTTGCTCTTACAGGTGAGATCACGCGGTCTTTGTCTCTCACCCCCTGGCTTATTTCATTTAGCATAATGCTCTCCAGGTCTACCCACGCTGTCGCAAAGAATAGGAGCTCCCTCTTTCTTTCTGCTGCATAGGATTCCATTGTGTGAATGTATCACGGCTTTTTGATCCACTCATTTACTGATGAGCACTTAGGCTGTTTCCAGCGCTTGGCTATTGCAAGTAACGCTGCTGCAGTGAACACTGGGGTGCATAGGTGCCTTTGAAGTGGTGTTTTGGGATTCTTAGGGTTCACCCCAAGCAGTGGAAATGCTGGGTCAAAAGAGTTCCATCTCTAGTTTTTGGAGGGAAGTCCATCCTGGTTTCCACAGCGGCTGCACCGTCTGCGTTCCCACCAGCAGTGCACGAGGGCTCCCTTTCTCCCCAACCTCGCCAGCACCCGCTGTTTGTGGATTTGGTTACAATGGCCATTCTGACCGGTGTGAAGTGGCATCTCATTGTGCTTTTAATTTGCATCTCTCTGATGATTAGTGATGCTGAGCATCGTTTCATGTCTGTGGGCCCTGTGTATGTCCTTCTCAGAGAAGTGTCTATTCATGTCCTTTGCCCATTTTTAAAAATATTTTTTAAAAGATTTTGTTTATTGCCCTGGCTGGTGTGACTCAGTGGACTGAGCGCCAGCTGGTGAATCAAAGGGTCGCCGGTTTGATTCCGAGTTGGGGCACTGGCCTGGGTTGTGGGCCAGGTCACCGGTAGGGGGCGCACAAGAGGCACCCACACATGGATGTTTCTCTTTCTCCCTCCTTTCCCTCTGTCTAAAAGTAAATAAATTAAATCTTTTTTAAAAGGTTTAAAAAAAAGAGAGGGGAACCCAGGCATGTGCCCTGACTAGGAATCGAACCAGCGACCCTTTGGTTCGCAGGCTGGTGCTCAGTCCACTGAGCCGCACCAGCAGGGCCAGAGCTCCTGCTCCTGAGTGAAAGTGGGGTGAAGGAGCACCGGTGGGGAGGCTCTCTGGTGTGAGGGTCTCGGGCCGGCACCACCTGCGTGGCCTTGGGCAAACTGATCTCTTGGAGCCTCCTCTTCCTCCCTGGTGAGATGGGAACGCAGGTGGAAGGAGGCAGCACGCGGGCAGGCCTCCTGTTTGCTGGGCCACCGACCTGCGTCGTAGGATCGTTCTAGCTGGCGCCCAGTCCCTGCAGGGCCGGAGAGCACACCCTGGGCTGGCTGGGGAAGGACAGACACACTCTCAGAGCTCTGGCGTCTGGCAAGGGGTGGGTGTTAGGCAGGAGATGCGGTCAGTCCCCAAAGCCCGCGGCCGCCCGAGATGGCACCAGCTCACTGAATCCCGCGTCCGGAAACGCACGGCCCCAGAGCGGAGCGAGCCTGGGGCCCAGACCTCGAAAAGGGCGGGAAGCGCGAACGCAACGCGGGCTTCCCTGTGGGGCGGCCTGGACGGCGCGGCCCGACGCAGACTCAGGAAGCTGGGGAGCAGCTGGGCGGGCGGCGAAGCAGATGGGGCTGGCGTCCGCGTCTCCAGGGCTGCAAGCCCGGCGCGGGAAGGCGGGTTGAGGCGGGATCCTGAGGCCTTGACCCCAGGGGCGGGGCCGGAGGGGGCGGCGCCGGAGTCCCAGCCCGCCCGGAAGCGCGCCAGCCGGCGGCAGCCCGGGTGCGTAGAGCGCGCCGGCCGGCTGCGGGCCCGCGCCAGCCCGGAGGGAGCGCAGGTACGCGCAGTGGGGACGGCGGAGTTGGGGGAGTGTGGTGTGCGCTCTCCGGGCCGGGACCGGCGCTAAGGCCTCCTGAGCCCCGAACGCGCCCTGCACCTCCCTCCGCTGCCGCCGTGGAGTGACCTGGACGGCGGGAAGAGCCCTCCTCCAAGCGTCAGGGAGTGGGGTGCAGTGTCTCAGACCCCAGGTCCCCTCTCTCACATCCGCCTCTGTGGCACACTTGGGCACCATCACTCAATGCCTGGGACACTGCCCCCACGTGGCAGATGAGAGTCCTTTAGGGACCTCCTGTCAAAGCTTTTGAGTGTGCACGTGGGCGGCGGGGCTGGACCCGGGACTCTTACCCAGAGAGTGGGGAGGGAGGGAGGGAGGGACGGAACAGCCAGGGTGACCTGACCGCTCTGGAGCCCCTTGACCAAATTCCCAGAATTGGTCTGTGAAGCCTCCCACCTCCTTCGTCCCCCTAGCAGGTTCCCAGGCTCTGGCCGCCCTCCCCACCCGCCCTGGGGGTCCCATTCTGCAGCCCCATTTCCACCTCAATCTGCCCAGCCCAGGCGCAGGGATCTGTGGGCCAGCTGGCCAGGCCCAGGGGCGCCCCCAGCCAAGTCCCTGTCCCCCTAGCCGGGAGGAGGGTCCAGCGCCACTCTTTCCCCTTTGCTCACTCTGGCAGTGCAGCCTCTCTGGGCCCTGCCTGAGCAGGCCTGCCTGGCAGGCTGGGACATGCCTGGCCCCCGGGGCCTGCCGGTGGGCGATGGCTGCGGCGGAGGGGGAGCTGGAGCCCCAGGTGGCGGCTGCCGAAGATGCTGCAGGAGATGCTGCAGACGCTGTGGATGCGAGTCTGGGGGCGCACCTTCTCCCTGCCGGGAACCGGCTGAGCTTGGACCTGTACCCTGGGGGCTGCCGCCGGCTGCTGCACCTGTGCGCCCAGCAGACCCCTCGGCTGCTGGAGGTGGAGTTCCTGCAGCTGAGTGGCCACGAAGACCCTCGGCTGCTGGAGGCCACGCTGGCTCGGGTGCCGGAGAGCCTGCCGCGCCTCCGGTCCCTGGTCATCAGAGGTGAGCCCCGCCTAGTCCCAGCCCTGTCCCACCTCCATCTCTAGCTCCTGCTGCTGCATCTGGCCCTCAGAGGTAAACCCCAGCCCCAGTCCCCACCATGGGTCTCTGTTCCGCGGCACCCGGCCCTCTGCCTGCAGGGCGACGCGGGCTGAGCGCCCGGGCCCCGAAGCGGCCCGGTGGGGTCTCCCGGCGGACTCCAGCGTGCATGTCTTTCCGGGGCGGGCGTGGGTGCGGGCTGCCAGCTGAGATAAGCCTTCGGTCTCGTCCCTGCCTCTTTCCATCTGCCAGTCTGGGTTGGGCAGACCCGGGGGTCTGTGCCCCCCCCCCCCCCGCGTGCAGCTCCTTCGCCGCGTCCCTGGCGGGCGGGGCCAAGCGGGCCCTTGGGGCTGAGGCCCCCATCTGCCTTCCACCCTCCCAGGCGGACAGCACTGGGATGTGCAGGGTGCCCGCCTCCGGGGCTCTCTGGCCGCGCTGCCCGCCGGCCTGAGCAGCCTGGCCTGCCTGGTCCACCTGGATCTGAGCTTCAACAGCCTGGAGACCCTGCCGGCCTGCGTCCCACAGATGTGTGGCCTGGGCGCCCTCCTGCTCTCTCACAACCACCTCTCAGAGCTGCCCGAGGCCCTGGGGGCCCTCTCTGCCCTCACCTTCCTTTCTGTGACTCACAACCGCCTGCGGACGCTGCCCACGGCCCTGGGAGCCCTGTGCTCCCTGCAGCGCCTTGACCTCTCTGAGAACCTCCTGGACACTCTGCCCCCGGAGATCGGCAGCCTGCGCAGCCTCGAGGAGCTCAGCCTGGCCTCCAACCGGCTGCAGAGCCTCCCGGCCTCCCTTGGTGAGCACCAGCCCCATCCCCCTCAGCTCCCGGGGCCTGCCGGGGAGTGCCCCTCAGCCACTGCCCGGCCTGCACTCACGTGGGCCCCCTCGTCCCCCGCCAGGCCCCTGCCCACACAGGCTTGGCCTGCCTTCGAGCCCCAACTCTTCTCGGGCAGCCCTTGTTTGCCGCCGCTTCCCCGCCCCTGGAGGCTCCCTGCTCAGGCGCGCCTGACTCTCTGAGTGCGGCCATGGGGCAGCGACTGGAAGGGCTTCCTGGGAGGCCCCGGCATGAGCGACCCGGCCTGGCCCGGCGCTCCAGGGCGGGGGTGGCCCTGAGTGGTCCTCTGCTGGCCCTGAGCTGGCGCCTGCCCACAGCGGAGCTGCGTTCCTTGCGGTTCCTTGTCCTGCACAGCAACCTTCTGGCCTCAGTGCCTGCCGGCCTGGCCCGCCTCCCGCTGCTCGCCCGGCTGGACCTGAGGGACAACCAGCTCCGGGAAGTGCCCCCCGAGCTGCGAGACGCCCCCTTTGCGCGCCTGCAGGGGAACCCCCTGGGCGAGCCCCTGCCAGACTCCTGCAGTCCCCCAGGTAGGCTTGCTGCGGGGGAGGGACAGGCTGCGGTCAGGGCACAGGAGCCGTCCCCACGCTAACCGCCCTTCTGCGCTCCCGCAGGGACACCCGTGGCCGGGGAAATGCCCAGACTGTTCCTCACCTCAGACTTCGACAGGTGTGGGCGGGGCGGGAGGAGCGGCTGGCCACCCTGTGCGCGCCGGACAGCTTGCCTGTGCTCGGGGGCTTTCCGGGTCCCAGGACGCCAGGCTCCGCCACGCAGGCCGCTCGGGGTCTGACCCGATGCCGCCCTGTCTCACTCAGCTTCCCCGTGACCCCCCACGGCTGCTCTGTGACCCTGGCCTGCGGCGCCCGCCTGCAGTTCCCGGCTGGGGCCACCGCACACTCTCTCACCATCCGCTATCGCCTGTGGCCGCCGGAGCCGCGCCTCGTCCCCCTGGGTCCCCACGACTCCCTGCTCAGTGCTGTCCTGGAGCTGCAGCCCCACGGGGTGGCCTTCCAGCAGGCACGGCCGGAGCGGGCAGGGCGGGTGCAGAGGGGCCCGGCTGGGCCAGGAGCTGACCCGCCCTCACCCCGCAGGACATCGGCCTGTGGCTGCTCTTTGTGCCGCCGCGGGCCCGGCGCTGCCGGGAGGTGGTGGTGAGGACCCGGAGTGGCCACAGCTGGAGTGACCTGGAGACCCACCTGGAGAAAGAGACACCGAAGGTGAGGGCCCTGCAGGCCTGGGGCCGTGGCTCGGCCTGGACCCTGCGCCCTGCCCCCCGTCCCCTGCAGGAGGCTCAGCCCTGACTCCGACCCCCGTCTGACCCCGCCCCCCCAGCGGCTCTGGGCCCACTGCCAGGTACCCCACTTCTCGTGGTTCCTTGTGGTTTCACGCCCTGTGTCCAACGCCTGCCTGGTGCCACCGGAGGGGAAGTTGCTGTGGTCCTCGGGGCATCCTGGGGTCAAGGTCACATTCCCTCCTGGAGCCACCGAAGAGCCTCGTCCGGTCCACATGCAGGTACAGGCCAGGCGGCCGGCAGGGCGGCGGGTGGCGCCTCACGCAGCGCACCGCAGGCAAGCGTGTGGACCCGCCCGCCCCAGGTGGTGCAGACGCCGGCCCGAGAGCTGCGGGCCCTGCTGGGGGAGGCCGAGGCCGCCGCGAGCCCCCTGCTGGGCCTCTCCCAGCGCGGTCCCCCCGGCTTTCTCCGCCCAGTCACCGTGCAGCTGCCCTTGCCTCCCGGTGTCACAGGTGAGAGGCGCCTGGGCGGCCTAGCGGGCTTGTGGTGGGGGCGGGGGGGGGCAGTGCTGGGGGGCGGAGCCCCGCGGAGAGGCCTCAGCCGGGGGCCCCCTCCCGTGCCCAGGCCAGAGTCTGGACCGCAGCCGCCTGCACCTGCTGCGCGGGGCTCCGCCGGCCGTCACCTGGGACGACATCACGGCTCAGGTGGTGCTGGAGCTCACCCACCTGTACGCTCGCTTCCAGGTCACACACTTCTCCTGGTCAGTGCCCCTCCGGTTTCCTCTGCCCCCTCCCTGGCCCGCCCCCTCCGTGTACCGCCCCCCTGACCCCCGCCCTCCCAGGTACTGGCTCTGGTACACCACCAAGACCTGTGTGGGGGACCTGGCGCGGAAGGCCTGGCAGCGGCTGCGGCTGCACCGTGTGAACCTGATCGCACTGCAGAGGCGCCGGGACCCCGAGCAGGTCCTGCTGCAGTGCCTGCCCCGCAACAAGGTGGGGCCGCAGGGCGGGGGTGGCCACGTCGGTGCGGGGGTGGCTGCCAAGCGTTGGGCCCTGAGCTGGCGGGTGCCCCCCAGGTGGACACCACCCTGCGGCGGCTGCTGGAGCGGTACCGCGGCCCCGAGCCCTCGGACACGGTGGAGATGTTCGAAGGCGAGAAGTTCTTTGCCGCCTTTGAAAGAGGCATCGACGTGGATGCCGGTAGGACCCCCCCACCCCGCCCCTGGAGGGGGCCCTGGGGCCGCCCCCAGGCCCCTGCTGAGCCCGCCTCCGCCCCCAGACCGCCCGGACTGCGTGCAGGGCCGACTGTGCTTCGTGTTCTACTCGCACCTGAAGAACGTGAAGGAGGTGTACGTGACCACCGCCCTGGACCGGCAGGCGCAGGCCGTGCGGGGCCAGGTGGGCCAACGGGGTAGGGCCCCCAGGCTGCCGGGCTGAGGCCGGGGCACTGACCCGTCTCATCCCACCCAGGTGTCCTTCTATCGGGGAGCCGTGCCCGAGGAGGTGCCCGCGGAGGCTGAGGCAGCCCGGCAGAGGAAGGGCGCAGACGCCCTGTGGATGGCCACTCTGCCCATCAAGCTGCCGGTGAGGCCCGGGGTGGGGGATGGTGGGGTGACGGGAAGGCATGGAGTGAGGTTGGGGAGCAGAGGCCAGGGCTCACCGCATCTCTTCTCCCCACAGAGGCTGCGGAGGTCCGAGGGGCCGGGGGCGGGCCTCTCCCTGGCACCTCTGAACCTGGGCGATGCCGAGACCGGCTTCCTGACCCAGAGCAACCTGCTGAATCTGGCCGGGCGCCTGGGCCCTGACTGGCCGGCCGTGGCCCTGCGCCTGGGCCTGTCCTACCAGGAGCTGCAACGCATCCGCCATGACTTCCGGTGGGTTCCTTTGAGGCTCCTGCTGCTGCTGCCGCTGTGGGCCAGCCTCAGGCCTGGCCTAGCAGGGGCTGGCCCAAGTTCCCGCCAGGGCAGGTGGGGGCAGGGCAAACAGGCAGGGACAGGGTGGTCTGGCCCCATCTGGCCCAGGGAGCAGGCAGCCCACCCTGGCAGGGGGAGCTGGTGGCCGAGTGTGGCGGGTGGTCCCGGGCTGGGCCTCTCAGTCATGGAGGCCCCTTCTCCCCAGGGACGACCTGGACGGGCAGATCCGTCACATGCTCTTCTCGTGGGCTGAGCGCCAGGCCGGGCAGCCAGGGGCCGTGGGGCTCCTAGTGCAGGCCCTGGAGCAGAGTGACCGGCGGGATGTGGCCGAAGAGGTGCGGGCCATCCTGGAGCTTGGCCGCCACAAGTATCAAGATGGCATCCGTCGCACCAGCCTTGCCGCCGGGGACCTTGCCTCCTCTGGGCCTTCCGCCCCACAGTCCCCGGAGCCGGCCCAGGCCTAGACGGCCCCCGTCTGCCTGGGGCTGGCTGCCGCTGGGCTCCGGCCGGTGCTCAGAGGCCCCCGCTTTCAAGCCTTCCCTGTGTGTGGGGACAGTGGCCTCTCATGTGTAACAAACATGCACTTCATCTGGTTGCCATCTCAGAACTCAGCTGGTTTGTTGGGTGGACGTCAGAGGCCTGGCACCTTCGGGGAAAAGCCCTTGCGCACAGACCCACGGCCCCCTTGTGTGTCGGGCACCTGCTGCTGTTCTGGTGTCCTGTGAGGCAGAGGAGCCCCGGCTACAAAGTAATGTTTGCAGCACCTTCGATACAAAGTCACTTGCGTGCGCAGTTGTGCATCCGCCCTGTTGGCTGGAACATCCCCGTCTCCTCCAAGCACTTGAGGCCTGATCGCCTCTCCCGTAGGATGCCCTGGTCCCCGCGCTGCCTGCCAGCCGCTGGCCCAACAGGGCTCATCCCGGGGGTCCTCACCCATGCAGGGGCGCCAGGGGTGACCGACGTGTGGGCCAGCGCGCAGGCTGGCGCGGCCTGCAGCCCAGGCGGGAGCAGTGGCCGCGCCGGCCGGGAGGGGGAGCTGGAGCCCGCGTGCTGCCGCAAGGCCGGGGGTGGGGGTAGCGGGGCGGGGGGCGGGGCGCGCACCGCGGTGGCGCGGACGCACTTTGGCAGCCTGCGCGCGGCGTCGGGGAGGCGAGCGCGGCGGCGGCGGCGGCGGCGGCGGAGCGGTGAGTGCCCGGCGGCCGCCCCCTTACCCTCAGCCAACCAGAGTGCGTCCGGCTGGGAGCAAGGGGCGCCAAAGCGGCCCAGGGAGGTGACAGCTGCCCAAACAGGGCGGCTCTGGTGGGGCCCCGGCAGGCGATGCTCGGATCCACGGCCGCCGGGTGGGGGAGGCCGCGCCCTACCCGGGCGGCAGCGAGCGCGCTCCCCGTGCACACGTGTCCCCGCGGGGTGGTTGCTCCGCGGGGCCGGAGCCCTGGGCACCGAGACCGGGCGGGTGTGGCGGCGGGGGGGCCGGCACACGTGGGAGTCCGCCGTACGTGTGTGGACACGTGCGTAGCTGGAGTCGCCATCGCCTGGCAAGGGACAGCATGGCCGTGTGTGGCCGGTTCGGACCTGTCCAGCAGGACAGAGGGTGAGCCGCCCCCTGCGGACGGAGTCCACGATCCCCACCGGTTCTGCGGGACGGGGCGGGGGGCCTCAGCAGCCGGCAGGACGGAAAGCGCATCGGGGGGAAGGGACTGGGGAGACCGAATAGGGGCCTTCTGACCCTTAGTCCCACCGCTGGCTTTTCTGGGGAGTGGGGGAGCTTAGGGCTGCACTTGTGGGAGGTTTTACTTGGGGACCAGGAAACAGAAAAACGTCCTACAGCTTGCCTGCCCTTCCGCTCACCTGGCTGGCCAAACAGAGGGGTGGACAGCCAAGGTCACCAGTCTGGCCTGGCTGGGGCTTCCATGGCAACGGGGAGCACAGGCAGGGCCCTCCACAGTGGGCTCTGAGCAGAAGCAGGGGTGGGGAGTGCGGGGTCTATCCAGAGAGCCCCCGGACTCCCGCTGTTGCTGCCTGGCTTCCCTGAGGGACCCTGCCTGCCTTCTCAGGCTTGGAAGCTGCGGCCTCCAGCCTGCCTCTCCCCACCGTAGGTGGTCTGTCTGACCTCAGGACCCCCATCACTGAGCCCAGACAGGAAGTGGGGTCTGGGGATGCCCAGGAAGGAGGGCAGGGTGAGACCTGGGAGCTGGGACACTGTCCCTGCACACCCGAGGGCCTGGGGCCGCAGAGAGAGCTGCCCACGGCCAGTCTGCCCCTGGGGGGCGGGGGCGGGAGGTCAGGGTAAAAATCAGAGACCGCGGCTGGGGCGCAGAGAAGCAGGCCCGTGCAGCCCTGGGCCCCGGGGGGTGTGCCCGCGGGGGGCTTGGCAGGGCCGCAGCCGTGGGAGTGCCAGCCCTCCTGACCTCCGGACCTGTGGGCGCCCGTGGCCTCTGAGACCCAGCCGCTCCTGCCCCGGACTTTCCTGCGCACAGCAGTGTCTTCTCCTGCCCCCGTGCCAGGTCTCCCCGACATGCACTCCCCAGTGGCCACACCGGTCCCGCAGACACAAGTGGGTGCAGACACCCCCCTCCCCATTTCCCAGCAGAGGTGGCGTTGGGGTCCAGGGCGGGGGGGCACCTGAGCACAGACAGCACCATCCTCAGGGAACCAAGGGCCCTAGACAGGGCCAGCCTGCAAGCTGCAGACAGGAACGCACGGGGCACCCAGGGGCTCGGGGCCAGGGGCTCGCATCCCTGTGGGCGGGTGGCCCACTTGGCTGGGTCTGCCTGTGTCAGACCCGCTGCCCTGCGGGCTGAGGCTGCGGGAGGCCCCTCACGCCCCTGCTCCTCCGTCCTGCTGGGCGGCAGCAGGGAACCTCTCGGCCTCCGAGAAAGAGAAAGTCCCTCCCCGCCCAGCTCCCCCTCCCTCCCCCCCGCCTGCCCACGGGCCAATCCCTGTCGCTGGCACCTCCCTCAGCCACTAGAGCTCCTCCGAGAGCTGGAGGCTGCGGTCCCAGAGCCGGGCTCTGAGCCTCCCTGAGCAGACGGAGCCGAGCCTCCCGGTGAGCAGAGGGGGCGCCCGGATGGGGCTGCGGAGGCGGCCCCCGTGGGGGTGGATGTTGTGCTGGGTGGTCGGGGGGCCAGCCTGACCTGGGAAAGCTAAGGTGAAGGTCACCAGTCCTGAGAGGAGCCCCGGGGCGAGCCCGGCGGGTGACTGGGTGGCCGCGCTGCGGGTACAAGCTGGTGGCAGGTGGACTCGGGGTGGCCCCCACAGCGCACTTTTTTTTGGCTGTGCCCCCACAAGCAGTCCCGTGGGTCGACTCTGGGCCGCGAGCCCTGCCCCTAGAGAGGGGTCCCCTCTGCCTCCATCCTAGGGTGGATGGTGGGGGCTAAGCACAGGGAGCCTCCGAGGGTCAGCTGCCGCCTCTCGGCCACCCCTCCCCTCTGCCCCCACACCCCTGAAGCTCCCAGAGGTCCTGGCCGATGATGGGGTCTTGTGCGTGTCTGTCTGGGAATGCAGTGGGAGGGAGGGGTGCAGAGGAGGGCAGGGGCAGGGCTGAGTGTGGGCGAGCAGGGTGCCTCTCCCGGGGAGGGGGCCTCTGCTCAAGGGTGGGTCGGCCACTGCAGCCCAGTCCTGGGTTGAGGTGACTCACCCAGCTGGCAAACTGTCCCCTTCCTGTCAGCCCCTGCCCCCCCCCCCCCCCGCACCTGGCCCTTTAAAGATGGCTCTCTGGGTGCACGTGAGCGTGAACGTGAGTGAGGAGCCGGAGGACGCTGCCACAGGGGGCCTCCAGGGGAGTCTGCGTGGCCAGTGCCTCCCCAAGAGCTGCGCCCCGGGCCACCCTGATGCTTCTCTGGCCTGGGTGGCGCGCAGGGCCCCTCAAAGATCTCAGGGGGGTTTGGGGGAGCCTGTTCCTGTGCCGTGCTTGAGTGGTCCACCCACCCCCGCCAATACCAGCCCCTCTTCCTTCTAGGACAGGAGGTGCTTTTGAAATTCCCAGCCAGTGGCGGACCACCCTCCCGCCCAGTCCCACCCTCCTCCTCCACCTGCCCCGCAGGCCTCCGCCCCTCCTCCAGCTGGGTGCGCTCCAACCAGATGGCTGATAAGCAGATCAGGTCAGAAAGCTGCCCTACCTTCGACTGGGCCCCACCCGGCCCTTGCCCCCGGCCCTTGTCCCCCGGCCCTTGCCCCCAGCCCTTGCCCCCGACCCTTGCCCCCGACCCTATGGCCAAGGAGTCGGAGGCGCTGACGCTCCCTCCGCCCACACAGCCTGCCTGCCAAGCTCGTCAATGGCGGCATCGCGGGGCTGATCGGGGTCACCTGCGTGTTCCCCATCGACCTGGCCAAGACAAGGCTGCAGAACCAGCAGAATGGCCAGCGGATGTACAGCAGCATGTGAGCGCGTCCGGCGGGTGGGGGTCCAGACCGTGTGACGTGGGGACAAGGTGGGGTCAGGACAGGCTCAGGGGCTGACCTCTGTGCACCCCCAGTCTTCACAAAAGCAATGGAAGCAAGGGCGGGCGTGGGGAGCGCGTGGCTGGGCCCCGGGCCCGCCCCCAGCTCACCCCTTCCTGTGGCCGCAGGTCCGACTGCCTCATCAAGACCATCCGCTCAGAGGGTTACTTCGGCATGTACCGTGGTGAGCTCCGGACGGGGCAGGCCTGGGCAGCCCCTCCCACCAAAGTGCCTGGGGGACAGGTGGGAAGGTGGGGCAGGGCCGCAGGCCTGGGCGTGCTGTGCGAGTGTGGGCCCCGTGGCATGGGCCGTCCGCCGGGCCGGGCCTGGCCCTGGGTGCTGGAGCTGGGGGCGGCGGACGGCAGGGCGGGATCTCTGGGGAGTGGCAGCCCTCAGCACCCCACCTTTCCTGGGCATCACCCCCCATCCCTCACTTGCTGCCAGCGCCTCGCGTGGCAGGACACCGTCCCAACCACAGTGGCTGCAGCCTCCTCCCGTGGGGACAGGCAGGGCCCTCTGTGTTGGGAGGCTGGCAGGGGGGTGCCGCGGGGCTGGAGGCAGCTCCAACAGTCCCCAAGCCTGGATTTGCCCAGAGGCTGTGCAGCCCGAGCCAAGAGGCCAGGAGGGGCTTGCTGTTGCCACACCCCTGCCCAGCTCCGGCCCACCAGGCTGACGCAGCCTTGTATGCTGGCATCCTCTCGCCCAGCGCCCCTGCCATCGTGAACCCTTTCCATCCCGGAGGGAGGGGTCCCTCTCGGGGAGGGTGGGCAGAGGGCCCGGAGGCGGCAATGCCCTGTCCCTGCCTGGGAGCCCTGCCCCGCCTGGCACCGATGTGGGTGAGAGGGCAGGAGGCGGCAGCCAAGAGCCGGCTGGGGCAGAGCCGTGCCCGCTGTGAAGCCGGTGCTGGCCGAGAGCCTCCCGAGCCCTGACCCGCCCGGGCCTCTCGCGCTGTGCGCCCCGCAGGAGCCGCCGTGAACCTGACCCTCGTCACGCCGGAGAAGGCCATCAAGCTGGCCGCCAACGACTTCTTCCGATATCAGCTCTCCAAGGACGGGTGAGGGGCTTGGCCCTGCCAGCTGGTTAGGGGGAGGGGTCTGTGCCCCTCCAGACCAAGGACAAAGGCTCTGTCCCCCCGCCCCCCCCCCGCCACTGCCCCTCACCTTGACCTTGCAGGGCCTCCCTTTCCCACTGCTGCTTCTCCCTCCTCTGTCCCTCGCCTCGTCCTCTCCCTCTGTCCTTCCTGGACTGTCCCGCCCCCGGCACTGGGCGGGGCGAGGCAGACGCTGCGTCCCGTGCCCCGGCCCCAGGCGTCCTGGGCTCTGGGCCCTGGGCTCTGGGCCGCGGCCTGCCGCCCCTTGTAGGAGGGGTTTGGGGCACTGTCACAGAGCGGGGGCTGAAAGCATCAGCCCTTGAGGCACCCGAGACCCCCGAGCTTCTCCATTTGTCTTTGCTGGAGTGTGGCCCCGCTGTCCTTCCCTGTTCCCGTGCCCGCAGTGGAGCCACCTGCCTGTTGGGCTCAGCGCCCTCGCCAGAGGGCCCGGCGGGGTGCTCCAGGCTGGAGGGAGCTGTGCGCCCGCCCCCCCAGGGCTGCGTCTGCCTCTGCTGCCCCCCTCACCCCCGCTCCTTGCAGCAGGCTGCCCCCTGGGCGGCAGGGGCTCTGACTCAGGCCGCGGCCCGCTCCCTCCGCTGCAGGCAGAAGCTGACCCTGTTCAAGGAGATGCTGGCGGGCTGCGGGGCCGGCACCTGCCAGGTGATCGTCACCACCCCCATGGAGATGCTGAAGATCCAGCTTCAGGACGCAGGCCGCATCGGTGAGCGTGGGGAGCGCAGCCCCGGGGTGGGGCGGCAGCCGGGCCCTGTCCCCTGCTGCTGTCTTGCACTTGGAGGGAGAGCCAGCGGGCCTGTCCCCTTCCTCCCCAGCCGCCCAGAAAAAGATACTGGCTGCCCAGGCTCAGCTCTCAGCACGGGGGGGCGCCCAGCCCTCGGTGGAGGCGCCGGCCCCGCCCCGGCCCACGGCCACCCAGCTCACCCGGGACCTGCTCCGGACCCATGGCATCGCCGGCCTCTACAAGGGCTTGGGGGCCACACTGCTCAGGTGGGGGGGTCGGTGGGGGCGGAGGGCGGGCGGGCGGAGGGAGGCACCCGCCCTGCCGCCCAGTCACCCGCCGCCACCCCCGCCTGCAGGGACGTCCCCTTCTCCATCGTCTACTTCCCCCTCTTTGCCAACCTGAACCAGCTGGGCCAGCCGGCCTCCGGGGAGAAGTCCCCTTTCTACGTGTCCTTCCTGGCGGGCTGCGTGGCTGGGAGTGCGGCCGCCGTGGCCGTCAACCCCTGTGATGGTCAGTGCGCAGGCTTGGGCCTCCGGCGGGGGCTGGGGGTGGCAGGGGTGGGGTGGGGGGGAGCGGACCCCCCACGCTGACCTGCACGCCTCCCTGCAGTTGTGAAGACGCGGCTCCAGTCCCTCCAGCGCGGGGTCAATGAGGACACCTACTCGGGGTTCCTGGACTGTGCCAGGTGGGCGCGGTGCCTCAGGAGGCGGGGGCGCGGGGCTGCAGGGCCACGGGGGAGGCCGGCACCAGCTCTGACCCCCTGTTTCCACAGGAAGATCCTGCGGAACGAGGGTCCCTCAGCCTTCTTGAAGGGCGCCTACTGCCGTGCCCTGGTCATCGCCCCGCTGTTTGGCATCGCGCAGGTGGTCTACTTCCTGGGCATCGCCGAGACCCTGCTGGGGCTGCTGCAGCACCCCCAGCCCTGAGCCCGGGCCCTCCGCGCCCGCACCGAGCAGGACCAGAGTGGGGCTGAGGCCGGGCAGCCTGCCCAGGATGGAGCCAGGGAAGGTCTCCCTCGCCGCCCCCGGCCCGGACGGCGGGGGGGGGGCGGGCAGCGGGCAGAGGAAGGGGTGCAGGGCCCCCACACGCGGACACCGAGGGGTCCTGCCTGCACAACCACTGGGATCAATGGGTGTTATTTATGTAGAAACCACAGAAACCTTTACATTCCTGGGGCCCGCGCTGCTCCAGCTCCAGCCTGGCCCGGACACCCCAGGGACAGAGCTGGTCTCTGAGCTGGGGGCTCCCCCCAGGCGTGGGCTGGGCAAGGTGGACCTTTCCCTCCAGGCCGCCGGCCCGCCCCCGGGGCGTGGCCCCGAGTCCACAGAGGGGACCCTGCACAAACCTATTTATTAACTCGCTGAGCACGAGTGGCTCTGCCCAGCCTCCCGCTGCTGCTCTTCTCTCCTTGGCCAGCCTTGCAGGGGCATCGGGGTCTCCTGCCCCCCCATCTTGAGTCAGGGATCCCAGGTGGGGCGTCTGACTCCCAGGGAGCCCCCACCCCAGCTGTTGGACCCAGCAGTCCTCCTTGGGGGCCCCTGCCCCACCCCAGGCTGGGGGCCCAGAGCATTTGCACATGCGAGTGCTTTGTGGAACTGGTTGTGGCCTTCAGCTGGCCTGGCCCCTCTGACATGGGGCTGAGGGGGGCGGGGGGCTGCTGCCCGCCCTTCCCACGTGGCCAGGCAGCCTGTGTGTGTGTGTGTGTGTGTGTGTGTGTGTGTGTGTGCGCGCGCGCGCGCGCCAGTGCACGTGTGCACTCTAGGCTCCCCACTGACCCTGCCAGGAAACTTGGTTTAGTCTGGCTCCTTTCCTGAGACTGGCACCGCGGGTCTGCTGTTGGCCAGGGGAAGGGCGAGCATGAAGACCAGTAGGGAGCCTGGGCACCTGCTCTGCTCGCGGGGGTGCGGGGCCAGGAGCTGCCTCTTCAGAGTCCACCCTGCTCGCTGGCCCTCTGCTCAAAGCCCCTGACCACACTCCGCGCTGCGCCCTCCCGACCTCCAGGCCCATCCGTGTGAACTGAGGCAGGCTCCGCTGCCCTGCCCGCCCCACCCCCACCCTGCCACGTGATCGTGTTGGTGACTGGTCCTGACGTGCTGGTGCTGTGTCCCTGTGTCCCCGTCCCAGGCCTCTGAGGAGGCCCCTTCCCAGTGACACTACCTGGGGCTAAGGCCTAGCCCCCAGCTCACGGTTGTCCCCATCACATCTGTACCCCTGGAAGCTGCTGCTGCTGCTTACAGATTTATATTTTTTTCCTTTGGAGGAGTTTGAAGAAGTGACTTTTTGTGTCTTGTCATGTAAGAAGATAAATAAATATTCTAAGTAGATGTGCGCTCTCCGAGACTCTGTTAGGGGCGGGAGTGGGGGAGGAAAGCGCCCTCTGCCTGCGCCTGCAGGGGTCCGGAGGAGTCGCTCCGGACTCCCGCGCGGCTTGGGTGGGGCTGCGGGAGGGCGGCCGTTGACCCTCGCGGCCTGACCTAAACCACCCTTGGGACTGAAGGCGGGGCTGGGCTCGGGCCCCAGACCCGCCTGCGGCCCCGGCGCAGCGCTGCAGGAGGGAGGCGGAGCCTGCGCCGCTGCGGCCCCGCCCCCAGTGCCCGCGCCGACGCACTGCATTGTGGGAAACTCCCGGTCTCGCATCTGCAGCCGCCGCCCGCCGCTCGCCGCCGCGACCCCGCGGAGAGCGCCGAGCGCCGAGCTGGGAGCGCCAGGAGCAGCAGCGTAAGGCGGCCGGGGCTCCTCGGCTTGGGGCCGGGGCGGGATGGGGGCGCTGGGGCCCGCGGGGCGCAGCGGCAGTTCCCCAACTTGAAGGTCATCACTCGCCGGGTACAGCGGCCCCGAGGCGGGCGAAGGGGCAGCCGGGTGACGTCAGTGCGAGCCAAAAATAACCGAGGGCGGGCGGGGGAAGCAGACCACCTGCCCTTTGCGAACTTGACCCCCAGCAGCCGGGTGCCCCTCAAGAACGACCGGGGGAGGGGCTGCTGGAGCTCCCTGGGAAGTGGAGCAGCGGCCCGGCCCTCCCTGGGACATCCCCGTCGTGCTGTGACCTTCAGGCGACCTTCGGTGTGGTTAGAGTCCCTGGGCCCGGTAGGGAACCTGGGCGACCATGGCCTCCCCCTCTGGGGGCTCTGCGGGTCGGGGATTTCCCATCCTCCAGGGGCGAGGCAGACAGGTGGCGCCTAGGCCTGCAGGGAGCGCGGGTTCAGGCCGAGGGGGGCTGGGTGCCCGTTGCGCCCTCCGTCGCCCCAGTCGAGACGTTAAGGATGGGGCCAGGCCTTTCCTTCAGCCCGGACCCCCACCCTCCGCCTGGCCCAGATGCGGAGGCTGATTGACAAGGCAGTGCCCACCCGAGGCTAACTCCAGGGGGCCCCTCTGCCCGCAGAGGCAGGTGCAGCCTCTGGCTTGGGAAGGACGCCTTGCCCTTGAGCTGGAGCAGGTGAGGCCGGCGTGGGGGGGGGGGTGCCAGGGCAGACGCCGGGCCAGGGAGCACAGGCCCGTCACCGCCCTCCTGGCTTCTCCAGCCTCCTCGGGACATGTCTCGGTGCTTCGCATCCAGGGCCTGGGGCCGTGGGCCCACTCCTGCCCTGCGGGCACCGAAGAGTCCAGTTCCAGGTTCCCTCCCTGCCCTGCCCCTGCCTTGGACCCAGCCCCTCGGAGAAGGACACACAGCCGGCTCTGCCCTGGCCCACGCGGCTGCTGTCCGTCTCCCCCGACCGCACACTCTTCTCCGGCCTTGTCACGGACACAGCATGTGTGGAGAGAGGACTGTTTTACAGAAAAGGAAGCTGGCCCTGGCCGGTCTCATCCGCTTCCACCCGCCCACGGGGAGCCCACGGCCCCTGCCTGTGTGGCTGGGGGCTTCTCAGGGAGTAGTTGTGGGCGCGAGTGGAGGCTGGGCCCTCGAAGAGGAGGACCCTGAGCAGAGGACTGGGCGGTGACTCGGCAGGGACCGGCAGTGGGGGCGGGATGGGAGCGCCTCCTTGTGTCTCCCCCAGGTCCATGTAATGCGCAGGGCTGAGCTGTACTGAGCCGCCGCGGTCCAGCCACCTGCCTGTCCGCACGCCCCGTGCAGCCTGCCGGCACGGCCGCCATGGAATCCAGGGGCAAGTCGGCCAGCAGCCCCAAGCCCGACACCAAGGTAGCTCCGGCTGCTGCCGAGGTCAGAGGACCCCCGACGGCAGACGGGAAAGCCCCCTCGGCCAAGCCCGGGAAGAAGGAGGCCCAAGTGGAGAAGCAGGAGCCGCCAGTGGCCCCCACCCCACCCCCTGCCAAGAAGACCCCGGCCAAGGCGGACCCGGCCCTTCTCAACAACCACAGCAACCTGAAGCCGGCCCCCACGGCCCCCAGCGGCCCCCATGCAGCCCCCGAGCCCAAGGGCCCTGGAGATGGGGCTGAGGAGGACCAGGCCCCCGGTGGGGGCCCCGGGGGCCGAGGTCCCTGCCCCTTCGAGAACTTGACCCCCCTGCTGCTGGCTGGGGGCGTGGCCGTGGCGGCTGCAGCCCTGATTCTTGGTGTCGTCCTCCTGGTCCGGAAAAAGTGAGGGCTGGTACCGGGCAGAGACCCAGCCGCTCCTGTACAGTCCTCGGGGACCTCGTGCATGCGAATTCACACACAGCTAGCTCTCCCCTCCTCTGTAAGAAATACACGTACCCATGCCCCACAGGCCCGCAGAGGGAGGGGTGGACAAGCCCCCTTGGCTGGCCCTCACGCTTCCCCCCAACCTCCCAGGCAGAAGGAGCCCAGGTCCCAGGGTCACCAAGCAGCACGGGGGGGAGCTGTGACATGGGGCGGAGGGCCCAGGGCCCAGGCGCCCGGGGGCCGTGGGCAGGGCGGACCCTGAGGGTGACCCGACCGTGGACAGCACCCGCCGCGCCAGCCTGTCTCGAGGGTCCCCGGTGGTCCTGCGGGCTTCCTGGCAGCAGCTTCCCAATGGGCCCCCAGGGCAGGAGCAAGCCCCAGGCTGACAGGGGTCCAGCCGTGGGGGGACATTAAAGGGTGTGGCTATTTCACTGTCCCCTCTTCTGCTCTTTGGTTGCAGCTGGGGGGCGAGGGTCGATCTGGGTGGGCCCTGCCGTGGGGCTGCCCTGAGGCCGCCACACGGCCCCCGCCTGCCCCTCCGCCCCTGCTGGGCAGACAGAGAGCCCCAAGGCCAGTCTTGGGAGGGGTTCCCACGGTTCCTCTTCCAGCTTGTGTCCGAGGGGAGCTCCGGAGGCTGGGGCAGCTGAGAGCCAGGCGTGGGCGTGGGGTGGGGGTGCGTGGGTAGCAAGGGCCTGCCCTGCCGCTGCGCCTGCCTAGCCTCATGAAGCCCCTGGAGATGCCTCTCCTGCCTCACCCAGTGTCTTCTGAGTCCAACAAGCGTATAAATGCAATAACAGGTAGAGTAGAACCACGTGGTGACTGTCACCCAGGGCCACTGCCCGCGGTGCCCACAGGGACAGCGCTCCGGAACACCCGGTCCCAGCATGGCCCTCGGCGCAGTGGCGGTGGGCAGGCTCTGGGGGTGCCGTTGGGCACGGTGGGAGCCTGACACGCCCTTGCCCGGCCAGCCGGCCACGGGCGCCCGGGGCCCAAGTGGCGCCCGAGTCTACAATAAACTCTTGTCTAAAGGCTGGGCTGGCGTCCTCACCTGCTCACGGCTGCGGGAGCCAAGGGCCTCCGCCAGGGTGGGGGATCACATGCACACCCACCCCCCACCCCGGCTTCCGGGGAAGGGTTCTCATGGGCCTCCCCGGCTGCTTCCCTGCTCTCGATCCTGGTGACCTCCACTCACTGCCCCTTCCGGGCCTGCCCCATCCCAGGCCGCCGCGGCCAGGCCTTCCCGCTGCCCTGACCCAAGATGGACGCTCCCTGAGACCCAGGCTGCTGGCCACAGTGCACAGGTCCAACTGAGGACATGGGGCGGAGAGGGGCACCTTGTTCCTCAGGCTGGGCTCTCCAGCTAAGGGTGGGGGACAGGGGCCTTCCCACGCCTCTGCAGTGAGCTCCCCCTCCCGGGGATGGGGGGCGCAGAGGAGGCTGCAGCCGGGGGTGGAGAATTTCCTTCTGTCTCCCACCTGCCACCCACCCTGCGCTCACTCTGGCCGGGCCTGCCTGGGAGCCCAGCTGTGGCCAGGCTGTCGGGCACGGGCTTGGGGGCAAAGGCCCACTGGACCCCACAAACTCTGCTCTGGGCGCCCACCCCCCCGCCCCTGGAGAGGACGTAACTGGGTGATGCATCGCCCCCCCGCCGCCCGCCGGCCCTCCCTGGACCCGCCCCACCACAGTGGCGCCCCCATCTCATGCCCAGATAAATTCTGCCCGAACACCCACAACAGACCTGAGCCGGGCCCAGGTCTGCCCCTGCCCTGCGGCGGCCCCCGACCACCGTTGTGCCCACCTGCTCCTGCTGCCCCGAGCCACAGGCCGGAGCCTGACTATCCCCGGGCCTGACATTGCCCGTCCCTCCCGTTGACAGCCCACCTGCTTCCCTCCCCCAGGCTCCAGCGCAGCCACTCAGCCAGGTCAGCATCACTTGCCACCTGCCTGCGGCCCAGGACCCTCTCCCGTTCTCTAGTCAGTACCTGGCGCTTTAAAAGCAAAACGCAAACCCTTCCGCTCTTCGAGGAGACCCGGGGAGGGAGCGGAGGTGACGCTCCACCCACCGCGCCGCCCCCCACCCCCCCATAGCGATTCTCTGCGGAGTGTTGAGGTGGTTTCAGACTTTTTGCCCCTTTGGGCACAGCGGTAACGAAGGTCCTTGGAACACCCTTTGTGCCCTGCGTCTGTGTAGGGGGGTGCTGTGCACCCTTTACAAAGTTTTGTATGTTGCTTTTAGGGAGACAAAAGAAGAGGAGGAGAGAAGAGAGAGGCAGCGATGTGCTTCACTCCTCGGTCACCCATTGTTTGCTCCTCCTCGTAGGTGCCCCGGTCAACTGGCCCAAAGCCTCGGGCTCCTCGATGATGCTCCAACCAACGGAGCCCCTGGCTGGGCCACACACGTTTTCTCACTTAACCTTTTAGATGCTCGATGCAGTCACGTGGTGGTGTGACCTCGTGGCCAGCCGTCCTCTCCAGACCTCTTCATCTTACAAAGTGACGCTTTGCCGCGGGATGCACCCTCCCAGCCCCCGCCCTCCTGCCCATCACGAGTGGAATCCCACGGGACTGGCCCCGCGGGAGCGTGACTTCGCGCGGCACGGTGTCCTGGGGCTGTCTCGCCCATGTGGTAGTGGGCGCCAGGGCGTCCTGCCTTGCCAAGGCTCAATAACCCTCCAGTGGGTGAGGCCCACATTCCAGGGGCCCACCCTCTGTCCACGGACACGTGGGCGGCTCCCACCTCTGCGCCGCGGTGACTGGGGCTGCTGTGGACGTGGGGGCGCAGGTCAGCTCAAGCCTCTGCTCGCACGTGTCTCACGCACACACTCGCCGGTGGGGCTGCGCCGTGTGTGCCGGCCTTTGCTGCCCGTCTGGTGCCTGGGGATCAGCCACGAGGGTGCCGCTGCACTCGCCCTGCGGACGGCGCGTGGCGTGAAGCACACGGGGTCCTGCCAGTCTGCGTGGGGACGGCACCAGCCCCCGCTTTTCTCCTTCGCCCTGACCTGGCCTGCTCCTCCTCACGGGGGTCTGGGCCACCGGGGTTTCGCCTTCTGGGATCTTTCCTGCCAGCACCATTTGTCTGTTTTTCTTGGAAGAAGCGGCTGCCTCTTGCTCATTTGTAGGATTCCTTTCTGTGTTTTGCACACTAAGCTGTTGTTATTCCTTGCAAACACTGTCACCCCGTGGCTGGCTCGCCTTCCGCTGTGTGTCCTGAGGACAGAGGTCCTGGAACCGAGTTTGTCACGTCCAGCTCTGTTCCCTGTGCCACGGGAGCTTGTGGAGGCTCGGTCGGGAGGACGTCCTCAACCAGTGTTCGTCATTTGCTCACATTAAGGCTTGTGATCCATCGGGACGTCAGGTGTCATATGTGGAGATCAGTTACTTCCCTTCCCCCGGCAGAGCTGCTGGTCCAGCCTCAGGACGTGGACAATCCCCACAAGGTCACGCTGTGCCATCGTTTTGTAACGACCTCATTTCTTTCTAATTTCCTGTACACCCAGGTGCTGGCGTCTCCTCGCGGGCATGTTCCGATCAGCAAGCTGAGGCCCTGGGCCTGGAGGCCCAGCCTGTTCCACTGACTCCCTCAACTTGAGCAACGGGGGAAGGCCTCCGGTGTGAAAAAATCTCAGGGACACCCAAGCCTCCTTTAAATTACTTTTACTACAGGATTTTTTTTTTTTTTTTTTTTGAGAGAGGGGAATAGAGGGAGAAAGAGGAAGAGAAACATCCATGTGTGGTAGCCTCTCGCGCCCCCTACTGGGGATCTGGCGCACAACCCAGGCCTGTGCCCCAACTGGGAATCGAACCGGCGACCCTTTGGTTTGCAGGCCGGTGCTCAGTCCCCTGAGCCACACCAGTCAGGGCTACAGGACAACTTTTAATGTCTGAACAAACCACCAGATACAAAAAGGTTCAGGGTATGAAAAGCGCACACTGTAAATGGGGGCAGGCCCCCAGGGACGCTACCCAAGGGCAGCCCCGCTCACGCCCAGCAGGGCTCCCCGTGGAATCCCCAGAGACCTCTACTCCCAGCCTTTGCATTCTGAGCACCAGCGTCTTAGGCCCCTGTCCCCACGTTGCTGTCATGTCACAGGCGGGCTCTGCAGGGCATTGCTGTCCTGTACAGGGATGAAGAGAGTGCATGTGTGGGGGCCGCTCTGTTTTCCTCTCGGGCACCCTTCCTGCCCCCGAGAGTGTGCCACTCCTCTTTGGGGACCCCACCCTGGAGTGCACTACTGGCATGTCTGGGGGATGGGGCTGGCCAATGTTTTGGGACCCCGCGGTCCTCCAGCTACACCCACGAGCTGGCGATGCTTCAGGGCCTCTCCTCCCCTTGGAGCAGAGGTGGCGGGTGACTCACTGCTCCAGACCCTCATCCTGGCTGCCAGGCCAGAGCTCTCTGACTCCCTGAATCCCAGTGACTGGCTATGGTGCCCTTGGACCCCTCTGTACGGTGTCTTTGGCCAGGTGAGTTCCAGAAAGGTGGGCATCACCAGGGAAGGGGTGACTGAGACTGGAGGTCCCGTAGCCTAGAGTGCCACGCAGGACTGCACCGTCACAGGCCTGTCCGCCCTGGGCGCTGGCGGCACAGCAAGGATGCCGACCTGGGTGGCGTCCTGTGCACACAGGACGCACAGACCAAGGACGCCGCCCACACAGGAGACCTGGACCCAGGCACCAGCTCCCTGGCTCCCCGCACGACCCCAGGTGCACAGGAGGGCATAGGCGCATTACTGCTGGCCCGGCTTCCTCCTCCACCCACTTCCCTGGAGACAGAGAAAGTACCTAACAAGGCCCCACATGGGAGGAGGCAGGCTGCTGGAGACCCAGAGCTGTCCCGGCAGGAGGCCTTGCACCTGTGGCTCAGCCAGCTCTGGTGCCCTAGGGACACCCCGGGGCGCTGCGGGTGGGGCTGGGCCAGCAGAGGTACCGGTGGACATCTCCAGCCCCTGGGTCTTCCTTACACCGATGAACTTGCGCGGTGGGGAGGCAGTCCCTCCCCAGACGCAGAAAGCTCTCCCCAACGCTAGGCCCAGCCTGTGGTCTGCCCTCAGGCCTGCTGGTCTCCACCCATCCAACACAGGCACCAGGTTCCCACCTGTCACCTGTCCCGATGCCCCGCCAGTGCCAGGGGTCCCCAGCTGCTGCTTCACCCCGTGGAGGGCGAGTCCTGCAGTGGGTGAGGGCAAGGCGCTCCGACTGTGTCAGACGGGGGGGTCAGGGCCCGAGGGAGCGTGGGGCTGAGCTGGACTGCGGGCAGAGCCGGTGCTGCGGGATCAGGGGCACTCAGGGGAGCTGCCTCAGCCTAGACTCACCCACCCTGGCAGCGCCCACCCACGACCGAGGTTTCCCGTCAGCAGAGGCTGGCAGGACCTCAGAGGTGCTTTGAGGCCGCCCCGCCACACTAACAGCAGGGGCGCCTGCAGGGGGACTGCGGGGGCCACGGAGCTGGGCGGCCCTTCCTTCCAGCCTCGGCGCCCGGAGAGCGCCGCCAACCACTGCCGGCTGCCCCGGGGACAGCCTCCGATGAAACCGCTTCCGATGCGGCCCCGCGGCCCCGCGGCCGGGCTCAGAGCTCCCCGTAGCCCCTCCGGGGCCACCTGCTGAACGCGTTGGGGGACGCCGGGACGGAGCTGGGCTAGCTGCTGGACTGCGCATGCGCCCAGCGCAGCTCCCGGCCCCACCCCCGGCCGCCGCGGCACGTGATCGGCGTCTCCCCGGCGAGGCACGCAAGTACGCCCGCTCCGCGCAGGCGCAGTCCGCGCCGACTGCAGTGGAGTCCATGGCGTCCGAACGCATCTCGAGCCGACCGGCCTGCCTCCTCGTGGCCAGCGGCGCCGCGGAGGGTGAGACTCGCGTGGAGGAGGCACGGCGGGAGCCGGCGGCGCGGGAGAGGCAAACGCCCCCGTGCCGGGGGTCCCTCCCTCAGGGACAGGACTGGGGAGTCCGGGGCGCCGTGAGGGGCAGTGGGTGTCCCGGGACGTGGGGCGCCGGCAGGCCTGCGGCCAGATAACCTTGGCGCTGGCACACACCGAGGAGGACGAGGGGCTGGAGAGGGACTGTCCTGGGGGCGGGGAGCTGTGCAGGCGTAGAGGACCCCTCGCTCCTGCCCGGTGGTAAAGGGCCCGGAGAGGCGGGCGTGGCTCTCATGGGGTCCGGTGTTGCGAGCGTCGGCTCTCGCTCCAGGCCTACGGGTGCTGAGAGCCGGCAGGGAGGCTGTGAGCAGAGAAGGGCACCTGGTGCTGTTCTGAGCACTTCCAGATGCTTCCCCGTCCCGGAGGAAAGTGATGAGCCGAAGGCCACATGGGGGCAGGTGGGGGACCAGGGCTGGGACCCGGGCTCTATCTGTGGAGCCTGCTCTGCTCGACTTCTCTGTTTGCCCAAGTGGGACAGGGAGACAGGACTGCGGGTCCTGGGGTCACAGTGTGCTGAGCCCAGGGGCCCTGAGGCCCGTGTGCCCAGAGTGCGGGCGGGAGGGGCCAGCCAGGGTCGACCCCCACCCCCACGGGGAGTACAGGGGCGGGAGGAGCCATTGAGAGCGGGGTTCAGCCCAGGGGAGGCAGGGAGGGGGTTACCTCCGAAGGTGGCTGTTGGAGCGGGATAAGGGGAAGGGTCGCACCAGCTTGGCTGTGCCGCGAGCACGGGATGTCGAGGAGGTGGGGGAGGGGTGCCGCTCTGGAGCGACCTCTGGGCTCCGAGGGCAGGATACCCCGGCTGCAGGGCACCCCTGGGCCCTGCATCATCCCTTCAGGGGCCCTAGGATGAAGTAGGTGGTGGTTGGGGTGCAGGAGCGAGGATGTAAGGACCTGGGAAGGCAGCTGCCCGCAGGGACCAGGGCCTGATTCCGAAAGACAGTCTTTGTTCAGTACGTGAACTTCTTACAAAGTACACGTGTTTGTGTTAATTTGTGAGCGTGAACAAGATAGAAAGAAGGTTCAGGGTTTGAGTCCCAGGGTCAAAGTGAAGGTGGAGCGACGTGGATCCCGCCTCTTTGGAAGTGGATGTCCCCCCGGGACAGCAGCCCCTCGCAGCTGCCCTTCCCGCCTGGGTGTCGGCAGGAGAGGGCGGGGAGCCCTGCGGGGGTGTCCTGGCCCATGGGGAGCGGGGGATGCCCCCCTTCCTGTGACAGGAGCCATGACCCAGCCCCCGCAGGGCGGTCGGGGGCTGCGCTCCCTGTCAGACTTGGCGGGAATGGGGCCCCTCCCGTCCCCGGCCTGATGGGGGCGCTCCGTCCCCACCGACTGCGCCAGCAGACGAGCTGCCTGTGAGGGGTCCGCACTCCCGGGCTGGCCTTCTGGGAAGGCCTCCCGGGCAGGCTAGGGAGAAAGCCCCTGCGGAGACGGGGGGCTGGCAGGGCCCGGGGAGCGGGGGGCAGCCTCCTCGGCAGGAGGGGCTGTCCGCCCGGCGCCCACCCCGCGTGCCTTCCTCGCAGGAGTGTCGGCCCAGTCGTTCCTCCACTGCTTCACGCTGGCCAGCGCCGCCTTCAACCTGCAGGTGGCCACCCCTGGGGTGAGTCCAGCGCCCTCTCCCACCTCTCCTTTGGGGGCGAGGCCAGGGGCCTGCTGTCCCCGAGGCTGCTGTGACCCCGAGGGACCTGGCTTGGGCTGAGGGGCCAGGACTGCGTTGGCCTCGTCAAGCCCTGGCCCCGCCCGTGGCCAGGGAGACCTGGTCCTTGTGGTCAGTGTCTGTGCAAGACCGCAAGGAAGGCGCAGACTTCCTGCCAGGAGGCTTCGCAACCCTCTGATGGCCCAGGGCCCCGGGAGCCACAGCACTGATGCGGTTTTGTCATTTTGAATGTTTCCAGTGTCGCCCCTGGGGTGGGTGGGACAGTTGCTCCCGTTCTATAGGTGGGAGACTGAGGGCCAGCCAGGGGGCTGGGCGTTGAGATGGATGGAGCTTAGGGTGTGTTGAGCCCTAGTGAGGGGGCTGGGCTGTTGGGTACCTTTGACCCCAAGGGGCTGCTGTCGGTCCCGGGCCCCCATCAGAGCTTCCGAGCACCCCTGCGAGCCAGCAGGGGGGTGTCCTGGCTGACCTTTGGCCTCGGGGCTCTGGCAGGGGAAGACCATGGAATTCGTGGATGTGAACGAGAGCAATGCGCGCTGGGTGCAGGACTTCCGCCTCAAGGCCTACGCCAGCCCCGCCAAGCTCGAGTCCATCGACGGTGAGGGCCCGAGACCTTGGAGGGTGGGGTGTGTGGGGTTTTAGGTGGGTTTATGGCCCCACAGAGCCCCCCATCCCCTGCTCCCGGAGCTTCCTGGGCTCGCTGCCAAGTGCTGTGACTGTCTGGGGCCACCACCTGAACCCAGAGCCACCCAGCTCCTCCTGGGGGGAGAGGTGGCAGGTGCTCAGAGACACGGGAGGGTGCACGCGCTCCGGGGGCCTTGGCTGGGAAAGGGACAGGGCATCTGGCGTCTGGAGCAGAGGGGACTGATGGGCCCGCGGTCTCCCCCAGGTGCCCGCTACCACGCCCTCCTGATCCCCAGCTGCCCCGGTGCCCTGGCCGACCTTGCCAGCAGCGGGTCCCTGGCCCGCATCCTGCAGCACTTCCGCTCGGAGAGCAGTAGGTGGCCCTTGGGGCGGGCATGTGTGCGGGGGAGGCGCCTGCCGTGGGGTATGGGTGGCGGCGGCGGGGATGGGGGGGCGGGTGCAGCGTTCAGGCCTCCGAGTGGGAGACATCGCTCTTCCGATGTAAGGAGCTTTGGTGATTCTGACCCGCTAGTGGGCAGGTTTGCTCGGCTGTCACACCTCCTGTGCTCTCGTCAGCAGCCCTGGGGGCCCTCTGCCTGGCCCCTCACGGGCTGCTGGCTGTGTCCCCTGGGGAGCAGACAGGATGCTGGCATCTTCTGATGGGAACCCTCAGCGTCCCGGCTTGGGGCCGCGGCTGGCGGGGGCTGGGAGAAAGGCCACCCTGTGGGGTCCTGGCCTAGCGCCCGGTCAGCCTCCGGCTACGATGAGTGTGTCTGCTGGGCAGGGCCAGGATGCTCATTAGGGACCAGCAGACAAAAAGCCGGCTCCACACAGCGTCCTTTGTTGGTGAGAACGGGGCCTCCTGTCCCAGCACCGCCGGGACAGGCAGTGATTGTTCCCGGGCAGCTCAGCCGTGGGAACGCACTTGTGCCAGGCAGCCGCCTGGGTGGGAGGCTGGGAGCCAAGGGAGCGCGGCGGGCGCTGGCTCTGGACGGAAGGATGGGGCCCTGCCCCCCGCACTCAGGAGGCGGCAGGTTTCCAGGCGGTGACCGTTGTGCCTGGAAACGGTGGCTGTCAGGGGGAGTCTGACAGCGGCACAGGACACCCTGGGGCGGGGGCCGTGGGGTAGAGGGCGCCGGGTGGGCAAGGGGCCGCTCTGCCCTCATGACTGCTCGCCAGGGCGTGCAGTTTGCGCCGGAAGCCACTGGCTCCGCAGGCCGCCGCTCCCGTGCGTCTGGGGAGGTGGGGCAGGGGCCTGCAGGAGGCCGGCCCCGGGGCCGTGGGGGGACCAGGCTGGCGCCCAGGACCCCAGGCTCTGTCTCGTCTGCTGCTTTCAGAGCCCATCTGCGCGGTTGGCCACGGTGTTGCCGCCTTGTGCTGTGCCACCACTGAGGACAGGTCCTGGGTGTTCCAGGGCTACAGCGTGACAGGGGTGAGTGCAGCCCTGGGGCCCCAGGCAGCTGTCAGGCCTGGGGCACGGGGACACCAGGGTCCCCGCGGGGCCCACGGTCACGGCTGGCTGGGGTGACACTCCGTTGTCCAGATGGCACTAGGCTGGCAGCGTCTGCTGTCCCGTCACTCCCCTCCCTGCTGAAGTCCTGGGAGGCCCGTTTGGGCTGCGGGGGAGGACAGAGACCACCTGTGCACGAGCCGGCTGTGCACGGGGGAGGGGGAAGAGCCGGCCATGTCCAGCAGGCACGGGCTGGGGGCTGCGGCTGGCAGGGGCTGGCCCGGGGGGCCCGCGTGGCGAGGACCGGGCCCCGGCTGCCGGGGGCTGAACAGGGAGGCCTGGTCTGGGGCCCAGGCCCAAGAGAGGGCGGCTCAGTGGAGGAGCATCGTGGCTCCTCGGAGCTCCTGCAGCCGCGATCCCACCCCCAGGCCATATGGCTCTGCAGCCAACCCCGGCCCCTCCACCACTGAGGGGTTCGGCGTGCTCTGGCCCCTCTCGTGCCTCGATGCTGGAGCAGAGGTGACCGCCAGCCCCCCCCCCCCGCATGGGGCTGGCCGCCCTGGGGGCCCCAAGGTGGGCCGAGGCCCCGACCGGCTGGGCCCGCCTGACACGAGGCCCCTGCAGCCCTCCGTGTGCGAGCTCGTCAGGGCACCCGGCTTCGCCCGCCTGCCTCTGGTCGTGGAGGACTTCGTGAAGGACGCAGGCGCCTGCTTCAGTGGTGAGCTGGGCGGGCACCGCCGGGTGGCGGGTGGGGCCGCACGGGCCAAGCCGGCCTCCCGGGGCTGAGCACCCACAGGCCGGGGGGGCCAGCCGGTCTGGAAGCCTGGCAGGCTGACCCCCCCAGCTGACCCCCCTGCTGACCAGAGTCCCTGGGAGCTCACAACCCCGGCGGGGGGCGGGCGTGTCTGGGGCCGTGCCCTTGTGTGGCATTGCCTGAGGCTGTGTCCGTGGGGTGTCCTGTAGCCAGCGAGCCCGACGCAGTACATGTCGTGCTGGACCGCCACCTTGTCACCGGCCAGAACGCGAACTCCACCGTCCCTGCCGTGCAGAGCCTGCTGATTCTCTGCGGCAGCCGGTGAGGGGCCTGGGCGAGGGGCCTGGGCGGCGGGTGGGCTCCTGGCTGGGACCGGCCCCTGTGCTGGGCCGCGTTCCCGGGGACGGACGGTGCCCGCGCCTGAGCCCTGACCTGGAGTCCCTCCTGCAGGAAGTGACACGCGGTTGCCCACTGGGCCACCTCCCTGCCAGTGGATGCCACCACCCGCAGACGGCCCAGGTGTTCCCAGAGGCCGCCAGACGCTGCAGGCCTTCAGGGACCCGGCTCCCGTGCCAGCTCTGGAGAGTGACTCTGAACCCCAGGCAGGCCTCCGGGGGCCAGCGCTGAGGGGCATCCGGGCCGGCGCTGCTGCCCTGGCCACCAGGTGGGGCCCAGGCCCCGTGCGAGCAGTCGCTGGAGCAGTGGCGCCCAGCGAGCCGGCTGCGGGAGTCCCGGGGTGGGGTCGGGGCCCCTCTGCTCTTCCTGGGCGGCCCTGGGCACCCTGGCGGGGGTGAGCGCGTGCCCCGTGGTCTGCAGCCCCGCCCTTCGGGCGCTAGCTGGCCGGTACTGGATCAGCGCTTTTGATTTGGGTCAGAGGTGAAGAGAAAATGAATCTTGTGGTCACAGCTCCTGACCCCAGCTCTGCCCTGATTGGAGCCCTTGCCTCCTGCGTGGTTTCAGGTGTGGCGGTGGCCCCAGGTCAGGCCGGGGCACCGTACCCGATGTCAGGAGAGGCTGCCGGGACTGCACACCCGGCTCTGCAACTGTTTCGGGGCCCAGGGTGGACACGAACAGGCTCCGCTGGGGGAGAGGCCTCGCCTGGGGCTGCCCAGGCTACTCCCCAGCCCCGGGTGGCCGTGCTGAGCCAGCTCCCCCCACACGGCCTGACCACCTGCCCTCCGGCTTCCCCGCCAGGGCCTGGCTGGGCTGTGGGCTTTGCTGTGTGTCCCCCATCCCTCTCCCGACCTGGGCTCACTAGCTCTGCTGCACCAGGCACACGCCCCCCCCCCCCCCGGCCCCAGCCCCATCAGGCATTTCCCAAGGAAGCAAACAGGGCTCCTGGTCAGCCTGTACCTGTGACCACGTGGTGATGGCTGTTCCTGCACCAAAACCTGAAAGGCCCAGCTAGGGTGTCTCACCCAGAAAGAATTGGAAGCACCTGCTGACAGGCTTCTGATGGGGCACATGTAGGTGGGGCTCAGCAAGGGCAGCCTGAGGGGCTGGGGGTCATCCGGGAGCCTGGGAAGAGGCAGGGTAGGGTCCTCCTGCCCGTGCCTTCTGTGGTCCCCACGTGCCCAGGGGTCTTTAAACAGGCCCCAACACCCACCCCTGAGAGCAGTGCAGGTGTGTCCAGTGGCACCATTGGGAAGGAAGGAACCCAAATTGTGGCTCTGTGGACAGGGTCTTGGCAGGCAGCATTGTTGGGGGCAGGGGAGGGTGTCTCCTAGAACTGGATGTTGAAACTGGCTGGTCAGACGTGTGTGCAGCGCCCCTGGGCTGGGAGGCACCCAGCAGAGAAGGGCCAGCAGCCCCCTCGGAGGGGCTGAGCCAGGTCTGGCACCCAAGGTTGCAGAGCCTGGGGTCCTCGGGGGCAAGTCAGCCCAGATGAGCTGCTCTGACAGCAAGTGGAGGTGGCCCTGCTCACCCACGGTGGCCAGTGCCTGGTGTCCCCATGGGAAGTTGGGGGGGGGGGGCGGATAGCCCAAAGAGCCACCTCAGGGTGGCTCTGCCCAGTCTCAAAGGACCTGCTTGGCCACCCACACCAGGGGCCTGGGCAGGTGGAGCCCCCAGGCCCTGGGCGTGCTCCCTGGCACTGCCTTCCACATCCTGTATCCTCACCCTGCCTTGCTCTGTGCGCTGGGAGCAGAGGTGGACAGCCACCTGCCTGCCCATCCAGCACCACCCCAAGTCCTCAGCGCCGCACGGGGCACACGGAGTCCCAGCACAGGGCCGCCCCATGGCCTTTGCTCCAGGGTTCAGGGGTGCATCCAGAACACGGAGTGTAGGTGGGCTGCGCTGCTGGGCTGTCCCCACCAGGTGGCACTAGTGGACCAGATGAGAGCCCGGTGGAAAGTGGGCCTGCCAGGCGCACAGGCCCCCACCTGGTAACTGCCTAGCCCTGGGGCCTCTGCCTAGCGGTGGGCTGTGGCTGTGAGTGGGGCCGGCCCAGTTCCGCTGTGGCCAGGCCTGTGGCTGGGACACAGGGACAGAGTGGGGAGATGAAGCCCAGCACAGAAAACACCATGTTTTAATGCATCAGGCAAAGTTTTGCATAAAATCAAGAACTCTGTGATCCATCCCTGCTCCAAGCAGTAAAAAAAAAAACACGCAAGATCCGTCACCAGGCACGTGTAGCTCAGACCCCTGCTCAAAGCCGGTGCTCCCCAGTGGCCCCGCCGGGGGCTACTTCCCGTTCTCCGCGCTGAACATTCGCTCCTACAAACAGCAGGTGACAGGCCAGAAAAGCCCGTCAGACCACCTGTGGGTCCCCTCAGCCCTGGCAGGCCTGCAGGGCGGCCCCCAAAAGGCGGCGCAGGGAGGGTCCTGGGGCAAGTGCCAGCTCCGCCCCACCCCACCCTGGGCACTCACCACCAGCACCCGCTCCAGCTTCACGGCGTCGGCCGCGAACTTTCGGATCCCATCTGAGAGCTTCTCCACAGCCATCTGGTCCTCGTTGTGCAGCCAGCGGAAGGCCTTCTCGTCCAGGTGAATCTTCTCCAGGTCGCTGGCCTGGGCTGGGAAGACAGGCAGCAGGGCCCTCCGCATCCGCCCACATCTGCGAGCGCCCTCCCAGCCCTTGGCAGGCACGGGGCGGGGGCCCTGCAGCTGCGCCTCCCTGGCTGCTGCCCGCAGCCCCGAGTGGCCCCACATCCTTACCTGCCTTAGCTGAGAGCACGGGCACCAGCTTGCTGTTGTCCTTGAGCAGCTCCCCGAGGAGCTTGGGTGAGATGGTGAGGAAGTCGCAGCCCGCCAGCCCCTTGATCTCGCCCGTGTTGCGGAAGGAGGCGCCCATGACAATGGTCTTGTAGCCGAATTTCTTGTAGTAGTTGTAGATCTTGGTGACACTCCTCACCCCTGGAAGAGGCGACCCAGGCAGAGTGGCCGCTGGGCCCCCGCCCGCCCCGTGCCCACCCCAGCACCCGCAGGCTGCTCACCAGGGTCCTCTAGGGGCTCGTACACTTTCTTGTCTGTGTTGGCCACGTGCCAATCGAGGATGCGCCCCACGAAGGGGGAGATGAGCGTCACCCCTGCCTCGGCGCAGGCCACGGCCTGGGCGAAGGAGAAGAGCAGCGTCATGTTGCAGTGGATGCCGTGCTGCTCCTCCAGCTCCCTGTGGGACGGGCACAGGCGGGCGTGAGCTCCCCGCACCCCCCCCCCCAGCACACGGAGTGCACCCCTGCGCTCTGGCAGCAACTGGGGTCCTCTCTAGGAAGGCCACGTTACCAACGGGGGCAGGGGCAAGAGTCCCCAGCCCCTGAGCAGAGCTGTCCTGCCAACTCACGTGGAGCTGCCGCCTCCCCTGGGTCCCCTCGCCCTCCCCAGGCCACCCTGCAGCAGCCCCTCCGTCCCCGTGACATCCTGGGCTGCGTCCTGAGTACAGGGCAATGGCCACACACTGTCACGTGGCTGGGGCATGGGCTGTAACAGCTGGTCCTCTGCTGAGGCCTCCACCACCAATTCCCACAGAAGGGGGCAGTTCCAGATGTGTCACGTAGCCACGGGGGTAGTTAAGAGCCCGCACTTGCTGGGCGCTGGCCGAGGGCAGAGCAGCCGCGGGGCACGGCAGCTCCCCCAAAGGGCAAGTGCTGAGCGACCAGACGACCCAGGCACCCCGGAGGCAACGCACGTGCCCGCCCCCAAACCTTCAAAGCAGGCCCCCCCCCCCCCCCCCGCCCCGGAGCCCAAGAGGCGGGACCAGCCACGTGTGTGCAGGGGGATGGGCAACACACAGAAAACGCGAGCCTCTGCTTAGGGAGGAAGGCAGCCCGAGCTTGGGCCACACGGGGCCACGTCATCGACTCCACTTATGTGAACCAGGGCGGGTGGGCGGGCGGGCAGCTGCCAGGTGGGGGGTGGGGCACATGCAAGGCTCCTGGACAGCTGTCCCCCACGGCTACAAGGTGAGACCCAGAGGGTGGCACCCAAGTCCCCACATCTCCCCCTCCCGCGCGGGGCCTGTGCTTGGCCTAAAAGGGTCCGTTTTCATGACCTGTGTGCGCGTGCCCAGTGAGGGTGGGGGGCACATCGGTGGGTGTTTCATGGGACTCTTGCTACTAAGGGTCAGTGGGCAAGACCCGGGGCCCCCGCCCTGGACACACAACCCTGTCTGGGCTGCGGGCCCCGCCGCTTGGGCTGGGGGACACTTACTTCCCAGCCTGGATTCCCTCCCAGGTGGACGACAGCTTGATCAGAACCCGGTCCTTGCCGACTCCGGCATCCTTGTAGAGCTCGATGAGGCGCTGGGCCCGGGCCACCATGGCGTCCTTGTCAAAGGAGAGCCTGCAAGAGCCGGGCCTCCGTAGTCAGTGACGGCGTCCCCTCAGGGCACCTGCCAAAGCCAGCCGGCCGCGGGCGCGCTTGGCCTGGCAGGGGCCACAGACCCAGTAGCTGCCGCCACCCTGGCCCCGTGCCCTTACCTCGCGTCTACTTCTGTGGACACGCGGCCTGGAACCTTCTTCAGTATTTCTGCTCCGAACAGCACGTAAAGTTTATCGATGGCATTCTGAACCTGTTCCTTTTGCGACCTGCAATTGAAAGGTGAAACACGGGTGAGTAACCTGTCTGCTCAAGTGCAAAGGACTCCACGAAACCGATTCTGGTTTCCCTTTCATGCCGCCTTTTTCTTCACGAGGTTTTTTATGCAGTAAAACACACACAGCAGAGTCCCCCAGCCTAACCGCCCGCATGCACAGCTCTGCCCGTGAGCGCAGTCACGCTGTGGGGCTGCCGCCGCACGCCCCCCGGAGCCTGCTGGCTGCCCCAACAGTACCCTCCATCCTTGAGCAGCTGAAAAAAACCCTCCCCTTGGAGCTGCCCAAGCAGGCGAGCGCAGTGCAGGGCCTGGCGTTGCTGCCTAGTGTCTAGGAGGGTCTTGGGCCGGCGTCACGGTGAGAACTGAGGGGCAGCCGACAAGGGCGGAGGGCACACGAGCCCCGAAGACACGCCTTGGCGCCCACCTCCAGGAGCACTGAGGCCTCGCTGACGCCGGGGCAGGGGTCCCCGAGGGCCATCCCGGGGGAGAAGGGACAGCGAAGCCGGCTGGGGGGCGGGGAGGACTCGGGGTGCAGTGCAGGCCTGACACCCGCACAGCCCGAGAGTCCCGGTCAGGGGCCACTGTTTCCCAAAGGCCCCGTCCTCACCCTCATGAAAAATATAAACGGCCCCTAACAAAGGCACATCTGGGGAGACCACCGCCAGCATGGCGGCCCAGGGGCAGGAGCAGGACGAAGCGCAGGCGGGCGCCAGGGACTCTCAGCTCGGGCTGCGGCCGCGCACAGGCTCACCTCGAGGCGCGGGACCGTGCGCCCGAGGCAGTGGACCTCACTCTAATAAAGCCGTTCAAAATCACCCATAAAAAAGAGGCCCAACGACAGAGCAGCGGGGGCCCTGACCGGGACAGGAGCCTGGGGCTGCGGGCTCCACACGCAGGCCGCACCCCAGCAGAGCCCCGAGAACACGGGCAGAGGCAGCGTCCCTGAGCGCGGGCCCGAGAACCGAGCCTCCGCCCGTGAGGGGCGCGCAGACAGCGCCCTGGCCGGCACTCACCCGCCTAGCTTCTTGCCGAAGGTGATGGCCTCCTCCACCAGCTCCTGGTAGGCGGGCATCTGCGCGGCTGCCAGGATCAGGGACGGGTTGGTGGTGGCATCTTGGGGCTTGTACTCGTCGATGGCTGGGGGCAGGGTTTGGAAAACAGAGAGTGAGTAGAGGCTTGCGTCCACCCTGAGGCCATGCCGGGTCCCCTCCACACCCCAAACGCTGGACAGAGTCAAGAGCAGCTGCCAAGCCCTGACCACTGTGGCTCTGTGGGTTGGGCGCTATCCTGCAGACTGAGGGGTCGCCGGTTCAAGTCCCAGTCAAGGCACACGCCTCGGTTTTGCGGCAGCCCCTAATTGGGGGCAAGCAAGAGGCAACCAGCTGGTTTCTCTCCCTCGCTCCCTTCTCCTCTCTCTAAAAATTAGGTATATATCTAAAATAAGTGTTTTCTGAGCCAGGGTACAGCCACCCTTCACACACACGTCCCTCCCCATCCGGGAGGGCCAGCTGCGGGACAGCTGTTTGCACAATGAAGGTTCCATCAGCAAGACCAGGGCCAGCGGGGTCCCTGCCAGGGCTGACGTCATGCGTCCGGGCGGGAGGGAGCAGCCAGGAGTGGTCAGCACAGCAGAGGCACGTCCAGCTCCCACATGGCGCTGGTGCCAGAGACCGGAGTCGTCGACAGACGACTGCTTCCTCCTCTAAGCCGCTCTCCCCTCTGCACGTCCGTTCCCGCTTAGGAGGCCAGGCAGGGAGCTCCAGGCCGCCCAAGGGGGACGCGGGAGTGCGGAGTGGCCAGCGGACCTGCTGCTTCAGTAAGTTCGCTGGGCAGGTCAGTGTTTTCAAAGTGCCTTGGATGGGGGAGCAGAGATGGGGGCGAGACGAGGGGCCGGCAGTTTGACGGACCCGCCACAGAGCGGGCCGCGCGCCGCGCGGGCTGACCCTGGCGGCCCCTGCGCAGGCCCACCGGCCGCTGGCGAGCGAGCGGGTCCAGTGCCAAGCTCTGGGTCCTGATCACGCCGTGGCCGCACCAGATGCCGCCGTGGGGCCCCTGTGGCCTCCCACTGCAGCAACTCCTGGGGCTCTGTTTCCAAACGCCGGGTTAAGAAACCGCGCTCTGAGGCGCTGCTTACGACACCGGCGGGTGCAAGCCCGAGTCGATGCGCGGAGGCGCGCCTCTTGCTGCTCCCAATCAGTCAAGTCCCGATGAAGCTGACTTAACAGAAGTACAAGACCAAGCTGGGATGCAGCCGGTGGGTGCAGGTCCCGGGAAGGCAAAACTGGGGCGCGGGGCGGGGGCCTGTTCTGGGCGGAGCAGCCACGGCTTTGGTTCCGACCCCCACCCACACAAAGGTAAGAACCTTCACAAACGCCCACAAAACCCAAGGCCCACAACGACCTAACGTTTACGAATAGACAGCATCGACTAATGTATTTTTAGAAAGTTAATATTCATTAAAAAGTAAAAATGTCAGCTCTTGGGTGTTGATCTCTCTAAAAAGAAAAAAAAGAAAGCAAGCCTTCCCCAGGGGCGGGTCTGACCACCTGCAGGGACCAGGGCGGCCAGTGTCCCTCTGGGGTCGGGCCGCCGCCTCGCCCGGAGGCCAGAGGGCAGCCGGAGTGGAGACCAAGGCCCCTGGAGGCCGCGCGGGTCAGAGGATTAAGGTACAAAGCCAGTAAGCCCATAGGTTGGGCCCAGGCTGATACCAAACATGCTTATTCACGCCGGTCAGCTCCGCTAGATAAAAGCAGTCCTCTTAAAGAAAACAAAACACTCACACTCAGTGTTACCAAAGAGGGGTGACACCCAGTTTCTCAAGTCACCATGAGAAAGCAGAAAAGAGAGGAGGCACTTCCGTCTGGGAGCCCCGAGCGCTCACGCCCACGGGCACGAGCTCCCTGGAAATCCAGTTCCCCCGACGGAACAGAGCCACGGCGCTCCAGTCGGCGGAGCGGGTCGGGGCTCCGGACGGACCTCGGAGCCCTCCAGGCTCCGGGCGACAGGCGACTCACATTAGAAGTCTAAACTGGTACAGCATAGCCCTTGCTCTGCCCGGCGCCCCGGGCTCCCGCCTAGCTCCGCGGCCCGGTGGCCGGCACCCCGCCAAAGCCGGTGCCCCTAGGCCCGGGGCGCTCCGTGTGCGCCAGGCAGGTGAAAGCACGAGGGTTGGCCTGCGGCCGGCTCCGGGTCCACCTCGCACCCTCCCCGACCCGGCGCCCCCACGACCCGACGCCCGCCCGCTCCCGCGCCTTTCCGCCCGGCCGCAGGGGCGCCCTCGGCTCGGGGGCGGGGCTCAACCTACGCGCCCGCGCCGGAGCGCCGTTCTCCGGCCCCGCGCCCCGGTCCACCGCCCCCGACGCCGTCCCCGGGCCCCCCCGTCCCCTCCGCGGGAGCGGGGCGGCGGAGCAGCGGGGCCCGGAGCGGGCCGTCTCGGCGTCCGCGACCCGCCGCGCACGGTCTCCGCCGGCGTCCATAGTCGGCGCGTCGCGCGGCTCACCGTGGAAGTCGCCCGTATCAGCCACCACGGTGGTGAACTGCTTGAGCTGGTCCAGCACGCTCTCCATCCTCTGCCGCTTTACCGGGGAGCCCGACATGGCGAGGCAGTGGAGGCAGCGCGGAGGCCCACAATGCCCCGCGGCCCCGCCCCGGCCTCCGGCCAATCGGGAGCGGCGCGGGTGGCCGGTGAGGCCCCGTCTGCGGGAGGAAACCCCGCCCCCGAGACCTACGCCCCGCCCCCAGAGTGGGGTACCGCCCCCTCAGCGACCGCCGCGGCCGAATTGGGGATCCCGGGGTCCCGGGGTCCCGGGGCCCCTGCGCTCGCTCATGATATGGGGCAGGACGCGGAGAGGGCAGCGCAGCAGCCCGGCGCCGGCGCGTCCTGTGCGCGCACTGAGCGAGCAGCCGGGGTGGGACGCCCCCGGAGGCGGCGCGCCCCCCGGCCTCGCAGTGCCCCCGGGGCGCGCCCCGTCGCTTCCGGCCTCTGCAAAACGAAGGGCGCTGTACCGAGGGCAGTGAGCAGAGGCGCCGAGTCCCAGAGCGGCCTGGAGACTTCGGCCCTCCGTCTGGGCCGCGGCCTGAGCGCTGTCCGACGGGACCCCCAGCCCTGGGCCGCGTAGGCGACGAAAAGGGCCTTTGTTCCCTGACAGTGGCAGTGCCAGGCAGCTGCTCCCGCGATCAGAGCGTGGGCGGAGCGAGCTGGGGTGCGCGCCTGGCCTTCGGTCGCTGCCCACCCTGGCCCTCGTGGGGCTGCGGGCGCCCAGCGTGCACCTGCGCCCCTCAGGCCTGGCCGCCCCTCAGGCCTGGCCGCCCCTCCAGGCCTGCCCTGGGGTCAGTCGTGCCTGGTGCCTGGGAAGGGCCGGGAAAGGCAAGGCGGCAGGAGACTAGGCCTGTGGCTTCACCATCTCCTGCAGATCTGGAGCCACACGTATGGGGCCCTGCCCGGGCTTTGGCTCTGGGGTGCCCACTGGTAGCACTGAGTTCACAAGGGGTCCCAAGGGCTTCGTGCCGCAAATCAGGCGGAGGAAACATAACCCCAGTCGATCTGGAGTTTTTTATATTTCCTGGATCAAGGCCTCCGTCAGACATCGTGTTCCGCAGATGCCCAGGAGAAGGGAGGTGAAGGTCAGGGAGGAGCTGGGGTTGGGCCACGGGCGGGGGGCACTCCAGGGCCTCGGGTGTGGCCCGTGTGCACCTCAGTGCTGGCCTTGCCCGGGCGCTGCGGTGGAGGCTGGGAGGGAGAGGGCCGGAGGGGGAGGGCCGCGGTTGGGGGGGCGCTGCTTGGAGGGAGCCAGGCGGGCGGTGCGGGGAGAAGTGGCCGCGGGTCTGTGGCTGGAGGCAGGAGGAGGAGGGCGGGCAAGCCCGGTCCCTGGTGGACGAGGGCCGGGATCCAGGGCACTCATGCGAGGCTGGCCTCTGTCATCAGTCAGGGTTGACCGGAGGGACAGGCGGCAGAGCTGGGCACAGACAGGTGGGTGGGCAGAGGCCCTCCCTGCTGACGCTTCGCTTTTTCCGGGACGTCTGAGGCCCCTGCGGGAGCTGAGAGGGGAGGGGCCCCGGGGCAGCAGGGACGGGAGTGCGCCCCACCTGGGAGAGGGCTGGGCGCGGGCCAGGGACTTGTGGCCGACCTGGGTGTGGCCAGTGGGTTGGGCCACCTGCTCCTCCCTCTCCCTGGGGGGGTATGGGAGGGGGGATGGGCGACCGTGCAGAGGCCACCCGGACAGGGAAGCTGAGCTGGGCCAGGGTGATAAACCCTGGGGAAGAGCGCCGGGTGGAGGCGTTGAGTCAGGTGAACCAGGGCCGGAGGAAGGGCGGGAAGGGCCGAGTGTGAGAGGGCCGCCCACAGCCTGAGCCGCCTGCACAGACCCTGCCAGCCTGCCGTCTCTGTCAGCCCCGGTTGGGCGGCTCCGTTGGTTGGAGCGCCGTCCCATACCCGAAGGGTCATAGGTTCAGTTCCCAGTCGGGGCACGCGTCCAGGTTGCAGTGTTGATTGCTGGTTGGGGCGTGTGCAGAAGGCAACCGTGGTGTCTCTCGCTCCCCCTTCCTCTCCCTCTAGAACCAATGAAAAACATCCTTGTGTGAGGATTTAAAAAAAGAAAGTCTCATTTTTTAAAAAGATTTTATTTATTTTCAGAGAGAGGGGAAGGGAGGGAGAAAGAGAGGGAGAGAAACGCCCATGTGTGGTGGCCTCTTGCACACCCCTCGCTGGGGACCTGGCCCTGGCCCCAGGCCTGTGCCCCGGCTGGGAACAGAACCCGTGACCCTTTGGTTCCCAGGCCGGCGCGCCATCCACTGAGCCGCACCAGCTGGGGCTGGAGTCCCAGGGTCGCTCTTCATCCGCCTTCTGATGGAAATCTTTCCCCGAGTGCATTGCTGATCAACAGTCAGGTCTTCTGACATTAGCCTTCCTGTTCCTCGAGGGCAGGAGGGGCCTCTCTTGAGCGTCGTCTCTCGTGTCCACGGTGACAGGCAGCAGGTGCAGAGCCTAATGGCAAGAAGAATTCAAAACAGAGTCCGGTCGGCGGAGCAGCCTAGTCCTCATGAGGAACGTAAACCAGGATTCTGACCCGTAGACAATGAAACCAAGGCCGTCCTTATCTTGGGTGGGTCTGAGGTTAACCTTTTATTTATTTCTATTGACTTGAGAGAGAGAAACATGGATTTGTTGTTCCACGTAGTTACGCATTCTTGGGTTGTTTCTCGTGTGTGTCCTGACCGGAGATCGAACCTGCAGCCTTGGCGTATCAGAACAGTGTTCTAACCACGGAGATACCCGGCCAAGGCCAGAGAGATCCAAGCTTTTTTTTTTTCTTCCTTTTAATCCTCACCTGAAGATATGTTTATTGATTTTTAGAGAGAGGAAGGGGAAGAGAGAGAAACGTCGATCGGTTGCCTCCCGTATGTGCCCTGACGGGGAATTGAACCCGCAGCCTTTGGTGTATGAGTTCAACGCTCCAACCAGCCGAGCCACCCGGCCAGGGCTAGATCCCAGTTCTTGATGGCAGACTCAATAATCCAATTTCCCTTTTTCCCCAGTAGATTAGGGCATGTAAATAAGGGCACACATCTTCCAAGGAAAAGAGAAAAACGAAATACAAATTAATAGCAAAGAAAAAGGCCGTACGGGCGTGGCCCGGTCATTGGAGAGCCCCGTCTCCTTGGGAGGCTGCCCCTCTGCTTCTGGACAGCTGTGGATTCAGGCCACCAGACCGCGTGCAGCTCCAGCCGGGCTTCGCTGCCTTCCTGGGTGCGACGTGCACCCGAGAGTCTGCTCCCTGGAGGCCAGCAGCTCGGGCGCGTCCACGCGCCCATGCGCCCACGTGCCCACGCGCCCAGCAGGCCTGCCGGCCCGGCTGGAGGCTGCTGTTTGGGGGGTGTCTCCTCCAGTGAACAGCAATAAGCCAGTCACCTCTTCAGTAAACTAGCTTCCTGGACTCTGTGAGCTGCTCTAGCACCGCGATCCGACCTGAGGAAGGGGTCACGGGAACGGCCGATTGACAGCTGGGCGGGCGTCAGGAGCACAAGCGACAGCCTGGGCTTGCAACGGGCACCTGGAGCGCAGCCGTGTCACGGGGCCGCGCGCCTGACCCTGGGGCCTGACCGAGCAGCTCTGCATGCAGGACACGCAGCCGGAGGGGGGACGCCCCCGCCCTGGAGTTGTTGCCGAATTGCTGTGGTCCGCACAGGGGACTGTCGCTCGGCCACAGAGGCGGGTGCTCTGACCCTGGCGCCGGCATGGCTGGGCCTGGAGGGCCCTGCGCTGAGGGAACAAGCCAGGCACAGAAGGACAGACACTGCGTGATGCCACTTATAGGAGGTCCCTCGTCGTCAACCTCACACAGAAAGTAGGACAGTGGGTGCCTGGGGCCCGGCGGGGGGCGGGGGAGGGAGAGTTAGTGATTAACGGGGACAGAGCTTCAGTCGGGGAAGATGGAACATTCTGGAGGCGGCGGCGGCGGCTGCGCAGCCGTGTGAGTGAGCCTGCTGCCCCTGAGCTGTGCGCTTGGAAAGGGGCGCGTTGGCAAGGTCAATGTTGTGTGTCTTTTCTCACAGCTGAAAACCAGAGCCTGGGGGGTGGCCGGCCTGGCCGGCTCTGGCTTGGTCCGACGCCACAGCACCCAGAGGCTCTGCGTGCCGCCCCGCCGGCCCCGGGAGGCCCCAGAGGGCGGCCACGCGGGCGGCCGGGCCGAGTCTGGTTCCGTCTGGCAAAGCGTCTGGGGAGAAGCACGTGGGCTGCAAACCGTGGACGGACGTGCTCCCCGAAAGGCTGACCCGCACGTCCAGAATCGCGGCTGCTTAGGGAGAGCCTGTGGGACGTGCGGGCCGGGGTCACGGGGCCTTGGGGGCGTAGGCTGGAGGGAGGGCGCTTGCTTGTTCGCAGAACTGTCCTGACCTCTTCCTGTCTCTCCCCCGCCCCCGTCACTCTTTAGACGTTCACTCAGCGTTGCCAGCGGGACGTTGTCCCGGCCCCTCGTGGCTCGTCCAAGGCCTTTGTTTGCACGAGTTCTTGTAAAATGTGTCTTATTTCCAACAGTTGCTTTTCCTTTCTCGTGTCTGTGTATTTCAATCCACAGAGTGCGGGTTGAATTTCAAATGTGCGGCATTTGGGGGGCTCTGGTCACTCGGCACTCTCCTCCGCAGCCTCTGCTCCGAGCGGACGCTGTGCCTGCCTTCTGCTCGGCTCTCCCGTCCCCGACGCCTGCACCCTTCCCCTGAGGACTCCAGGGAGGGTCCTGGGGACACACCACAGGAGCAGGGCTGCCGAGGGGGTGACACGGGCGACTAAGCCCAGCACGGCTCAGCGGCTCGCTCGCTGCGGGGCCCGCGGGGTCCCCTGCAAGTGCCCCGTTCCTGGCTCTAGGCGCGGCCGCCGTCGATGCCACACCAGCGAGCCTCAGACGTGGGGCCTCAGGACACCTTCACGCACTTAAATGTCGTCGAGACTCCCCAAGGACTTGGTTGGCAGGGGCTGCCTCTATCGCTATTTACTGTGTCAGGGAGCAAAACTGAAACCGTAGACGCACACTGCTTGTTCCTTTTACAAGAGCGGTGGCAGGCCACCGCACGAAACCTCCCGCACCTCCCCGCGGCCACTGCACGTGACCAGGACACACTGGAGGAAGAAGGGCCGCGCGCGCCCTCTCATCTCTGGACCTTCCTGAGAGTCCCGGCCCAAGGCCGGCCGGCGGAGAGCTGAACCGGCCCAGTGATTCTCAAAACTTGCTTCCGGCCCTTAGGCGCCCGCCAGTACTGAACAAATTATGTCTCGAATTGGCCCAGTTCCACTCAAGCCTCCAAAATACCTGCTTCGTCCAGACCCCAAAGCCTCACTCTCCCGGCCCCACCTGCCCAGGCCTGGAGGGGCGTGAGCCCGCAGAATTTTATCAACTAGTCACTGGATAGCATTCTGGAGAGCCAGCAGTCAACATGTGAAGAGCATATTTCTATGAAAATCACTTCTTTAAAGTTTTTATTTATTTTTAGAGAGGGGGAAGGGAGAAGGAGAAGGAGAGAAACATCCATGTGTGGTTGCCTCTCAAGCGCCCCCTACTGGGGACCCGGCCCGCAACCCAGGCCTGTGTCCCGACTAGGGATCGAACCAGCGGCCCTTCGGTTCCCAGGCCGGTGCTCAGTCACTGAGCCGCACCCGCTGGGGCTCATTTTAAAAACCAACACAGTGGGATGAGCACCGTCCTACGGCCCCCGCCCCCCGCCACTGGCCCACGTGGACGAGGACATCTGGCCCCAACCAGAGCCCGTGGAGTCCACCCCCACCCTGAGTAGGGGCTCAGCCTGGTGGGGAGGGCGGGGTGATCTTGTCCGGGTGCCCATAGCCTCCTGGTGGTGCCGGACGAGGGGGCCTGGGGACCTCCAGCGGCAGGGACGTTGCCCCCATCGCTCCCTTCCCTTCTGAGCCCCCGTTGCCCTGCCTGTGGGTCCTGCCCGGCCCGAAGGGCAGACCTGCTTTTGGGGCCTGGAGGCGGGGCAGGTCCCTCCTTTCCTGAGAGGCTGAGGTGGTCAGGCTTCAGTGGTGGCCCAGAGGGCACCAGGCACCCCGCCCCCCACCCGGTTCCTCTTGACAGCCCTGCTGGACAGGCCTGGCTGGGTGTGGCCTGGCTTGGCTAAGTCGGGGTTCCCAGACCCGGGGGGCTGGTCCTGCCTCCATGGTTCACCAGCCAAGGGGCGGCCCTCCCAACTCCACCCCACCAGGCCCAACCTGCCCTCTGCACCCGAGCTCGCTCAGTCACCCCTGGTGCTTGGGGCAGACGCCCCAAGACTGGGCCTTCGGACATCCTGACCCAGGGTTGGTCCACCAGCTTCTATGGGGCCATACAGGTCAAGACACTGGGGAGCAGGAAAGGGACAGGTGCTAGGGCACCCCCTGGCCGCCGGCAAGGCAGCACGCAGAGTTGCCAGCAGAGGGCGCCAGCGGCCTCCCCTGAGGGTGGGACCGAGGCCGGGCGGCCAGGCCCCTGGGGAGCAGCGCGCAGCCCTGCCCTGCTGCGCTCGGCGCCCTCCAGCCGCCCTGCGGCCCCCCCTCAGCTTTGCTCTCCAGGTCAAACTCCCGCCTTGCTCCTGACTCGCACCCCCCCTCACTCCCCTTGGGTGACAGGCTCCCCGCCTTCTGGGCAGGAAGCCCCTCTCAGCCCCTCACCTCCCAGGGGGCCCCCCAGGCCCTCGGACAGGTGTGGAGGGGGTTCTCCCCAGCCCCCGATCCTGGGGCCTGGGGCAAGCGGCCTTACTTGGGACCTCAACGGCCTGGCCGAGCCACAGCCTGCCCTGCCCGAATCCCTTACAAAGGGCGCGATTTCGGATCAGCTCCCGGACCCACGGCGACCCCACCCCCACCTCCAGGAGACAGACAGCAGCTGCTGGGAGACAGTCGGTTTAATGTCACCACCTTTGCGCTTGTGACCGGCAGAGTCCGGGGCCCCATGAAGCGCCAGGCTGGCCTGAGACGGGGCCGGAGGACGTTCCTGTCTTGGGCTCCGCCTCAGGGACGGGCCGGCGGTGGGGGCGGTGGGGGCAGGGGGGCGTCCCAGGTCGGTGCTCGGCCGAGTCCAGTCTGTGCTTGCCCTTTGAAGAGGCGGAGGAGCACAGCTTGCTCCCCAGGCCACCCTGGGGCGCCGCGCACAGGGTGGCACTGCGGGCACGGCCTGGGGCAAGGGTCGCCGGCCCCGGCGGCTTCGAGCCCAGGGCAGCAGCCCTCCCGGCCCACGGCCCCCCGGCGGCTGAGGGGCTGAGGAGGGCAGGGATGGGTGTGGAAGTGAGCATCGTGGGGGCGGGACAGGGGCAGATTCGGAAGTGCCAGGGACCCCACATGGGTGGCGGGGGCGAGGACAGGGCTCTGTGGCCTCGAGGAGAGGCGTGGGGCGGGCCGAGGGGGTCACGGCCTGGGGGAGGGGCTGGCACCTCCGGGGGGCAAGTTTGGCTGAGGCGGGCCTTGGAGCCGGCAGGTGAGTGTGGGCGCGGTGCCGCGGGGCCTGAGCACGGGCCACGAGGCAGGAGAGCCGGCCCCCAGCACCGCACTCGCTCCGTGTCCACGGTAGGAAATCCGTACACAAGGAAGGTAACACTCCACGCACTGGCGCGGCCGCCCGGCCCGCCCCTGCCGCCGCGGCTGCAGCCGGTGCCAGGTTAGCTGTCGTCCTCCGCCCGCTTCTGGTTCTTGGAATGAAACTTGTTCATGAGTTCCTCCAGCTCCGATCCGCCTTGCTGCTTCTAGGAACGGAGCGGGGCGTCAGCCGGGCCGCCGTGCGGGGCGGGGCGGGGCGGGGCGGGGCGGGAGGCGGCTCACCTCCAGGACGGCCCTCTGCACGGCGAGCTGGCTGTACACGCGGCCGCCCTCCTCCCCGCACACCTTCTTCAGCTCGTCTTTGTTGAGCGAGAAGAGCTGCGCGCCCGTCAGGATGCCCAGGCTGTCCACGGTCCTGCGGGGGTGCGGCTGCGGTGAAGGCGAGCCCTGGCGTGGGCGTGGCGGCCTCGCCCACACCCGCGGCACCTGCGGCCCGCCGCCCGCCGCCCGCCCCCGGCTCACCGAGCGCTGAAGGCCTTGGCTTCCAGCCAGGCGCGGACCTCGTAGGGCCCCGACTCGAAGGTGAGCGGCAGGCGCACGGGCTGGCTGCGCTCCACGCGGAAGTGCCGCTGCGGCTGCGCCTTGAAGTGGCTGATCTTCTTGATGAGCTCGTCGTTGACCTCGTCCATGTGGTGGATCAGCTCTGCGGGGCCAGCGGCTCAGGCCCCGCCCGCCGCCCGGGGCGCCCCGCCCCCGCCTCGGCCCCCAGCCCCCACCCGGGCCCCGGCCCTCCCCTGCCCGCGCACTCACCCTGTTTGTTTCCCGCGAAGCTCGGAGGCAGCTTGTGCGTGGGGCTGGCAGGACCCCAGTATTTCGGACCAGCCTGCAGGTGCGGGAAGAGCAGACGGCGGGCGCATCAGCGCCACTCATGGTCCCTCCTCCCCGCCACCCCCCCCCCCCGCCCCCGCCGGGGATGGAGCACGGAGCGTGTGAGGAACCCGCCCCGCTGTCCTTCCTGGCTCGGGTCCCATCCAGGCTGCGGGGGCGGGGACGCCTTTCCCCGCCGTTCGCTGCACCTGCCACCCCGCCTCCCCGCCGCTGCCCTCCCCCTCGCCCCCGCAGCGGCTCGGCCCAGCCTGCGGCCGCCGCTGGAAAGAGCCCCAGGGCAGGGCCCGCGCCCCGCGTCACCTGCTCCAGGGAGGCGCCCACGTCCTCCGGCCGGATCTCGTCCAGGATGTTGTGGGGCACGTAGCCCGCCTGGCCGCTGCGACTGCGAAGCTTCCACCACTGGTGGCTGTCCTCCAGCACCTGGGGGGCCGCATGCGCGCGGTCACACCCTACCGGCCGGCCCCCTGCCGCTCCCCCGTGGGCACCAGTGTAGGCGCTGGGACCACTGGTGCGCAGCCACCCCCGCCCGGGACGGACGGTCCAGAGGCCACTTTGGCATCTCCCCGCGAGGCCCTCGAGCCCTGTGGGGACCATGGTGACCCCTCCAGGCGCCCCTGGCCCTGTGTAACCTGCCTGCCCACCCTCGGGCCCCCCAGCAGCAGTCTGAGCGAGGGGCCTCCAGCCTGGCTGTAGACACAGACCAAGGGCTTCGCTCACCCCGCTCTCCTCCCCCAGGGGTGGCCTAGATTTGGGGCTGGCACCAAACCCGGACAGTGCCTCGAGGGGCCTCTGCGGGTGGGCGGGGACAAGCCCCAGCTGGGCCGGAGGGTCCCCCGGTCCCCTGCCCCCTCGAACGCCTCCCAGGAAGGGGGTCCCTCACCCAGTATCTGCTGGGGGTGGGGCGGGGGCCGGAGCTGTGGGTGCAGATGGGAGTCCCGGGGCAGGGCCCTGGGGAAAGGGGTGGCAGACGAGCCAGCGCCCAGGGTCCCAGAGGGGCCCCCACCTCTGGGGCAGGGCCCTCCCCCGGGGCCCCCGCTCACCTCCAGGACCTCATCCTTGAGCACTGACAGCTCGTTGGCATTCCGGGCGGTGAAGTCGTAGAGGACCTTGACGTACTTGGCCATGGCTGCCGTGGGCTCGGATTCGTAGCCCCTGTGTGGAGCGGACGGGGCTGAGCGGGGTCTCCCGGACCTGGGGCCCCGCTGGGGGAGCAGCTTCCTGGGCGCCCGCTGCCTCCCTTCCGCTCTCCAAGGGCGCAGCAGAGAGAGCATGACTTGTCATCGGGAATGGAAAGTGTGGCAGCCGCAGAGTGTCGGGGCCCCCGCAGGGAGGGGCGCCGGGCAGCAGGCAGCGGCGGCCGCTGGCGGGACTCAGGTGCCTCGGGCAGGGCAAGGCCGGCGGCTGCCCAGGCCCCCTCGGGGTCTCCAGGCCCAGCCCCCGAGAGCCAGGAGCACCCGAGAGAAGAGGGTCACAGGTGTCCCCGCAGAGCGGCTGACCACGAAGGGAAGGCCGGGCATTCCCAGAGCCGTGACCCCCGCACGGGGCTGTCACAGGGACCCCGCGGGGGCTGCCTCCGGGCTGCAGGGCTTGGGGGCGTCCAGCTCAGCGCAGAGCAGGCCTGTGGCCGCCGCCCAGCCCAGTGCGCCCCTCCTGGCCGGTCCTGGCCGCCAACCATCGGGCGCCTCCCCAGTCCAGCGGCAGAGACGCTGGGGGCCGGGGGCGGGGGGGGGGCGGTGAGGGGTCCAAGCGGGAGCAGCCGCTGCAGCCTCCTGTCCGGATTGGCCGGAGGGGACCAACCCCGTCAAAGGACGGAAATGCATCTCACAGGGCGGCCCGGGCCAGGCCCGCAGGCCCCGCTGGAGGGGTGGGGCGACGGGAGGGCTTGGGAAAGCCTGGGGTCGCGGCCCCTCGCCTCCGCCGCTGAATCCTGGGGGGTGGCCGGGTGGCCAGCTCCCCGACAGCCCCTGGGCCGGGCCCTGAGAGAGGCGTGGACGCGGTGCGAGTGGGTGAGGGGCCGTTCTGGCCCGGACCCTCCATCTTCCCTCCCCGCCCCCGCCCCGGCGCTGCGGCTGGACCTGAATCGGCCCCAGCATGGGACCGGGGCTGGCGACCCCTCCAGCTCAGGGGTCTGGTCAGTTTCTGACCCCAACTCTGGCACGTAGATGTGGAGACACAAGAAGAGACGGCAGATGAGGGTAGTGAGTTTGTGGGTGGCTTTTGCCATTTTTCCTCAAATTAATATCACCAAGTTAGAATGGAAACGGGGGTCCAGTTTGGAAAGTGTCACTGGGAACCACGAGAACAAGGCACCGGCGCCACCCGGTGGCCCGTACCGGGAGCCACCGCTGGGGAGGGCGCAGCCCGCTCTCTCCCAGGGGAGCTCACCTGTGGGCGTGCGGGGAGCTGACCGGGGGCAGGACGTCTCCAGGGGCTGTGGGCTCGGGTGCGAGGCTGTGCTTCGGGGAGTTTCGAAAGGACAGGCGGCTTGCTGGAGTCTGCTGTGGGGAGAGGGGGCCGCCTGGGCTGGGTCGGGGCAGGGGTCACGCGGGGGGGGGGCGCGGCAGCGGTGAGGGCTGTGGGGGGGGGGTCCTGGCGCCGCAGGCCCGTGTCTGACCTCGTCGGCGGGGGCGGGGGCCGGCCCCTCCACCTCCCAGGGGGCCTCCTGCAGCACGTCCAGGGGCGGCTCCCAGCCGCTGTGGAACTTGGGCACGTAGAGGAGCAGCTGGGGCTCCCGAGGCCACTCGGCGCTGCGGGGGGGGGGGGGGGAGGCCCAGGGTGAGCCGGCCGCGCGCACGCCAGCACCGGCCCCGCCCAGAACCCCCAGCCCTCCCTGCCCGGAGCTGTACCGGGGGCGCGTCCAGGTCTCCCCTAGCGAGTCCCACAGCCCCATCTCCTTGGGGACTAGGTGGCCCCGCAGGAAGCTGACAGCTTCTCTGGAGAGCAGGGGGCTGAGGACGGAGCGGGCGATGTCCGGGCCGCCGCAGGTGCTGACGATCTGGGCACAGGACGTCCGGAGCGGGTCACACCCTGGGCGCAGCTCCGCCCGGCCCACCCCAGGCCAGAGCACCCCTCGCAGGGCCTGCGCCGCCCCCGCAGCCGAGCAGCCGGCCTGCTGCTGCCCCACAACCCCGCCCCGCCCCGCCCCGCCCGGCCCCAGGCACCAGGTCCAGGGGCCCGAAGAGGAAGTGCACGAGCTCCGCGGCGCTGGGGTTCTGGATGTGCTTCTGCAGCTTGGCCTGGGGGCCAGAGAGGGCGCCAGTGAGCACCAGGCGGAGACGCCGGGCGGGCGGGCTGGATAGGCGGGGGCGCGGCCCTGGGCCCCCACCCTCCACGTCCGCAAAGAGGACGGGGCGGAGGGGGCGCTGCTGGACTCACGAGCAGGTTGATGGCCAGCTTGGTCTTCTGGAAACAGTCGACAAACTCGGCCTCGGAGGGGGGCCGCGCCCGCAGCGTGAGGACACCCTCTGCAACGTGGGCGTGGGGCCAGCGTGAGCCCGGGCGGCCCTGTCACTGCGCCCTGCGGCCCACCCGCTCCGTGCTCCCGTCCCCACCCCCATCCCGCACCTGCCGGCCCCTTCTTCCCCTTCTTCTTCCCCTTCTTGCGCTGGTTCAGCTGCTTGAAAGCCTCCGCCGCCTTCTGCAGCCGCGCCACGAACCACTCAATGTCGTCCAGGGCACAGTTGAGGATTTGCTGGGGTCAGAGCAGGGGTGGGAGTCAGCTGGGTGCCCAGGGCAGGGACGGCCCGCGCGATGCCCCTTGGCCCCTGGCCTGGGGAAAGGGTGGTACAGGCGAGGGGGGGCACCCTCAAGCCAAGACCCACCGTCTCCTTCTCTATTTTCTGAGCCAGCACGGCCCGCGGCGGCTCCTCGTCCTGCGACTCCTGACGGTGGAAGCCTGGGTGGGGACATGGGGGGCCGAGCTGCCGCTGACTGCGCCCCGAGGGGCTGCCCCAGCCGCCAGCCCAGCGCCCGGGCCCCACCTGGCTGGCTCACGCGGTTCCTGGGGGGAGAGGAGTCCTGGGCGTAGCGCTGGAGGGGCACGGGGGCCGGGCCCTGGCGGGGAGGCAGCACCGACTGCCGCTGCCGGAGCTTCTCCTGGTGGCCCCTGGGGCGGGGACAGGGCGCTCAGCCTGCGGGGCCCTCCGGGGCGGCCGCCCCCCAAACCGCCCCCCATCCCACACCTACTTCAGGGTCTGGGGCCGCATCTTCTTGCCCAGGCGGCAGTCGGCCAGCGCGCTCTCGATGTCCTCGTGCACCAGCTCCGCCTGCGGGACGGGCGTCAGGCGGGCTCGGCACCGGCCCCCTGCCCCGCCTCCCCGCCCCGGGCCGGCCGCCGGCTGCGCCCGCTCACCTCCACCTCGTCGCAGTGGAAGAAGTGGATGTCGGGCTTGCTCTGCTCCGAGTCCTGGCACACGAGCAGCAGCACCGACGGGTAGCGCAGCTGGTTCAGCACCGTCTGGCTGTGTCGCACGGTGGGCAGCGGGAAGTTCTCCAGCTCCTCCTGGGGGCAGGGCGGGGGCTCGGATGCGGGCGCAGCCATGGACACGGCTGCACGCGGGGGCCCACCGAGCCGTGCGGGGGGCGTGGCTTGTGGGCCCAGCCCTGGAGTTGGTGCCCCGACACAGATACGGGCATAACTTGCAGGCACAGGAGCGGGATGCAGCCCAGGCATGGATGCAGACAGACCACAGCCGAGGCCAGAGCTCTCGCACACAGACCCCCACCCCTGGCCGGCTGGCTCGGCGCAGCCAGTGTCAAGGCTCCTGCAGAGGTGGACTTGGCGGGGAGTGGGGGCGGGGGCGGTGACCAGGCTCCCTGGGCTCTCGGCCGGGGCAGCCCTCCCTGCTGGCCTGCCCTTCACCCGCATCCTGCCCCGGCCCCTGCAGACAGGCCCCGCTGGGCATGCAGGCTGTGCCTCTGCCTGCCCCGAGGGATGGGGCCTGCCCTCCTTGCCCCAGCTGCTGCCCACCTGGGACTCCATGTCCAGCAGCCGCAGCGACTTGTCATTGACCTGCAGCAGCATCTCCTGTGTCCAGATCTTCTCCTTGGAGCTCAGCTGCACCAGCTTCCGGATGGCATCGTCCACGGACACGATGGCCTCACTCTTGTCCATGATGAATGTGGCCAGGTGCTGGGGGCGGGCAGGTGGGTGGTCACTCTGGGCAGAGCACTCCCCGTGCCCAGAGCCAGGGCCAAGGGGCTGCACCCAGGTACCTGGGGAGGAACACCTGCCCTGGGGGCCTGAAGTGGCACAGCGCACCCTCAGGGAGCCCCTGCTGTGCCCTGTACAGGTCTGCAGGCCCCGGCCAAGGCCTGATGGAGCCTTTGCTGCCCTACACAAACTACCCACCCACCGCGCCTCCTGGCTGGCTCACCACAGGGCCTCGCACCGGCTGTCCCCCCCCGCCCCCCAGCCCGCTCTGAGGCAGTGTCCTCCCAGCTACAGCATCACTGTCACCACATTCTTGGCCTGCCTCGTGTTTCATTTATCATGAGCTGCCATCGTCTGTATGTGACGTCCTTTGTGTTTCCCGTGGGCAGGGCTTCTGGCTGCGGGGTTCACTGCTGTGTCCCTGGGGCCGGGATGGTACCCACACACAGCAGGCCCTTAGTAAGTGTGCAGGGAATGGGCGAGCATTCTGGTGGCAGCGCTGGGGACCCTTGGCCGGCCCCGCCCCCTGCCCCATCTCTCCTGGGGACCCTTGGCCGGCCCCGCCCCCTGCCCCATCTCTCCGAGCCGGGCTCCACCACAGGTCGGTCGGGGCTGAATTCAGTGAACAATGCCGGACAGCAGGACGCACACTAACACAAACTCCCGGCAGTTAACACCTCGCTGTAAAACAAACACCATGAAGGGCTAGAAGAAAACGCTGGATGATTTCTGATAATCCCAGAAAAGTCTTCTTCATGAGGCGGACTCATTAGCAAGGAAGAAAACCCAGCTACTCAAAACAAAAAGCCAATATATTTGACTTAATAAAAATATAAAATATTTCTGCCCTGGCTGGTGTGGCTCAGTGGACTGAATGCTGGACTGTGAAGGAAAGGGTCTCTGGTCCGATTCCCAGTCAGGACACAGGCCTGGGCTGCAGGCCAGGTCCCCAGCAGGGACGTGCAAGAGGCAACCACACGTGGATGATTTTCTACCTCTCTTCCTCCCTCCCTTCTTCCTCTCTAAAAATAAATAAAATTAAAAAAAAAATAAAGAAATGTAAATATTTCTTTCTGGACAAAATACCATACGCAAAGCTAAAAAAAAGAAGGAAAACAATTGTCCTGGCCGCTGTGGCTCAGTAGACTGAGTGCCAGCCTGTGAACCAAAGGGTGGCTGCTTTGATTCCCAGTCAGGGCACCTGCCTGGGCTGTGGGCCAGGTGGCCAGTAGGGGGCGGGCGAGAGTCAAGCAGCGGATGTTTTTCTCCCCCTCTTTCTCCCTTCCTTCCCCGCTCTAAAAAATAAATAAAATCTTAAAAAATTTTAAAAAAAAAGGAAAAACACAGGTGCAATAGATAGAGCGAAGGCTCGCCGTCGTAATGTGTAAGGCGAACGTGCCTCACAGCGCCAGTCCTGCTTCGTTAAAAGCTGTTTTGTTAAAGCATCACCGTTCCGGATGCCAACAATAAATACACAAGTAGATAAATAATTAAGTAAAAGATTAACACCTCAGTAGCTAAACTGGCAGAAGACACGAACAGAGAGCCTACAAGGAAAATACACTCAAGTAACTTTACTACGGAAAATTGTACCCAATCTCACTGAACGAAAGCTTGGCAAATTGAAACTCTGTGACTGTTACTTTAGGGATAAGTCACCGCTGAGCTTTTTATCTCGTCTACGGACCGGCACCGGCAAGCCCTCGTGGGCTGAGACGCGGGGGCGGGCGAGCGCGCGGGGAGCCCGTGCGCGGAGGGCTGCTGGGGGGCCTGCGCACGCGCCGAACGAGGTGCAGCGCTAAGGCCGCGGCCCGCAGGCCCGTGGGTGACCGCAGAGGCCGGACTCCGCCCCGCGTCCGTCCGCCGGGGGGAGCGGCACGTGGGCAGAACCACACGTTGTTAGCAAGACACAGCAGGGCCAAACCGAAGGACACCACGCGGTGGGGCCCAAAGCGAGTCAGTACATTTCTTTCTTTCTTTTTTTTTGAAGATTTTATTTATTTACTGTTTAGAGAGAGGGGAAGGGAGGGAGAAAGAGAGGGGGAGAAACATCCATGTGCGGTTGCCTCTCGTGCGCCCCCTGCTGGGAACCTGGCGCGCCACCCAGGCCTGTGCCCCGACTGGGAACGGAACCGGCCACCTTTCAGGTCGCAGGCCAGCGCTCAATCCTCTGAGCCCCAGCAGCCAGGGCTCAAGTCAGTAAATTTCAAGTGAGGGAAACCACACAGGTCTCTGACTGTAATGGAATTCAAGTAGAAACCAGTAACAAAAAGATAATTGGAAAACCCCCAAATAATTGGAAATTACACAACACACTCCTAAATAACCCACGGGTCAAAAAAGTCACAAGGAAAATTAAGAAGTACAGGAGATCCTTGAACAATCAGGGGCGCAACCCCCTTGTGTTTGAAAATCCAAGTATAGCTTTTGACGCCCCTCCCCGCCCCAAACGTAACTGCTAACAGCTTAACTGTTGAGGGAAGCTTTACTGATTGATAACAACCAGTGGGTTAACACGTATTTCCAACGTTTTACTGTCTTTCCCAAATCAATAAATAAGAACAATTACACACCAATATCTCTAATAAACATTAACGCAAAAAAAAAATCCTTAACAAAATGTCAGCAAATTAGTACATCCACACTTAAAAACTATAATACACCACGAATAACTGAGGTTCACTCCCGAAATGCAAGGTTGGTTCAACAGTCAGGAAAAAAGCAATCATTGTGATTCAGAAAAAGTGCGTGATAAAATTCAACCACCATTCATGACGAAAGGTCGCAGCCGACGGAGAATAGAAAGGCGCCTCCTCTGTCCACGAAGGGCACAGAACGTGCGGCGCGCGCCACGGGGGAGCCCAGGCAGCTGTCCTCCAAGACTGGACGCACGGCCAGGGTTCTGTTAGTTGTTGTCCAGGTGGCCCTAACAATCCAGTAAGAAAAACGAAGTGGCTAAAAGAAGACATTAAGGACAGTCTTCATCTTCAGACAACATAGATGTGCACACAAAAAATCAAGTGACTCCGCACGCGAAACCCTCAGGGGAAAAAATCAAGGAATTCGGCCTAAACTTGCGACACTTGGCTACGTTACAGAAATTCAATTGGTTTTCTACAGGCTAGCACCAGACCATAGGAAAAGGAAATTAAAAAACACAGATACACCATTTATAACAGCACTTACAAACCAAACCCTTAAAGAGTATTTCAACTAAAGACACGCAAGAGCTCCACAGCAAGGAAGACCAGGAAGAGCCCGAGGGGAACCAGAGGCACCCTTGTCCGCCCTCAGGGGTCGGAAAGACCCAGCGCTGTCCAGGCGCCACCGCACCTCCATCGGTCCACAGACTCCACTGGACGCCGATCAAAGTCCTAGCAGGCTTTTTTGGGGTAGAACTAGACAGTTTGACTGCACAATGTAAATGCAAATCCAAAGACCTGAGAACAGTCAAGGAAACCTTGAAGGAAAAGAACAAAGCTGGAGAGCTCACTGCCTGATTCCAAGACGGACAAACCACACGAGTGAGACACCGGGACGCGGAGAGTCCGGGACAGGCTTGTCCGCGCCCATGTCGCCGGTTTCAGCAAAAGCGCCCAAGCAACGCAATGGGGGAAAAGCATCTTGGAAACAGAACTCCAGGCCCGTTCGGGGAAAAGTTAGCCTTGGGTCCCCTGCCCCAGCGTTAGTCTGGCGTCCACACCAAACCCAAAGCGACTTTAAAATGACTCGGGGACCTGCACATACAAGCCTGGAGCAAGGGGCACCTGGAAAACACAAGAGGGACTCTCAGAGCCCGGAGCCAAGCGACGGCAACAACATCTATGAATGGGAAAGAAATGGGCGCACCTGAGTGTCCTCACAACGGAACACTGCCGTTCAGCCAAGGACAGCTGCACGTACGAACCCACAGGCTGCACAGGGAGACGGCCCGGCCCGCCCGCCCGGCGCGTGGACCGGAAGGACCCTGCCGTCCTCCGGGGGCCCGGGCCCGTGGGCAGCGGCAGGCCACCGAGGCGTCCCTGGCGCCCGAAGGAGACTTGCCCCCCGCCCCACTTCCAGTTTTCTTCGAACAAGTTCATGAAGCAGGAACAAGCGCCGTTGCAGCCGCACGATTCCGTCCGTGGGGGATGCCCCCCGCAAAACGACAAGAGGGCAGCGACTGGGGACAGAGAGAGCCGCCTGGGGTGGGGCTGGGGGTAGGGGTCAGCATCGAGGGTGACGGGGCCCTTCTGGGTCCCGAACAGCCCCTTGCCTGGCGGTGGCCACACACGCCTGTAACAGGACTTCTTGCCCTAGGACCTCAGCATCAATATTTCTGATGCTAATTAAAAAAAAAAAGGATGAGGATAAAACCCACCTGGTTTCAGCGGCCCCTCATTGCCAGGGTGGTCTGACCTGGTCCCACCTCTCTGCCTCTGCCTCAGTTTCCTCATCTGGGAGGAGCAGGCAAACCCTGCCCACACCCCAGCCTCCCTGGCTGCACGGAGGGCGGAGGGGCAGCCCTGGCGGGGGTCCTCCCATGCGCCGGCTCTGGCCAAAGTCCAGGAAGGGGTGGGAGGCCCGGCGGCACAGTGGTTCCACACGGAGGAGGGCAAAGTCCCCTGCCCCCGGAATGTGGGAGAGCTGCCCGAGGACAGGGACAAAGCCGACCCACCCTCTGTCTGTGCCCTGACCTTGGACACTGAGCTGGCGGCGGTCACCAGCCTTGCAGCACAGAACGGCCCGGCTCGCCCAGGCGGGCGGGGAGGGCGTGTCGCCCGACACAGCCCAGTTCAAGAGCCCAAGGGACTCCGGGTGTCTCTGTGGACTGACTGTATAGATGAGGAAACTGAGGCTCAGAAAACAGTGACTTGCCTGACCTCTGCGGGCAGGGAGGGTCCTCTGGGGAAGGAAGTGCCTTCCTGGTCCGGGGCCCCCACCTTCCTGGTCCGGGGCCCCGCGCCTTCCTGGTCCGGGGCCCCGCGCCTTCCTGGTCCGGGGCCCCCGCCTTCCTGGTCCCGGCCCCCTCCCCTCAGCCCTCTCCAGTGCTGCTGTCCTGAAGGGTTGGACAGCGACCAGGAACCGGGAACCTGGCGGGCAGCAGGAAGGCCGAGTAAAGAGCCCGTTCCCCGAGGTGTGAGAGTGAATTGGAACTGGCTTCAGAGGAAGCAGAGCAGCCGACCAGCTCCGCGCTCCCAGGAGGCTGCTCGGAGCCGGCATGGGGCCTCCCCGCGCAGCTCAGCAGGGGCGCCCCGTTCCAGCTTCCCCTCAGGGCCGCCCCTCGTGCTGCGGCCAGGGTGCCCCTGTCCTTCCCACTGGGGTTCCCTGCCGAGGGCTGCCGGACGGGGCCCTGGGCGCCGCCTCCCCTGGGCTGTGCCCGCCACTGGCACCTTCTCTCCCCGACACCGACCCAGAGCTCCCTGCGTCCCCGAGGCTGTGAGCTCTCCCGAACTGGAGGGGGCCCTTCTGGGGCTGAGTCCAGGATGGCGTGGGCCGGCCCTGGCCCCGGCCGCCTGCTGCGCAGTCAGAACCTGGGCGCCCCACTTCTCCCTGGGCCTCGGTGTCGCCCACCCGGGGACCCTGAGGCACCACGTGGGGTGCTGTGCCGGATGGGCGCTCACCTGGACGTGGTACTGGGAGGTCTCGTGCATGATGACGTTGGAGTTGGAGTACTTTTTCCTCTGTTCTGAGTGGGGAGACGCCAGTCACTCACCCCAGACGGCTGGTCCCCGGGCCCCCCGTCCAAGTGAACCGGACCCCCAGGCTGGGCCCCAGGGAGGGCCTCACGGTCCTGGCAGGGGACGGACTTCCCGGGGGGCCGGGCCAGGGCCTTCCCCACCCTGGCAGCCGGCTCACACCTCCCTGCCCTCCCTGGGGCTCCCTGTCCCCAAGCGTGAATGGGCGTGAGCCTCTGGGGCAGGGCTGGGGTGCGCCGGGGGATGGGCAGGCTGGGGGGCTGGCCCCCGCGGGCCGACACCGGGCTCTCGGTGCCCCCGATCGGGTTGCAGCCAGGAGCTCTGCAGAGTTGGTATCGATGGCCTTGAATTATTAGTGAAGCCTCTCCGCTTACGGTGGGGGGGGGGGGGGCTGGGGCCTGGAGGGTCAGGGTCCTCGAGCCGCCTCTGGGCGCTGGGGCGGCCCTGCACCTCCCTTGGGGGGAGCCCAGCAGAGCCTTATGGGGGGTGATGTGGGCAGAGCTTCCCTCCTCAGACCTCACTCACCAAACAGGTCCTTGGCACTCATCTTGGCCCCAGCGTCCGGCCGGCCCAGGCTGCCGCTGCAGGGAGGGACCGGTGAGGCGGGGCGGCTGCACCCTCCCGGGGCGGCCGGGGTTGGGGAGTGGGGGGCGAGCTGGGCGGGTGGGGACTCACTTGGCAGGACCTGGGCAGCAGCTCAGAGACCCCGACTGGCTCATGGCGTCCCGGGTGGCGGCGCTGCCGGCGGCGCAGGGCGGACCTCAGTGCGGCCTGAGTCCAGGGGCTAGTGCCTGGCTCACACCTGAGCGGATGGAGGGCAGGCTGACACCTCGCGGGCCTGCGGGGGCCTCAGGCCTCCCCGCCAAGGGGCGGGTCTCCTCCCCGCTGCTGCCCGGCCCAGGGGCGGGGGCTGGAGCCCTGACCGCCCCGCGCCCCCTTCCTCCTCCCCACGTCCCGGTTGCCGCCGCCCCGCCGCACCCTGGGCCCTTGGTCCTCCACAGGGACACCCCAGGACGGGCCAGCAGAGGGTCCCACTGCCAGAGGCAGCGAGGGCGGGGCTGCGAGAAGGGTGCCCTGAGGGCTCGGACGGCGGGCGGCGGGGGGGGGGGGAGCGCCTTTCAGCAACGGGACTGGCAGCGCCCCACCCGAGACAGGAGGGGGACCAGTCAAGGTGGGACCGCAGCCGGGGGGCCCCAGGGAGCCAATGCCTGGGGAGAGTCCAGAGGGAGCCCCTCGGGGGATGCGCAGAGCCTGGGGCCCAGAGGTCCGCGCCCCGGCGGCATCTCTGGGCCCACCGCGTCCTGCCAAAGGTCGCTGTCAGAGGTCTCAGGGTTTGGGGTCTGTCAGAGTCACGGTCACACACCAGGGGTGCTGGTATCCAGGACAGGGAGCGGCCCAGGACTTTCCGGTTTGACGAGGTCCTTCCTGCAGGGAGGGCTCCCTGGGGGCCTGCGGCCACCGCCCCCCACCTGCCTCTCTGGGGAGGGGTGGGGGAGGGGCCTGGCCAGATTCCTCTGCCCATCAGTGCCTGAGAATGTCAGGAATGCTCGTGACCTCAGTGGGTGAGCCCAAATATTTGCTTAATGGGATTCCTGGCTGGCTGGGCCAGGGGTGCTGGGCACGTGCGCCCAGACACCCACACACCCGGGTGAGACCGCGGCCTGCGGGCACACACAGATGCGCACAGGCCCGGACGCGCGGGGCCCCTCCCCCCGGGGCGCCCGGGCTGGGACCCCGCAGCTCCAGGAGCCGGGTGGGGAGCGCGGGACCAGCAGGGAGGTGGGCCCAGGCACTGGCACCGGGTCCAGGGAGACCTGGGGTCCCGAGGGCGAGAGGGGCTTCTCCGGCAGGCGGGGGCGGGGCGCCGTGGGGCCCAGGGGCCGGCCCAGGCTGCGCTTTCGTTTCGCTGCGGTCATTTTCCGGGTGCAAAGGGAGAGTGGAGCACTGGTCACAGAGTGGAGGGGGCGGAGGCCCCAGCAGGGCAGGGTGGGCGGAGGGACAGGTTCTAGGTTCAAACTCCAGCCCTGCAGCCCAGTGACCTTGAGGAGGAGTCGGCTTAAGTTCCAGAGAGCCAGGTGGGGCCCTGGACCGGGGAGACCCCCGCAGGCTCTCGCAGTGCCCAGGTCTGGGAGCTGCGGGGAGGAAGGACCCGGCCTGGTGGCAGGGAGGGGTCAGCGGGGAAGCCGGCCGCGGGCGGGCAGATGCTCAGGGTGCACTGGGGAGGCAGGAGCAAGCAGGCTGAAGAGGCAGGGCCCGCAGGAGCTGAGCCACCAAGGCGGGCACGGGGCCAGGGCCGGGAGAGGCCTGGGCAGGGCCCTGGGTACGTGTGAGTGTGTGTGCGCTGTGCGCGCAGCGTCGGGCAGGGGAGGTGCCACCAGCTGGGCCCTGCCCAGGGCAGACCAGACCTGGGGTGGGGGCAGAGACAGCCCATCCAGGGCCCTGCCTCCCTCCACTGCCCCCAGGCACACCCCCACGCCCAGGGCTGCCACCGGCCTGCCCGGCCCACGGAGGGGGCCTGAGGGGAGCCCGAGGCTGGGCGCCCACAGCCCCGCGTCCACTGTCCGCTCTGCCCCGCCTCCAGCCGCCTCCTCCCTGAAACTCCCACACCCCGACCGTGACCCGGAGCCTGACCCCAGCTCGACGTTCCCTGGCCCTGGTTCCTGGACCCCGACACCCAGGAAGTACCTCCTACCGCCTGACCCACAGGGAGATTGGCTACCTCAACGCTCTGCTGCGGGTGGAGGGGTAGAGGCCTGCCCGGGAACGGGGTGTGGAGTCTTCCAGAACCGGGAGGACCCCGCTCACCGCCCCTTCGACGGGGGACCGAGTTTCCCCTTCCGAGCCCCGAGGCTGACACGAGGCCGCTGGCCGACTCAGTGCCCCGGCTTAAAAACGTCCCCGCGCCCCGGCGCCGCCCAGGAACGGGCTCCTAACCATGAGCCCGGCGCAGCCTCCCGAGCCCCGACCGATGCCTCCCGCCCCGGCCCGGCCTGCAGACCGTGGCGCCTCCTCCCGGGGAAGCTGAGGCCCGGGTCGCCCGCCGTCGGTGCGCGCAGCTCCCGCGTCCCCCCTGCCGAAGCCGCTCCGACCAGGCCCCGGCCCCGCGGGGCGCTCACCTGCCGCTCGCAGGCCCCGGTCCCCTCGGCCGCGCGTCCGTCCGCCCGTCTGCCTGCGCCGCGCTCCGCGGGCAGGAGGACGCGGCGGGGCTGGGCCGGCCAGACGGGGGCGGAGCCGCCGGGAGGAACCTGAGCGGCAGGTTAGAACCTGGGCGACGCAGCGCGGGGGCGGGGGCGGGGCGGCGACGTCGGCGCGCCGCCCGCGGCTCCAGACCCGCCCCACGGGGCTCCCCGCGGGGCGTCCCCAACACCCACCCGCGGCCCGGCTCGAGCCCTTGCCCTGGAGCCGGGGGCCCAGGGACGGACGGGCGACCCGGAGCCCCTCCTCCGCCGCGACGCGCACGCTGAGGCTGAGACCTTCCTGGGGCCGCTGAGCTGGGCCCCTTCAGGGGTGGCGGGGTGCCCCAGGGAGGTCAGACTGTAGCCCCAGGGGCCCAGAAGGGGCAGAGTACCCCGCCCCCGGTCTTCGGCCACCCCTCGGGTCTGGGGGAACACACATTAGGGCCGGGCGGCGGCCTGTGAGTTTCTAGTGGGTGGGCTCCGTTCTTCACAATCCGCGATCTCCGAAGCCTCTCCTCTGTCACCCGCACCCAACCCGGGCACCCCTGAGCGTGTGGTGTCTGACAAAAGGCTGGGGACGCCTGGGGCTGGTGAGGGGACCCACGGAATGATCCCCCCAGGGCCACCCTCCTTTTCTACTGACTCGCAGAGACCCTGCCCCTGCCCCATTTGAGCAGGGTGAAGGTCAGAGGGCACGCCCCATAGCTGTGTGTAGACCCCCAAGGCCTCAGGTGTTTTTCTGGGGGTGGAGGGGTGCGGGCAGAAACGGGAGTCCCAGAAGGGCAGGGCATTGCTGGCAGGGAGCACCTCTCTGGGAGGCCCTGGGGGCAGGGAGGCACCCCGATCCTGGCCCTGGACCAGCCACACTGCCTTCCCCTGGTCCCAAGACCCCAGGGCAGGGGGTCTCCGAGGCCTCCCAGGCAGCCTCTGAAGGGGATGCTGGAAGTCGCCTCCTTCCAGGGGCCCAGCCCTCCTGAGGCCTGGCTTCCTGGCTGTCTCCAGCCTGCTGAGCAGCAGGCAGGCACGCGCTCGCCTGCAGCCTCGCTAAGGCCCCGCAGGGGGCCCCTTCTGAAACACCTGCACGCCCTCAGAGGCAGTGCCCCCTGCCCCCTGCAAGGAGGCCTGTGGGGCCCAGAGTCCCAGCCCGGTGTTGGCCTCTTGGAGCCACGGTGTTGTCTGGAGACGCTCTACGGCTGGAGTGTGGGGGTGCTGAGGGCAGGGCGCAGCCCCCATCCTGGGGCCTGGGGTCTCCTGGCCTCAGGCCCCTGTGGCAGCGCCGGCAGTGGGAAGCAGGTGCCTCCTGGCCCGGGGTGCGGGGGCACGGCGAGCCGGGGGCCTGCCCGCCCCAGCCCAGGACAGAACTTGGTGTTGCCCCGCCCCTGGCTGAGGCCAGCCCCCCGGAGTGCCCAGGACGAACCCCAAGCAGGGCCTGGCCCCTCGGCCTCTGGGGTAGGCTCCAGGCGGCCAAGTGGGAGGTGCAGCCTGGCCCAGCGCCACATGCTCTTGGGCCCAGGGGTCCGAGACCCAGAGGAGGTAGGTGGCCTTAATCAGAAAAAAATTCAGTGAGGTATAAACAGTTCTTTATTTTAAAAACACGGTGTAGAGAAGCTACACATCCATTTGAACATGTCACTCCCAAACAGAAAACCTGCAATAGGAACCAACGGAGAAGAGTTACTAGAAGGGATCGGCTTACGAGACCTGGGTTCTCATGGTGCCAAGCGCAAACGTGACTGACGCTCCAACGACCAAAGCCGGGGCGTGCAAGCCCTGAAGTGGCAGCCGCCAGCCTTGGGGCAGGGAGCCGTCCCACAGCCCCTCGTGGGCGTTGACGGGTCAGAGTCCCGGGGGTAGGAGCGGCAGGAGGAACCTGCACGCACCGCAGGCTCCGCTGCATCTTCTGGAGCTTCCAGTCCAGGGCTTGGCCTGAGTGGCCGAGGACCCCTGGCTCTGTCTCAGCCACACAGCTGCTTCCCACCGTGCAGATGCATGAACACTCAGGGACATGACGACCCCACGGAATGCTGTGCTGCGGGGCTCCTGGCCAGCCAGGGATGCCACCAGGAAGCTGCTCCTTCTGGAAGGCAGCAGGCAAAGCCCGCTGGCTCCCGGCCAGGGCTCCCAGGAGGGGCCCCGTCCGGGTGGTCCTCGAGGCCACACATCGCCTCTCTAGCTGACGAAGGCGGCGACGGCCACCACCTGCAGGACAGCCTCCAGCCCGTGGACTGCCAGGAGCGTGGCACTGAGGACCGCGTCTGCCCACAGCACTAGGGTCTGCCAGAGCAGGAAGTAGACAGACAGCAGGGCGCTGGCCACTGTGAGGACCAGGCTGGCGGCCAGTGGCCCCTCAGCCTCCGTCAGGTTGCCCTTGGTGCCTGGAGAGCAAAGCGGACACGGTGAGAGCCAGGCTGTGGGCACCCGCTTGGGCCCCACCAGCAGCGTGCACCCTGGAGGGCCAGGCTGCAGGGCGCAGGCCAGCATGCCACCCGCATGTGCGCCCCAGCAGTGCAGGCGTCCCGGGAGGGGCTGCCCCACCCCACCCCCACCCCCTTTCCTAATTCCAAGTGGGCTGAGGGGACTTGGTTCAAAATTTTTTTTCAAAAATATTTCAAAAATATTTCAAAAATATTTTACTCTCTGGGCTAAGGTCAGTCTGCAAAACTCAATAGCCAGAAAAAACAAAACTGTGTTTCATAAATGGGTCAGTCACAGAAAATGCCCATCCCAGGTGCGGACGGCCGACCGCATGCGCCCAGGTGCTTGGGAAGGGTGGGGGTGGGGCGGCAGGCAGGCAGCGGACGCCAAGCCCCTCTGCTGCTGCTCACCGCCCACCCTTAGCACAGCCCAGGTCTGTGACGGGGACACGGAGGCCCAGGGTGCTCCTCAGGGTGGCCGAGTGGGACCTGCCGTGGGGCAGAGCTCGGGTAACCGCGGTGCTGGTGCACGGCGCCTGCCGTGGTCGCCGGACGGACGTGGCTGGAGGCCCTGACCCCAGCGCGATGGGGCGGGGCAGAGAGCAAAGGGCACGCAGCGCTTCTTACGGGGCCTCCCACCCTGCCCAGCCTGCTGTCTCAGTGGGGACTCCGACCCCTACCCGCAGGCTGAGAGGAGGGTGGCGGGGGAGGGGAGCGTCCTGGTTCCAGGACAGTGCAGTTACCCACGGCTCTGCTTCCCACGGAAGCCTCTCCCCAGGGACGCTGTGCTGCCGGCTCCTCAACAAAGCTTCTCAATGAACTACTTAATATTTAATGACGCTGTAAGGTGAGGCCTGCAGGCAACGCGTGCAGCACCGACATCACACGTCCCCAAGAGCCAGGTTAGGAGCGTGGCCTGTTTAGAGGGTCACACAGGTAAGGTCTTCGCAGTCAGCCAGCTCACCAAGGTACAGCCGGGGCGCCTCCAGAGCCCCCATCAGCGACAGCAGGGCCAGGTCGAGGGCCAGGCGCTCCTGAGGGTAACTGAACGCCTGACCTGCAGGCGATGGAACAGGGCAGAGCTCAGAGCTCAGGTTACGGCAGCGCAACGGCAGCAGCACCGCCCGCCCTCCCGCTCACAACTCACTTTTGTACGCGATCATCAGGAGCGTGGCCAGGAAGTACAGGGCGGAACATGTCCCACTGAGACACATCAACATCTGCAGGGGCACCGACGAGAGCTGGGACACCGTTAAGGACTCAGCCCAGCAGCCGCGTCGCCCCGCCTGCCCGCCCCGGCCAGGGAAGATGGGCCACTCGACCTTGACCTTCGCCTACTTGCAAGCGCAGCGAAGGTGCCCGCCGGTGGCCCCGGAGTCCCACCTGTTGGACACCCATGGATAAGTCCACTGGTGTCACAGGAGCTGCGGGGGACGGGACCTCCCTTCACAGGGACCCCCAGGCTCAGAGGCAAAGCACTTGGTGTGGCACCACTTCAACCACTGCAGGCGGGACAGCCTCAGCGCCCTGACGCTGGCCCCGTGACAAAATAGAAAAAAAGAGATTCCGTTTTCTTCAAGTCAAGCGTCCTTCTCTCCTTTTGGGAGCAGTTAAGTACCCACCACCCGCTTTCCCGGGCTCTGCACACTTCGCCCTTGTTCGTGCTGAAGCGGCCCTACGCACACCGCACAAGCACGCAAGCGGCTCTCCGTCCCCGGCTCTGGCGGCCCCACCGAGGGCCCGGGTGCGGGCGAGCTGGGGGGCCGGGGCCAGCGCGCTCTGCTCGGAAGCTACACAGACTCCGCCGCCCCCGCTGGCCTGTGGGACGGTGTCAGCGCCGATGGAAAAGGGGGCGGGGCTCCTAACCGCCCAGGGCGGGAGGCAGGGTCTGAGGTCGCCGCGGGCCCGTGCGCAGCAGCAGCAGCAGCAGGATACGGCCGTGGAGGGGGCGCTCCCTGCAAGAGATGCGCCGGGCGGTGAGGCCCGCGGCCCCCGGGTCGCTCCGCCGGCCTCGGGATGGCGGACGCGACCGACCTTGGCCTCGGCCACCTCGGGCCGCAGGGAGGAAGGGAAGCCCCCGGCTACCTGGACGCGAGCTGTCCTTCTGCCCGGGCCCTGTAGGGACCCCGAGCAGAGCGCCCAGGAGAACAAGCTCGGTCCCTGCGGCCGCCGCAAACGCCGGCGTCGGTGTGGGGCGCGGGGCCGCCGCCCGCGGATGCAACAGCTCCGCCGCGGCACTCCGAGCGGGCCGGACGCCCGCACACGGGCCCGGTGCCCCCGCCAGCACCGGCACCCCGTGTCCAACCCGTGGCCCCTCAGCAGGGCGGAGAGCCACCAACGTGGCTTGTCCACGCCACCGGCACGAGGAGGGACGGCCTCGGGAACCCGGGCTGCGCGGGAAATCCGGCGGGCAGGACTCTCTACTGAGCCGCACCGGCGAACTGCCCGGCTGGTGGCCCGCCCAGCTCTAGCGAGACCCAACTCCTCCTCGGGCAACCTACAGCCCTCGCCTGGGACACCCGGGTCCCCAGACCCCGAGACTCCCCGCTTAGCGCTCGCCGCGCCCCTCACCTCGCCGCACAGCCGCCATCTTGCCCCAGCCCCGCCCCCTAGTCCGCCGCGTTCCCGGCAGCCTCTCGGCGTCGCGCCGCTCGCGTCCCTTCGGCCATTTTCGCCTCTGAGGCCGAAGGGGCCCGACCGCACCGCTTATCGAGAATTGACTCCGAGCCGCGGCTGAGGCCCGATTAGCGGGTCCGGCAGAGCTCGGGCGCTTTCGGAAAGGGGGGCGTGGATCCGAGGCTGAGAGGCCCCGGGCTCGGGAGCGTTCGGCTCCGTTCGGTTCCACTCGGAACAACTCGGCTCTTGCTCGCGGCGAGGCGGGCGGAGCCTGTGGCGCGAGACTCGTTAGCCTAGGCCGTGCCGTGTCGGAGGTCGGCGAGTGTCGGGCCCGCGGTTGACCACCTAGTGGGCCGGAGACGACGGCCGGCGCGGCCTCCTAGGAGCTAAGGAAGGCTAGAGCAGAACTGCTCGGAAACCCTCGTGCCGCCTCGTACCAGTTCGGACAGCCTCGGCTCCGCACTTCGGGCCTCTTCGGCCCTCTTCGGTTCCGTACTCCTGGTCGTCGGCTTGGCTCGACTGAGACACTTCGTGTCGGTTCGGCCTCTGCTCGGACGCCTCGGCTCGGCTCAGCTCGGCGCACGGCTTCGGGCGGCCTCGGCTCGTCTGGGCTCGGCTCGGTTCGGGCGGCCTTCCTCGGGCGGCGCGCTTCGGGCTCCATCCCGGCCTTCGGGCGGCCCCGGCCAGCGCCTTCGGGCGGGCTCGGCGGAGTCCGGATGGAGGACTCGGACTCCGCCGCCAAGCAGCTGGGCCTGGCCGAGGCGGCGGCGGTGGCGGCCGCGGCCGCTGTGGCGGCGGCGGCCGCGGCCGCGGCGGGAACTGAGGCCGAGGAGCCGGTGCTCAGCAGGGACGAGGACTCGGAGGAGGACGGGGACTCGGAGGCGGAGCGCGAGACGCGGCGGGTGACGGCTGTGGCGGTGATGGCCGCTGAGCCCAGGCACATGGACATGGGCACCGAGGCCCTTCCCGGCCCCGACGAGGCTGCTGCGGCCGCCGCCTTTGCAGGCAAGTGCCGCCGGCCCGCGCCGGCCCGCACCTGACTCGCGCGCACCTGCCACGCACACACCTGCCACGCACCTGCCCTGCGAGACCGGGCCACATCTGCCCCGCTCACACTTGCCGCGTACACACACCCCCTGCACCTGCCCCGCACACACCTGAAGGACCAGCCCACACCTGTCCTGCATACCTGCCCTGCACCTGCCCTATGCACACCTAGGATGACCAATCCCCACTTCCCCTGCACACACCCCCTTGCGCTTGTCTGTGCACACCTGTCCGGTACACACCCCCTGCACCTGCCCGCACACAGCTGAATGACCAGCCCACACCTGCCCTAAGCACCAGCTCTCCCACACACAACTACTCTGCCCAAGCGCCATGACCAGCCCCCCAGTACCCGCCCCACACCTGCCTTGAGGGCCCTGCCGCCCCTGCACACCCCTCTGCACGCGCACCTGCTTCCTCGGTCCCTTCTCCTTGGGACAGTCCACCCCTCCTGCTCAGCGCCCGGTGCTCTTCCGGAGCCTTCTCGGCACCTGCTGCTCGCCTTGCCTGTCCTGTCGGTCTGTCCGGGGTGCATGTGACCTGACGGGTGGGGGTGGGGCCGCACATGGACCCCGTCCTGGAGGGGCCGGCGGGTGGGCATGTCTGCGACCCTGAATGCTAGGCGCCAGTTCGGGTGTGACCTGGGGGCCGGGTAGCAGGACGGCGGTCGCGCAGCCCGGGAAGGCCAGCTGCTTTCTGGGGCAGGGACTCCAGAGGCCGGCTGACTGTCTGTCCCCGCCTTTTCTTCACCATCGCCCCTCCCCCGGTGGCGTTCCCATCAGCCCCCTTCCCAGATGGAAGCTGGCACAGGGGCCAGCCCACGTTCTGTTTCTTGACACACAGAACATCTTCCTCCTCAAGTTCCGGGGCCCATGGAGCCTCATGGAGTGGCCCACAGCACCTTGTAGCGGTGGCCCCAGGCCGTGTCCCAAAGGAGGTGGACACTCTCCCAGGGGTGCATCCCTTCCCAGCGGGGGGCTCCTCAGGGACTTGGGGCCAAGGGCCTGCGCCCCTGGAGAGCATCACGTGGGTGTCACATCCAAGGACTGCCGCCCTAAGGAGCGTCGCAGGCTTCAGAATTGGATAGCCGCCTCCTGGTCCCGCTGCGTGTGGTCCCAGCGCGTGTGGCCTCACATGTCATCCTGGCATGTGTGGTCCCAGCGCGTGTGGTCCCAGCGTGTGTGGCCTCACATGTCATCCTGGCATGTGTGGTCCCAGCGCGTGTGGTCCTGGTGTGCGCGCATGCGAGGATACATCTGCTGTGTGTTCACGTGGGCGTTCATCTCGTGCCGTCGGGGGCTGGACGGGGCTGAGCCCCTGTGGTCCACACGTGTTTTGTTTGGGGTCCGTGGAGAAGCAAGGAACAGGTTCCATTTTCATTACTGAATTCTGGATTAATGTTGGGATTGTGGGCGTGAAATTTTTCTTCTGGTTTTTATCTTTTTCGCACACGTTCTCCCTAGTGCAGCAACGTGACGTCATTGAGTGTGACGTCAGAAAAGTGTGCTGACATTTTTTTTCTGCGACACTTGAGTTGTGTTGCGTGTGTGTTAAAGCCTTCAAACTCTGTCCCGCGTTACGGAGGTTCGGGGGTGTCTGGGTGCTCTCGGAGGCCGCCTCCTTGGCAGAGGGCCGTCTGCGTGGGCTTTAGACGGGGTCCCCACTGCACGTGGGTTCTGTGGGACAGCGGCCGGGGGTCGGCCCGTGGACATGGATGGGACGGGGGTGCCGGGCCGTGGGGTGCGTGTGGGCGCGTGGAACGTGCAAACGCCTTTGAGGCGGTGTTTCTAAGCGCCTCCCACGCGCCAGACACGGCCCGGGGCACGGGGCGTTCTGGGATGCTGTGTGACCCCCGGGGGCCGCCGCCCCGCGAGGAGGAGCTGTGCTCCTAGGAAGGGCTCCCGGGCGGTGCCCGAGCCAAAGGGCGTGGTCGTCGGGCGCAGGCAGAGCTCGGGGGAGGGAACGCTTGGGGCAGGCGGTGGCTGAGCGGCGGGAGGGGAAGCGCGGGCCAGGTGGGCGCAGCCACCGGTGTGTGGATGCTGCGGAGGCTCAGGGGCACCTGGTGGTGGAGGGGAGAGGCAGGGCCCAGAGGGAGGGAGGGGAGCAGTCAGGGTTCGGGGAGCGCCTGCCGGTGGGTGTCTGCCGGGCGCCTGCTGCAGCACGTGCTGGTTTTCTTCTGAAAGGGGCCAGAAGCCAGGTGTGGCCGGCGAAACCTGGGGACCCTGGACAGCCCGCGGGGGTGGGGCGGGGCTCTCGGGGGCGCGGCCCCGCGGCAGAAGGCTCGGCCGGGACGGCCGGCGGTGCGGATGCAGCCTCTGCGTGGGGGCCGGGCTGAGCTGGGCACCTGTGTTGCAGAGGTGACCACAGTGACGGTGGCCAACGTGGGCGCCTCGGCCGACAACGTCTTCACCACGTCGGTGGCCAACGCCGCCTCGCTCTCGGGACACGTTCTGGTAAGCGGCCCCGCGAGACCGGGCCTCTGCGCCGCGTGGGGGGCGGGCGCCGGCGCGGAGGGGGACCCTGCCCATTAGGTGTGGGCCGCACAGGGACCCGCCCAAGCCCTGGCGGAAGGACACCCAGGGTCCCCGAGGCGGGAGGCCAGCTTCCCCGCGCGGCCCCCACCCTGCTGCTCCCCTGGCCGTGCCGCCCACCCCCCGTGTTGAGAGGGCCCCACCCCCTCATCCCGCGCAGCGCCCGCCTGTCCCACGCGTGCTCTGCCCCAGGGGCCGCCCACCTCTTCACCACGCTGCCGCGTCCCCTTCCCCGTGGCCCTTGTGCCTGTGACGGCCGCGTCGCCCGCTTCTCTCTCACATGTGAGGCCTTCTGGGATTGGGGGACAGCTGGGTCCCCAAGCGGCAGATGCCAGGGCTGGGCAGTCTCCAGGAAGGGGAGTTTCCTGGGCCTTTGCCACAGCTGGTAGGTTTCTTTGCGTCTCGGTCGCACAGTGGGGACACCCGGCGCCTCAGGGCCAAGTCATCCGTGCCTCTGAGGCCACAAGCAGAGGCCTGCTGTCGGCAGCGGACGGTGGCGTGGGCTCAGCGCAGACACGGGAAACTCTGCTCACTTCCGTGGGCCCAGAGGCCCGGGGGCGCAGGGTGGGCCTTGGCTCTGGCAGAGACGGGGCAGGTGAGCCGGGCTGGCCCAGACGGTCAGCAAGTCTCCGAGAGGCACACCGCAGCGCGGCTGGGCGGCCCAGGTCTCTGGCGGCGTTGGGTGAGGTCCCTGACAGGACACAGCCTGGGAAAGGCATCCCAGGCCGGGCGTCTGGGAGACCCTCCCGCGGGCCCTGCTCCCGCAGACGTCCATGCGCTTCCCGGTTACGGGGCTTTCACGGAACACGCTGATTCTGGGGCTGACACGCAATCTTGAGAGCTTGCTCAGGGCACAGACCTGGTGTCATCTCTTCCCACGGTTGGCTCTGCGCTCGAGTCTCAGTGACGTCTTTGGAAGGGACCCATGAGGCGTGGCAGGCACCCCCTCGTTGGCGTCGGCCGCCGGGAAGCTCGCTGTGGCGGCGCGTCCGCAGCTCCGGGCGACCGGCCCACGGCCGGCAGGGCAGCGAGGGCGTGACGGAGCCTCTCCCCTGCAGTCCGGCAGGACGGCCCTGCAGATCGGGGACACCCTGAACACCGAGAAGGCCACGCTGATCGTCGTGCACACGGATGGCAGCATCGTGGAGACCGCGGGGCTGAAGGGGCCGGCCGCGCCGCTCACCCCAGGTACGGCCGCCCTGCGCCCACCCGCGCGCGCCACGTCGGGGGGCTGCCCTGCTCGTTTGGGAGGGAAATATCATCCAGCCTAAGTAGGAAAAGTGGGGTTTCTGGGCTGCGAAGGAGGAAGAGCTGCCCTGAATGGAAGGGCGGCAGCAGCCAGGGGACGTTCTGGGGACCCCTGAGAGCACCCCGCCGGACGCTGTGTTTCCTGCTCTCTTCCGGGGCATCGGGGTCTCTCACCGTCGGACGCTTTCTTTACCAAGGTCCTCAGTCTCCTCCGGCGCCCCTGGCTCCCGGCCAAGAGAAGGCGGGGAGCAAGTACAACTGGGACCCGTCGGTGTACGACAGCGAGCTGCCCGTGCGCTGCCGGAACATCAGCGGCACGTTGTACAAGAGCAGGCTGGGCTCAGGTAGGGCACCCGCCGCGGCTCCCTGGGGACGGCGGGGGCAAACAGAGAGCGCCGTGACCCATGTGAGCAGAGGCCCCGCGGCCGCGTTCCTGGCTCAGCGCGCCGACCTGCAGGCGGCTGTCGTGAGCCCAGTGCGGTGACCGTGGGCGGCAGCGGCAGACCCAGCAGGCAGGCGGATTTGCCCGGCAGCCCGCGGGGAGCGCCGGCGTCGGCGGGGCCCCGCAGGCCCGGGCAGGAGGCGGGAACTGACCGCCGCCCTTGCTGCTCCAGGAGGCCGGGGCCGATGCATCAAGCAGGGGGAGAACTGGTACAGCCCCACGGAGTTCGAAGCCATGGCCGGGAGAGCCAGCAGCAAGGACTGGAAGCGGAGCATCCGCTACGCCGGCCGGCCGCTGCAGTGCCTCATCCAGGTGCGGGTGCCCGTGCCCCCCCCCCGTCCCAAGCGGGGGGCAGCCCTGGGGCCCCGGCCGGGCTCCCGCTGGGCGGCAGTGCCTTGGGCAGGTCACTTGGCCTCTGTACCTCAGCCTCCTGATGTTTCAAATGGGACGATGGTGCCTTCGGCCCGTGTAGCGGCGGGAGGGCCGGGCGAGGCCGCCGCCCAGAGCTCCCGGACCCCGCTCTGTGTCGGCCCCCTCATCAGAGGACGCGGCGCGTGGCCTCTGCCGCTGAGCCTCCTGGGCGTCAGTCGGGGAAGGGGACCGTGGCGCCGGCACCTACCAGGACGGGAGAGGCAGCCGGGCCCGCGGAAGGGGGTGCTGGGCGGCAGGGCAGCAGGAAGCCGCGGGGTTCGTCTCTATGAGGGGCGCCTTCTCGTTGCAGGACGGGATCCTGAACCCGCACGCCGCCTCCTGCACCTGCGCCGCCTGCTGCGACGACATGACCTTGGTGAGTGGCCGGTTCAGCCCTCGCCGCCTCTCCGTCCGGGCGCCGTCCTGAGGCCTCCCAGGGCCCTCGGGTCCCCAGGGGCTGCTTCTGGTTTCTCGCCCAGACCCCGGCCCGGCGTGTGGCCCGGCGTGTGGCTCGGCGTGTGGCTCGGCTGGTTGGAGTGTTCCCAGCAGCCAGGCAAGCGCGCGACGTCCCTCTCCCTCCCTCCCTCCCTCCCCCTCTCTCTAAAGTCAGTGAGCCTGTCCCCCCCCCGCCCCCCCCCGTGAAGATCAAGACATTCCCGGTTCAGACGTCACTCGGGAGGCTGGTGCCCTGGCTGGGGCACGTGGGTGGCCCCTGAGCAGTTGTTCAGAGGACACCAAAGGAAAAGCCCCGAAACAGTGGGAAGCTCCTGTAATGTCACCCTTCTAACCCCCGAAACAGACACTTTTTTTTTAAGTTTATTTTTAGAGAGAAGTGGGCGGGGAGAGGGAGGGGCGCGGGCGGGGGGGGGGGGGCGGACATCAACGTGCGGCCGCCTCTCATGCGCCCCCTGCTGGGGACCCGGCCCGCACCCCGGGGCCCTGCCTGGGCCTCACAGCCCCGGCCCTTTGGTTCGCGGGCTGGCGCTCGGTCCACTGAGCCCCACGAGATGCGGCAGCTTTTTGTAACGACAGTAAGTCATCAGGTGAGGAAGGTCAATAAAGACATGGGAATGACCAAGGGGGATCGGACGGAAGTTCCAGAATTGAAAGCAAACTTCCTAAATGGGGCTCACCAGACCCGCTCCCCAGCACCTCCTGGCCACAAAAGAGTGTGGTCCTGTCTGGGGCTTGGGGACACTCAGCAGGACGGTTGTCCCGAGGACCCAGGCCCGGGGCCTCTCCGCCAAGACGCCCGTCACCTGCGCTGTTTGCGGTTGTCGCGGCCCAGGGCTTTCTCATTCAATCCCCACGGCGCCTCTTCCCCTGTTGCGGACAAAGTGTCTGCCGCTCGCTCTGGGTGGCGGCCTCGCCTCTCTCCTTCCCTCAGTCCCCGCTTGTTTTCGGTCCTCTAGGGATTCCTACGCGTTCGCTACGTTGACGATGCCCTTGCTTGTCGTCCAGCACCGTTATTCACACATTCTTTTTCAAAGTGTCTTTTCTGTCACTGTAAGGAACTTGGGCCTAAGGAGAGGGGGTAGTTCTGAGAGCAGCTGCTCGGACAACCAGAGGCGGGTCCCACGGGCCCGCGGACGGTGCGGGAGCCGCGTCCACACACGCGTCCCCGTCTCGCTGTGCTTTCCCCCAGAGCGGCCCTGTCCGGCTCTTCGTCCCCTACAAGCGGCGCAAGAAGGAGAATGAGCTGCCTGCAGCCCCAGGGAAGAAGGAGGCCACCAAGAACATCACGCTGCTGCCGGCCACCGCCGCCACCACCTGTGAGTCCCCGCTCCTCTCCTCACGCATGCGGCTGTCCCCACTTAGCGTCCCCCGCGGGTCCCCGTTTAAAGCAGGCGCGGCGGGGCTGGCGGGCTCGGTGGCGGCCCCGCTCCCCTCCCTGCCCTGCCCGCACCCCGGGGGCAGGCCCACTCTCTCCCCTCAGCGTTCTGGGTCCCTGGTTCTCACGTGCCCTGGCAGAGGTGACAGCAGCACAGGCAGCGTCCCCGCTCGGGCCTCGGTCCCCTGGGGCCCTTCCGCGGCCCCCGCTGTGCGGTAAAAAGCACTTCTGCTTTTCCAGTCACTGTGACCCCCTCAGGACAGATCACTACCTCTGGCGCCCTGACCTTCGACCGGGCGTCCACTGTGGAAGCCACCGCGGTCATCTCGGAGAGTCCGGCCCAGGGCGACGTCTTTGCGGGAGCCACAGGTGAGTTGGCTCAGCACCTGCCTGCCCCTGCCGGCCTGGTGGGCAGCGCGGCTCTTCGTGGGGCCCTGGCCGGGGCTTCCCTGGGCCGGAGCCACGTGGGCGCCACGCCGGCCTGAGCTGGGGCATGGGGGGCGGGCGGGTGAGCTGTGCGGACCGCGGGACCTGGGAAGCTCCCAGGCGACGCCTGCGCTGCCCTGTGGCCGCCGGGGACCCGGTGCGCAGCACCCATGCCCGGCAGCCACGCTGCGGAGGGAGGGGCCGGCGGTGGGGGCTAACGCTGTGTCGTGCTTTGTCCCCCCGACCCCGTGCGTCCCAGATTCCATCACTCACACAGTCCGGGCGGGGGCGCTGCCCCAGGGGACAGCGCAGCAGGGGTCCCTCAGCGACCACTGCTCCCCACCCCCACCCCACCCCCGTCTGTGTCTGTGCTGCCGGCCGCGGGGTGACCCGGCTGCCTGTCCCTTCTCCCCAACAGTGCAAGAAGCCGGCGTGCAGCCGCCGTGCAGGGTCGGCCACGCGGAGCCCCACTACCCCGGCTACCAGGACAGCTGTCAGGTCGCGCCCTTTCCGGAAGCTGCGCTGCCCACGGCTCATCCCAAACTAGGTCAGTGCGGAAAGGCTCCCCGCACCGCAAGCGGGCGTCCGTGGCATTGCGCCCCTGGCAGGAATTCCTGGGCGAAGGGGGCTGGTTGGATCTCTCCGTCACAACCGAGGTCAGGGCCGCGCCCGCTGCGGTGGGTCCGCAGGGTCAGCGAGGGCTGCGCAGGGACCCTGCGGCCCGGGAAGGTTGCCGACCGGCCCCCGAGCGCCTGGCGCGGCCTCGGTGTCCCCCTCCCGGCTCCGTGTTTCTGCCGCCGCCGCCCTCACACCAGGCCCTCGTGGTCCCAGCCCTGGGCCTCCCCGGTGGCTGTGTGTCTCGTGGCTGCAGACCAGGAAGCAGTTTTGCACACGTGTGACCAAGGGGTTGCTTGCTTGTTCCACGCTCTCCGTTCCCCGTGTAAACCCTCCCCGCCCTTACGTCACCCGGCTCCAGCCCCTTGCCCGACGCGCTGCCAGCGCCGAGGGCCGGGGGCGGCGCGGGCGGATGTGGCTGGGCCCGCGGGGGCTGCCTGCTCACCCACTTCTTCATTTCAATGGGGACTCGCCGCTTCCTGTTTCACTCTCTGGGCTGTAACCTGTTTCTCTCATTATGTCACCCAAAGAGCCCCCGATTTGGCCCGTTTCCTTGGACCCCTTCCCTTCTCCTGGCACCGTGAGACGTTCCCGGCTCGGGTCGGGGCTTCCGTTCAGCCGGGAGCCCTGGCTCTCTGAGCGGATGGCACTGGGAGGCCGAGGGCCAGCCCGGCTGGCGTGGGCCCGCGCGCCACGTCCAGGGACCTCCCGTTGGCTGGAAGCGGGTCACGGGGCGCGTTGTCGCCAGGGAGCAGCCTGTGCTACAGACGAGGGTTCTTCCCTGGAAGGCGCCCCCGCTGCTGCTGGGGCGCCCCTGCTCCCGGGCTGTGTGCCGGTCTCCCCTTCCTGTGCCACAGACACCATGGGCGTCGCACGCCCTCCCTCTCTGTCTCTGGGCCTTGCTTCTCCGGCCGAGGGACCCCGATCGGCCAGGCTTCCTGCTCCCGCGGCACCCAGCCCGCAGGCGCCCGGCTCCCTCCCACGACTCAGCCTCTAGACGGAGGCGGTCATCGTTGGTCAGCGATGGTGCGCATCCAGGCCTCTGACGCTCTAACTCACACGGGTGCTGCCCCGCGCCCCCCACCGCAGGCCAGCTGCCCCGTCACCGGACCTTCGGCCCCCGCCCCGTTTCGCGGTCCCCGCACCCTGGCCCCCGCTCTGGGGGCTCCGTTTGTGAGACCCACTCTGGGGCCACGTTCTCAGAGGTCGCTGTCCTACCGGCGGGCCCTGCGGGGGCTGGTGACCACGTCTTGCTCGGGGTCTGTGTCTGTCCTCTGCGTGTCCGGCCTCCAGCCGGTGGGTGTGGAGCTGGAAGGCACCGAGCGTCGCCGCGTCCGGAGCACTTGAGCAGGCCCAAGGCGTCCGTGGCTGCCTGCCGATCCGCCTGCCCTCCGTGCTGGGCGCGGGGCCCCGCGGGGGCTCCGGGAGGCCAGGACCCGGGGTAACGCCGCCCTTTGTCTCGCTCTCGCAACCTCTCAGTGCTGACCTCCCTGCCGGCCCTGGCGGTCCCACCCTCCAACCCCGCCAAAGCCGTTTCCCCCGCGGTGGTCAACGGGCTAGAGATGTCGGAGCCGCGGAGCTGGCTGTACCTGGAAGAGATGGTCAACTCCCTGCTCAGCACGGCCCAGCAGCTGAAGACGCTGTTTGAACAAGCCAAGCAGGCCAGCTCCTACCGAGAGGCCGCCGCGGCGCAGGCCAGGGTGCAGGCGGACAGCGAGCGGAAGGAGGTAACGTGGGTGCAGGCGGAACCTGGGGTCCTGGTGACTGGGGCTCAGGCGTGGCCGGCGCCGCCACGCCAGGGACAGGTCCGAGTGGGAACAGCACAGAGGGCCGCGTCGCGGGCGCTGCTGTCCATTTCCACGTGCAGCGAGGGAGATGCTGGGAGCCGGGCGCGGGGCGGGGCCGGCGCGGGGCGGGGCCCGCGAGCGGAGCGGTGGGCGGGGCGCGTCTCTCGGCTTCCTCGCTCCCTCCGGCAGCGTGCACGCGGGTGTGTGAACCAAAGTCCAAGGGATTTCCTGTTTTTAAAGTCTTTTTGAAAATTTATTGATTTTAAAAGGAGACAGACATGGATTTGTTGTTCCATCTACTGATGTATTTATTGGCTGATTCTTGTGTATACCCTGACCGGGATCGAACCTGCAACCCTGGTGTATTGGGGTGACAATCTGACCCACTGAGCTGCCCAGCCAAGGCTCAAATTGATTTTCTTCTACCAAATCTATATAAGGAAAAATTTTCACTTATTTCCACTTTTCATAGATCAGAACAAAGAACTTTTAAGGGTCTTAGTTTTCTAAATGATTTCTTAATATGTGATTAACTGTTTTTAAATTTTTTAATTTTTCAATTACAGTTGTCATATAATATTACATTAGCTTCAGGTGTACAACGTAGTGATTAGACATTTATGTGCCTTATAAGGCGATTCACTTGATAAGCTAGTGATTAATTTGTTTTTAAGGAAGAAAAATGTTGCTTCTACAGAAAAATGTTGCAGCTACAGAGATAATTTTAAAACACTTAAAAGATATAATTCCAGCCCCGGCGGGTGCGGCTCCATGGACTGGGCACGGGCCTGAGAACCAAAGAGCCGCTGGTTGGATTCGCAGTCGGGGCCCAGGCCTGGGCTGCGGGCCAGGTCCCAGTGGGGGGCGCGCGAGAGGCAACCACACAAGGATGTTTCCCTCCCTTTCTCCCTCCCTGTCCCGCTCTCTAAAAATAAATGCATTCTTTAAAATAGATACATAATTCCAAACTAATACCGACTCAACGCTGAATCTTATGGGAAAGAGAAGAGCTTAAGGACCAAAAGATTTAGAGTTATTCCCTCAACGTGGGCCCAGCGGTGCACCCGCAGAGGGGCCCCGGCCTCTCGTGCCGCGTGGGGGGTGGGCTTCCCAGCGAGAAACCGAGTCTTGGCGCAAGGCCCCGCCCTGTGGACTTGTGCCCGCGGCCGGAAGACCACGGCCAGCCCACCTGCTCGCCAGTGTCGACCGGCAGTGAAGCTGCGATTTATAAATAACGTGCAAACAGGAGCAGCTGTCAGGACTCTGCTGACGGGGAAATGAAACCGAAGGGGCAGCCAGGCTCCGCGCCCGGAGGCGCCGGGGGCACCTGACTCCTCTGCGGAGAAACGAAACCGCGGCCCGAATGGGGAGGCGGCCTGTGAGCTGGAGGGGTTTTGTCTTTTCACAGCTGAATTGCCTGTCGGCCCATTAGTTATATGGTGAGAACTGGGGAGCGAGATACTTGTAGGAAAACGGCCGCGCACGTCCCAGCACCTGTGTGGGACCCCCGCCTGGGCCCCGGGGCTCCTCCCGCGTGGCCCTGCGGCGAGGAGCCCGCCTGTGGCCCGCACTGGCGGGGAGCCCCGCTGGGCCCTCCTGCGGGTCCGTCTCCCTGCCGGCCCCCAGCGGCCCCCGGGGCCTGTTCCTGCGGACTCTTCTCCTTGCGTCCGCGGAGCATTCCCTGGCGGCCTTGGCTGACCCCCAGGGCCTGTTCCTGGGGCCTGTTCTCCCCTTGGCTACGGAGGCGTCTTCCTTTCTTCATGTGCCTGTCGTTTCCAGGGGGTCTTCGGATGCCGCGCTGTTTTATGGCGCAGGCCTGGATTCTGCGGTCTCCCGCCCCCTGGAAGCGGTGGGGCGGCCGTGGGCAGCGGCTGGCGTCCCAGCTGGTCCTCTCTCCGCCTCCGAGGGCGGCGTGTGCCGCCGGCTCCTCCGTCTGCCCGCCTGGACCGAGTGGCTCTCCTCGGTCTCGGGGAAGCCTCGGGGCGTTGGTGGCCCGCGAGCCTGTCGCCGGAGCTGCGCCCTCACAGCGTGGGTCCTGCAGCCCCTTCCCACCGGGCCGAGCCCGCCCCCCGTGCGCCGTCGCTTCCCGGCCGTCCGACCTCAGGCCGTCCTCCGCGTCCCGCCTGCGGTGGCCCAGCGGCCTCGGCACGGCCACGTCGGCGCCCGTGTTCGCCTCCTGCGGCAGCGTGACGTGCGGCGCACGCACAGATGTGAGGCTGCGCTGCTGTGTGGCCGGTTGTTGGCAGTTCTACGTCTTTGCTGTCCGGATCTTTTGGAAGAAGATTTTGTTTATTTATTTTTAGAGAGGGGGAAGGGAGAAAGAGAGGGAGAGGAACATCCACATGTGGCTGCCTCTCGTGCGCCCCCTGCTGGGGACCTGGCCCGCCACCCAGGCCTGCGCCCTGCCTGGGAATCCAACCAGCGGCTCTTTGGTCCGCAGGCCGGTGCCCAGTCCACGGAGCCTCACCCACCGGGGCTTACGAGTACAATTTACGTATCATAAAAGTCACGCTTGTAACCTGTACAACCCGGTAGCTTTTAGTAAACACACAAGCGTGTGCGGCCCCCACCGCTCTCCCCTTGTAGTACATTTCACCGCCCTGAGACCCCGCCGGACGCTGGCACGGGCGGCCCCGCCCTGCCGGTGGTCTGTGGGCCCTGGGCGTTGCACAGAGGCAGGCGGGCGCACCCTGCCCGTGGCCTCGGCGTCCGGCGGCCCTCCGGCCCTGTGTGGACGCGCCCCGTTCAGCGTCGGTGTCCCTGTGGGTTGTGTCTGCTCTCTGGCTGCTCTGAACACACTTCCACGCCCCCGGGGCTGGTTGGGACCTCTGGGTCGCGGGGTGGCCGCACATCTGTCTAACTTTCTGGGGGGCGGCCGGCCTGCTTTCCGCACGGCTGCACCGTGGACACGCCTGGCTGCAGGGTGTGGGGGGGCCCGCGTCCCCATGTCTCCTGCTGCCGCCTGCGTTTTGGTTCCGCCGTCCAGGGGCCCGTGAGGTGGCGTCTTGGGTTCGACTTGCGTGTCCTTGAGGAGGGTGGTGCGGTGCATCTTCTCAGGTGCTCGGGGCATCCCTGCGCCTTGGGGCCGGGTCTCCTCAGATCCTGGGCGTGTTTTAAAGTGGATTAAAAAATCGGTGTGGTGTAACAATTAAGGCTATTCATCACTGATTCCAGAGATACTATCGATCACCTGTTACGCATCAGGAACTGTTCAGGGGAAGAAGCGTTGATGGTGTTTGTAATTTCCCCCCATAATCCTAACAGATTTGGGGGTCATTTTAAAGGGCGGGGAGGGGACATGAGGCGGAGAGACGCTGTGGGGCAGCTCCCTCACGCCCCTCAGCCCAGGTGTCCTGCAGGGGACACCGGCCGGCTCCGCGGGCCCGGCTTCCGCCCACGGGTCCACTCGGGTGAGGGAAGCGGGTCTCCTCACGGCTGCCCTGGCCGTTCAGGGACAAAGTGGAAGGGCTGTTGGATGTGCTTTCTGGCTTAGGTTGCGCAAAGAAGCAGAAGTTGAAAACGGACACTTGGTTCTCTCTTAGAGTGGCCCCTCGAAGCGCGGCTCCTGCCCGGCCCCAGGCAGGCGGGGCGGCTGCGCGGAAATCTGAACTGCTTGCCTGTGAGGAAACGAAAAGGAGACCTTCTTGACTTTTAGTTCCCCATTTCCCTGGCCTTAGACCTCTGGCTCCCAGTGAGATTTACGAGGCGGTCCCTCCCCGGTTGGGCGCGGTGGTGCCCGGAAGGCAGCCGGCCAGAGCCTGTGCCTCCCCAGGTGGGGCGGTGCTGAGCCAGCAGCCGTGGCAGCTGCTGTGGTTCCCACGGGAACAGCCACAGCCCTGCCCACCGCCTCCGTTCTCGGAGGGTCCTGAGCTGGGTCCTGTGACAGGGTGCTGGCCGGGTCCTCCCCTACTCCCCACCCTGTGCCTGGAAGGCGGGACTTGGCACTTCATTTGTAATTTGATGCATTTCTTAGAAAGAAAAGTCGCAGGAAATGCCTTTACCCTAAAATCCCCTGCAAGGAGGCCACCGGGCCTGTGAGGAGTTCCGCACAGCCCCCCACCCCCACACGGCCCTGGCCCCCGCCGCCCCGAGGCTCTGCATGCCGTGTCCTCGCTAAACCACCTGCGGCAGGGACCACAGCGGGAGGGGCGGGCGGAGGAGGCGGGTGAAGCGGGAGAGCAGCGATGGGAGTCAGTAGCCTGGGGGCTCTGAGCACCGGCACCGCGTGCAGCTGGCGTCTCTGCAGGGCGCCCCTGAGGCTGCATAGTTGTGTTAACCAGCGTCACCCCAATAAATTCAATAGAAAAGAAAAACCCGATTTTTCCGAAAGCCAAGCACGCCCGCCAGGGGGGGCCCGTGAGACGGGAGGGTCCTTGGCCACGCAAGGCCGTGCACGCAGACACCCGGACACGCAGGCCCCGTCTCCCGCGGGGGCAGGGAGCCCCTCGGGCGGCCCCGGCCACGCTCGCCGCCGCGCGTCCCAGGCAGCCCAGGGGCCGGTGAGGCTCCGCGGCTGGGCGCCGGGATCCCGTGGCGTGCAGAGCTCTCCGGTGACAGTGGGCACCTGGGAGGGTCCCTGCTCCAGCCGCTCCCGGGACGAGGCTCCGACCCCATCGGCGTCAGAGGGAGGAGACCCCGCCGCGTCCCTGGAGCGTGGGCACAGCAGTGACCTGGGGGTGCAGGCGAGGACGCGTGGGTCCTGGCGTTGCCCGCGTGCCTGCAGAGTGGCTTCTGCCGCGGGAGCGGAGCTGGAGCTGAGGCGGGGGCGTCGGCCAGCGCGAGCATGACTCTCCCGTCCTTGAGCCCGTGCCTCTGCCGCCGAGGACAGGAGGACGCGCTTGTGCTTCCGTTTGCTTTCGGCCTTGGGAAGCTCTGGGACTGCGGAGGCAAACCCTGATAACCCCGGGGAAAGAGCCCGTTAGGGGCCCCCACAGTGAGGGCCGCGGGGCCAGGCGGGGCGGGCCCTCCGTCCTGGGCCCATGGCCGTGCCCACAGTCGGCTCCGCTCCGGCTGCGGTTGGAGTTTAAAAACCAAGTGCAGTGCAGTCAAAACTGCTGCGTAGGGTTCTCTTTATTTATTTATTTATTTATTTATTTATTTATTTTCAGAGAGAGGGGAAGGGTGGGAGAAAGAGAGGGAGGGAAGTAGCCAAGTGTGGTTGCTTTTTGCGTGCCCCCTACTGGCGATCCAGCCCACAACCCAGGCCTGTGCCCTGACTGGGAATTGAACCGGCGACCGTTTGGTTTGGAGGTCGGTGTTCCATCCACTGAGCCGCACCCGCCGGGGCTGTTAAGGAGGTTTTCCCAGCTCCGACTGTGGGCGCTGCGTTTGTGTGTGTGATTAGCTCGGCTGGTGAGCGGGGCAGAAGAGCGGAGGCCCGTGGCCGGAAAGGGCACCCTGTCCCACGGGAGCCACGTGTGGCCGCTGGGTCTGCGCTGCCTGCGCCACGGCCTCCTCTGGGAAGGGCGTCCCCGACACCAGGCGCCGCCACCCCCGCTCCCCGGGGACCGCTCTCTGCGCCCCGAGGCGGGTCTGGTCTCCTCCCGGAGCATTTTGTCCTTTAAAGTCAAACCAAGTCAGTTCCCCGGGTGTCGTGTTACCTCCCCAATTTTTGAAGGGCGTGCAGACGGCCGTGGTTTTACGAGTGGAAACATGTTACTTGTGGGAAGTGCTGCTCGTGGTGAGCACAGTGTTTTGCAGGGAAGGAAGCTGAAGCCAGAACGGAAACTGAGAGCAGCCGGCTGTGTGTTGCGTGCGCGTGCAGGGCCGGGCCCGCGAGGCGGTCACGGGTGCGTCGCACGTCCTGCGCGCAGTCGCCATGTCTGGCGCCTGCCCCCACACCCAGAGGTGACAGCGGGGCTGCCCTCCACACACATCACCACAGTCCGGCCGCCAGGTCGGCCGGGACAGGCGCTCCCCTGCGCGTGGCCCTCGGCTGGTCGAGGGGGAAAGCTCCAGGCACGTCACTTAGGGAAGCGGCACACAGAGCGTGCATTCCCGCCAGGCCTGCGGGCGGGGGGCTCGGAGCGGGGGCTGCTGGGCGCCCGATGACTCTGCCCGGAAGGGTCCACCCGGCCGCTCAGGCCGGCCGGGCCGGCCGGGGCCTGTCCCCGACGGCTTTGAGGATCCTGTCCCCAGGCTCGGTCCTGGGCACGCGGTGGAAATGAGGTCAGCTTTTCTCCAGGCGACAGGCCTGTGCGCGCGGGCAGCGCTGGAGGCGGCCCGCGTGTCGGGGCCCCGGGGGGGCCCGGCGGTGCCCGCGCCCCACAGCGCCGACGGCTCTGTCCCTGCAGCAGTCCTGCGCCAACTGCGGCCGGGAGGCCCTGAGCGAGTGCACCGGCTGCCACAAAGTGAACTACTGCTCCACCTTCTGCCAGCGCAAGGTAGGCCCCTGCTGGTCGCACCCGTCCCCCTGGGTGGGGCGGGGCCTCCCCTGGCTGGGGACTCGCCGAGGGATCTGAGCACCATCCACTCTCAACAGAAACCCTCCGGGGCGGGCGACTGGGCAGGCCCTGTGCCGGGTGCAGCCGTGCAGGTCTGGGGCTAACGATCCGGCTTCCCCGTCGGGGAACCCGCGTCCGGGCTGCCCGCACTTGTCGCTGACTGTCTTTCCCGGTGCGCATGTTCCCGTTCACCCTCCCGCGCCCTGTGCCCAGGTCCCTGGCCGTCCAGCCTCCTGAGAGCCCTGGTCCAGGCTGAGGCGCCGTGCATGGTGCTCCGCGCCCCGTCCCGCCTGCGAACAGGCCGTGGCCCCTGGGGCAGGGGCGGCGGGGTGGGGGCCCCACTCGGCACCCGCCGGCCTCCCATGGGCCGCACCGCCGGGCCCTGAGAGGCCTCGCCCTGGGCTCCCCCCTCCGCCCCGGTCCCGGTGACTCGCGGCCCCGCCGGGCCGTCTGCCTGAGCGCTGGTCCCTTCGGCACCAGCCAGCGAGGCGGGGCGTGAGGCGGCGCCAGCAGGCGGGGCACGTGGCACGCAGGCTGTGGCCCTGGGCGGACACCTCTCGCTGCTGCCCGGCGGCAGCCCCTGCTGACGCGGGCATGTCCTTCCCGGCAGGACTGGAAGGACCACCAGCACATATGCGGCCAGGCGGCAGCCGTCACCGTTCAGGGGGACGAAGTCCACGTGGCCGAGAGCGTGATAGAGAAGGTCGCCGTGTGAGGGCCCGCGGGTCCCCTCTGCGGCGCTGCGGGCCGTCGCGGGCCCAGGACCCCTGGGCGGCTGCGGGGGACGCGGAGAAGGCGAAGAAACTTGCTGGCCAAGTTACGAACAGACTTGCAGCGGCCCGCGCCCCTGGAGAGAGCCGCCCCTGCCCGGCCCGGGAGGTGGCGCCAGGGGCGCCGGGCGCCGCACGGTGCTCTTTCACTCTTGGATCACGAGGGTCCGGCCTTACCCACGGGTGTGTTGTGTTTGTAACACGCGTGTACATACATGTGTCTCAATAAAGTCAGTGTCCCTGCCCCACCGTGGCGCAGTCCCAGCTCCAGCTTCCCAGGCGGGAGGCAGGTCGGCCGCCGCAGCGTCCCTGCGGCCTCCGTGGGGAAGCCCGGGGCAAGGGGTGCGTGGACCTCGGGGCGCGGCTGGTGCCGGCGGCGGCTTCCCCGCCGCCTGGGAGGAGAGGGGCACAGGGGGGCGGCGCAGCCCCGTGCGAGCCCCTCGGGCCTCCGAGCGCCTGCCCGGCCTCAGGCGGGACTTGCCCCCCGCGGCCGGAATGCGAGGGCAGCCTGCGTGTGGCCTGAGAACTCGGACCCAACTGGGGGCCCCGTCTGAGAATCGAGCTGGCGACCTTCCGGTTTGCAGGCCTACGCTCAGCGCACACCTGGGAGGGAGCAGAAGGTCACGCGTATCCTTAGGAGCCCCAACAGCCAGGGCCCGAGGACGGCTTTTTTATTATTGTTTTTAGAGAGTGAGGAACGGGGGGGGGGGGGGAGAGGGAGACACTGGCCGGTCGGTTGCCTTCCCTGCGCACCCGGACCGGCGACCACACCTGTGCCCAGGCACGGGCCCTGGGACCCTGCGCCCCTTGGGTGCGCCAGACGGCGCCACGACCGACCGCGCCGCACCGGCCGGGGCACCTCCCCCTTTCTTTCAAACAGAGGCCTCAGGGCCGCATCTTTCGGGACATTTGCCCCAGTGTGTCATTTCTAAGCCTGTGAAGCCCCAGGCGGCCTCTGGGACGTGGTCAGGGAGGGGCCTGACCGCATGGGAGGCGGCAGCCTCGGAGGTGACCTCCGGCCCCAGGGCTGGGCTCCTGCGTGGTGGCTTGTCCGCTGTCCCCCACCGAGGGAGGGGACGGCAGGGAGGAAGCTGCGGGCCCAGACGGCTGGGCGGGGCCGGGGGCCCTGCAGCTGGTGCCGGGGTGGAGGGACCCGTCAGAGATGGGAGGGCGCCATGGGGAGCCCCGGGCAACTTCACCCTGAGCCGGGAGCCAGTGTGCGGGGCCCGACCTCCGGGCTTCCTTGGAAGGAAGGAAGGAAGGAAGGAAGGAAGGGAGGGGTTACCTGACCTGCAGGTCCCTGGGGCCTGGGCTTCGCTCGGGACAGAGTCGCCCCCTCCCTGGCCCGCTCCCCACCCACCCGCACCCCCTCCGAGACTTCGCGGGTGTTTAGGGCAGGTGTTCGGTGTTCAGTGCGTTGCACAAAACCTCTCCTCCCCGTGCGGGGTCTTGCCCCCTGAGCCGGGGCGGGGGGCCGGGGATGGGGGGTGGGGGACGCTCAGCAGCAGCGGCGCAGGGCCTTGCGGAAGACGCTGCGGAACTCGGCGTTGAAGGCCGTGTAGATGACTGGGTTCAGCGCGCTGTTGAGGTAGCCCAGCCAGGTGACCGCGCTGACCAGCCTCGGGGGCACGGTGCAGGCGGGGCACAGCGCCCGCGTGGTGTGCACGACGAAGAAGGGCGTCCAGCAGACCAGGAAGGCCCCTGGGGCGGTGGGGGGCTGTGTCAGCGGGGGCCCAGCAGCACCCCCCGCCCCAGGCGCTGCCACCCGCCCCTCCGCACCAGCAGGCGGGCACCCACCGACCACCACGGGCAGGACCCGCATGGCCCTGCGCTCCCGGCCGCTGATCTCGGCGCGTCCCCTGCGAGCCCGCGGCGGGCGCTGGACCGGGCGGGCATCGTGGGGCGGCGGGCCGGGGCCGCTGGGCCGGCAGGGCGCGCGGCCGTGCAGTTTGGCGCGGCGCGCGGCCTGCCAGCGCCGCAGGCCCCGGAACGTGGCCCAGTAGAGCAGCAGCATGAGCGGGCAGGGCAGGAAGAAGGAGCACACGGACGAGTAGACCACGTAGTCTCGGTCCTCCAGGCGGCACGCGGAGGGGTCGCGGCCGCGCGCGTCGTTGAGGCCGCACAGCACGGGCGCAGCCACCGCGGCCGACAGCAGCCACGTGGCGCCGATGAGCAGCAGCTGGCGCCCGCCGCGGCCCTGGCGGTTGTAGCGCAGAGGCATGGCCACGGCCACGAACCTGCGGGGAGCACGATGAGGGCAGCGCGGGGCGGGGGGCGGGGCGCTGGGGCGGGGCCGGGCGGGGGTTGGGGGGCGGCCCACCTATCCACGCTGATGGCGCACAGGTTGAAGATGGAGGCGGTGCACAGCAGAACGTCCATGGCCAGGAGCGCGTCGCAGAGGCCGGGGCTCAGCCGCCACACGCCGCCCTGCACCTGGGCCGCCGGGAGGGGGCGGGGCAGCAACGGCGGCTCGGACCCGCCGCTGGCGCAGCCGACCCCGGGCCAGCCGCCCCTGCCCCGCCCCCGTCTGCCCCCAGAGCTGGGAAAGGCGGCGGGGGGGGGGGCGCGGGGGGGCGGGGTATGAGGGCCTGAGGACCCTGGTCCCTGACGACGTGGGGCTCAGGGTGCTGGGGTCCCCCTGCAGCCCCCTCTCCTCCCAGAGCACAGCGGAGCGCCAGCCTGTCTGGTTAAACTCCTCACTGCGGGGACTTCGGTGGTGTCACTCCTGTGCCCTCGCCTTTCGGGTGCGGGTGATGATGACGCCCACGTCCCTGGCGGGCGCGGACGTGGACTGAAGAGGGTGCCGGCCCCAGCGCCGTGCCCCGCGCCCCGCGCCCTGAGCCGGCCCATAGGGGCCCGCGGCGCCCCCCTTCCCAATCCCCTCGGGCTGACGCGGGCCGATTAGGGGCTTAAGGCCGGCACTGCGACGTCCGTCTGGGCCCCAGGGCAGCGAACAGAAGGCTGTGTGTGTCCTTGTCCTGCTAGCCTCTGCCCAGCCCCAGCCGACTCACTGTGCCCGCTTTAGAAAAGCCAGGCCTCCCCTCCCCCACAGCCCAGGACACGGTGTCCCCAGCCCGGCCCTAAGCGGCTTTTCTCTGCCCAAACCTCCAAGAAGGCAGAGCGGGCACCACAGGGGACCCGCCCAAGCCCCCGGCTTGGTCTGGAGTGGAGGCCCCTGGCCCCGGTTCTGCTCCCGGGCTGTGGACCCCGCAGACGCCCCTCCCCCCCTCTGCCCTTCACGCCCCGCGCCCCCCCCCCCCCGCGTCCCCCGGGGCTGCCGCTGAGCCCAAGGGAGAGCGGCCGTGCTGGTCGCGCTGGCTGGGGCCTGGGCAGCGACGTGCGTGTCCCGGGGCCCCGGGGAGCCCACCGGGGAGGTCCTGAGCCTGCGACCCGTCCAGCTGGCTGCCCTGGGAGCCGCAGGGCGGGGAGGGGGCGGGGAGGGGGCGGGGCTGGACTGCCAGAGCCGCCCTTTTGTGGGGTCCCTGTCTTCAAGGACAGAGGCCCCTCTTGGGTTTCAGACGCTGAGCCAGGAAGGGAGAGGAGAGAGGGACAGAAGAGGGAGGCCGGACAGACAGCAAGGCGGGAGCGGAGTGGGCTCAGAGGGGCGCCCCGAGCAGCGCCCCGCTTGGGGCTCCAGGGGAGGCAGGTGGCCAGTCGCGCTGGGTCCTCGCGTGGACGGGCATGCTCACCTCGGAGTAGACGAAGAGCGGCAGCACGAGCAGAGCGAGGAGGAGGTCCGCGGCCGCCAGGCTCACGATGAAGTAGTTGGTGGGAGTCTGCAGGGCGCGCTCGGCCGCCACGCTCACGCACACGAGCGAGTTCCCCGCCAGCACCGCGCCGATGAGCAGCACGCCCCCCGCCAGCGCCGCCACCGCCCCCGGCCCCGCCAGCCCCGCCGGCGCCGCCACGCCTCCGCCCGCGCCAGGCCCTCGCCCCGCCAGCAGCCCGCCCGCGTCCGTGGCGCCGCGGGCCCCCATGGAGCCCGGGCCCCTGCGCCCCGGCGGGCGCTCAGCACCGCGGACAGCGTCCAGGTCGCGACCTCGGGAGCCCCGCCCCTCGGCCCCGCCAGCCCCGCCGCGGCCCCAGAGGCCCCAGGGCTCTCCTGTGTTTGCCCATCTTGGACTTTCGCGCTTAGCGGACCGGCAGGCGGAACAATGCAACGGCCAAACGAGATGCGAGTGAGCGAGGTGATTGGCACGGGCGGGGTGGGGTGATGGCCCCGGGTCTGCACCCTTAGAAGCCGCCGGGGACGCAAATCCTCAGGTGCGCGAACGCCCCCGCCAGCGCGGAGATCCCCGAGTCCCTACGTGCGCCCAAACTGGGCGTCTCCTCCCGGGGACGCTCCCGGAGCCCCTCGAGGCGCTGGCAGGACCGGTCTCACTCCACCCTGTTCAGGCCCTGGGCGCTCAGGCGCCGCCCCCTTGGGTCCCCGGGGCTCCGCGGTGCGCGAGGCGCGAGGTCCACCCTCGCGCTCCTTCCCACACCCTCGGCGCCCCCCGCCCATTGCCTGCAGGTTCCAGTCCAGGGCCCTGCGCCTGCTCCGCAGCTTCTCGTCTGGCGCCCCCGGCGGCCCTCAGTCGCTGCCTGACCCTCCATCCTGCAGGCAGCCCCGAGGCATCAACCCGGGTCTCGCTCCATCACCTGGGAGCCTGCGACCCTGAGCGAGTGTGCGTCCCGCCTCAGCCTGGGACCTGGGAAATGGTACCGACCCCACAGCCTCTGGGGGTGGCCTGGGTCCGGGGGCGGGGGCGGGGTGAGCACTGCGGGAGCCTAGCCTCCTGGTCGCAGAGAACAGCAAAGCCCGGCGAGAACCCTCCTGCCCTGCGCCCGCCACCCCGAGGCCCCTCTCGCACCCGGTGGTACCGCCGCCCACGGGAGGGGCGCGCAGGGACCGTGGCTGCCCGCGAGGGTGCCTCCCACCTGCCGCAGCGAGGGCTGGCGCGGGGGGGGGGCGGGGGGGGCGCGCCGGCGCCGCCCCCTGCCCTGCTGTTCCCTGGGGCAGGTTGCGGATGGGCGGTCCGAACTGTTCCTCAAGGGCTGGAGTAAGTGCCCGCGAAGGCGCCTGGCATTTTCTTCGCTGGACAGCGTTAACGCTGAGGTCGGTTTTGCTAACACACAGCAACGCGGGACCCTCGTCCCCCGAGTGAGCAGCGGCTCCGGGTCCTCCAGGGAACTGCCACTTCGTGTCGGTTTTCCGGTCTCATTCTCCCTGGTGACAACACCACCCCGCCCCCGCCCCGTCTCCTCCATCACTCCACGTATTTGTAAGCTGTATCCTTTTTCTCTTGGTCAGTCTTGCTAGAAGTTTACTAATTGTGCAGATCTTTTCAAAGGAACGGCTTTTGGTTTCACAGATTTTTCTATAGTTTTTTTGTGCGTTTGTTTTCATTGATTTCTACTCTTATCTTTATAGTTTCCTTTGTTCTGCTTTCTTTGTATTTAATATGCCCTTTTTCTAGTTTCCCTTTTTTTATTTATTTTTTTTTTTTTGAGAGAGAGAGGAAGGGAAGTGGATCAATTACTTAGATTTATTGCTTCCCATACGCACCCTGACCGGGGACTGAACTCGCAACCCAGGCCTGTGCCCTGGCCATGTGCCCTGACTGGGAATCAAACCTGCGACCTTCTGGTTTACGGGACGATGCTCTAACCACCGGAGCCGCCCCGGCCAGGGCCCTTTTTCTAGTCTCTTAAGGCCACTTCTCTGAGACACTCTTCTGTATTGCCAGCACGCAAGGCTACAAATTTCCCTCTAAGACACATCCCCCTCGTTTCTGTGTTTTCAATTTTGTTCAGGTCAAAATACTTCCTGCTTCCCCCGACACCCCCGTGGCCCACAGGTGACTTGGAACTGCGCCGTTTAACTTCCAAGTGCACCCCCGCCCCAGGACCCTTGATCTCAGCCTCGCGCTTCCCTTAAAAATGAACTCAAAAAAAGAAGAAGAAAGAAAACACAAATGAAAACGAACCCAAGATGAATCACAGATTTAAATATAAACCTAAAACTATAACAATTTCCGAAGCAAAGCTGGGAGAAAACCTCGGCGACCAGGACCTAGGCAAAGAGATTTTTAGATGCGCCACTGGAAGCGTGATTTACAAATTAAAGAACAAACAAACTGGGCTTCCTGAAAACCGAAAACTTCCAGCCACGGACAAGAGGAAATACCAGCCAATCGGCCGCACAGAGGACGCACGAGGGGCTCTCCGAGTGGGGTGCCGGCGGCGGCCCGGCGGCTCGGTGGTCGGTGTCGCCCGTGCCCCGGGACGGCTGGGCCCCGGGCCGGGCGCGCGCCGGGGTCGCAGGTGCAGCCCCCCGTTGGAGTGCGGACGGCAGGCACCTGACCCCCCAAAGTCAATAAATGTGGGGACCGTCGAGGATTTAAAAACAAACAGCGATGACGTCACAACACAGGGAACATTCCTAGGGCTCCAGACACAAAACTCCTCACAAGAAAGCGCGAACGGCACTGGGCAGCCTCTTTCTCAGGACTGTTCGCCGCGACCGGATGGGGACCGCTCAGGGAGGGGCGACGGGTGCCGTCGGCGCACCCGCGGGCAGGGGCCGGGGGACCGTTACACGGTCTCGGTGGGAGCAGAGAAGGCCTCTGACAGAACCCAACACGTTTCCGTGATGAAAGACTCCACAATCGCAGGAGAGAAGGCGACTCCCTCAACGTGATGAACGTCACGTGCGGAGAACACACGGCCCATCGCCCGCAGGGCCGAGGCGGGCTCTCCGCTCCCAGGCGGGCGGCCGGGCTGCTCGTGCTCGGTGCGGCCGTCAGCGTGGCCCTGGGGGTTCGGGTGCCCGCAGGGGCGGGCGGGAGGCCGAAGCGTCCCTCGTGGGGAGGGAAAGGAGGCTCTTGCTACTCGCAGGTGACTGTGTGTGTAGAAAATTTGAAAAGCCATAAAACCTGTCAGGGCTCATACACAAATACAGCAAAGTGGCAGAGCATAAGCGAACGTATAAAGACTAGTCGCATTTCTGTACATTAGCAATGAAAAATCAAAAAATCAAGTTAAGAAAATCATGCATTGCCCCGACTGGCGCGGCTCAGTGGACTGAGCGCCGGCCTGCGGACCAAGGGGTCGCCGGTTCGATTCCCAGTCAGCGCACAGGCCTGGGTTGCGGGCTGGGTCCCCAGCAGGGGGCGCACGTGAGGCAGCCACACATGGATGTTTCTCTCCCTCCCTTCCCCTCTTTCTAAGAAGTAAATAAATAAAATCTTCAAAAAAGAAAAGACTATCCGTCACCTTCATGCTGATGGGCCACACTGAGCTCACTCACCCGCTTCCGTGGTCCTCGGGTGTGGTTGGCAAGTGGCGTTAACGGGACGCCTGCTCCCCGTCGCCCCGAGTGGGGGCGAAGCGCGAACCGCCTCGGTCCGGGGGCCGGCTCTCCCCGACGGCCGCCCACAGCGGCGCGTGGCTCCGGGCGTCAGTGCCCCTCTTCCCCTTGTCTCTAAAAATTCGTAAATAAAATCTGTAAAAGGTTTTCTAAAAAGTCATTCATTACATCGGAAAGAATAAAATAACCGAGGAACACATTTAACTAAGAAGGTAAAAGACTTGTACCCTGAAAACTACACAACGTCGCTGGAAAGGGTTAAGGGAGGCCCGAACGGGGTGCCCCGTGTTCAGGGACTGGGTGGGCTTTCTCCACAGACGGATTCCGATTGTATAGGCTCGCTGCCAAGACCCTGACAGCTTTCTTATTTTTTCGAAAAATGGAAAATCCCATCCTACGAGGCATATGAAATGGTAAGGAACCCAAATACCCAAAACAACCTGGAAAAGGAAAACACAGAGCCACCCCACCGCACCACGGACACCGTGCGTCCCAGATCTGCGTCCGGGACAAACAGCAGCGGGGCTTTGGGCGGCAGCCTTGGAAAGACACCGCCCTGTGCCGCGCTGCATCGTCACCGAAAGCAGGACACACGAAGTTTAAAACCGCGGATGCAGCACCACGTTGATGATGAGACCCGTGTCCCTGAGCCCCCCCCCCCCCGCCCGCCAGGCCCCCTCGGAAAGGCCCCTCTAAGGCCGTCCTGCCTCATCCCTGATCCCCGCAGATGCCGGGACCCCCCACCCCGACCCCGGCTGGGCTCTTCCGCACTAGGGCTCGATGACTCGGCTTTGCTGATCCACGGGGGCCGTCGGGGTCTCTGTCAGGGGTCAGGGGTCTATCAGCTGACAGTCCTTCTCTTTCCGACATGTGCACTGTGTCCTTACAGAGGAAATAGTACAATTTCCGCCATCTGCTCCGAAATCAATTTTGAAAAAATAGAGGAAGTAGACAGAGTCGATAAGATTGGTCGTAAATTGCTGAAGGCGAGTTCATTATGCTGTGCGGTCTACTTCTGTATGTTTTAAATTCTCCGTGGTGATGTTCCTTCCTCCAGTCCTCAGCGGGGCTCGCGACAGCGAGTCCCCTCAGTGACAGCGAGGTCACTAGGTTCCTCTGTGGCCCAGGCTCACGCCCTGACCCTCGCCGGCCTCGGACGGGGCTCTGCCCGCCCGCGGCTGCGGGAGAAAGGAGTGTTCAGGGGCGGGGGGAAGCGCCCTCCTGCCGCACCCTGGTCCCGGTCGCAGAGGAGATAGGAGTGGCTTAAATTTGACATTTAAATCTTGGTTAAAACAAAACAGGCGTAGAGAACAGCTCCTGTGCTTTGCTTCCTCAGGAAAGGAAGCGATGAACTGAATTCTTAACTGTGCCAGGAAGGCCCCTCCCGCACTCGACACTGGAAAGCATGAGCGTCTTATGATCCTTAGAACCCGGGATCCTGGAATGGGCGTCATCGGGCCCCCCCGCGGAGCGCGGTGGGATCTGAGGCGCCGCTCACGGAAGCGGGCGTTTCTGCACCTCGGCGCGGGGCCCGCTCGGGCACCCAGCAGCACAGGGGCCGTCCTGGGTGCCGGCGGAGCGGGGCTCGCTCGCTCGCTCGCTCCCGTCCGCGGGCTGCACGCGGCATCTGCCGTTGAAGCGCGTCTGTCAGCAGTGCCCCCCCGGGAGGGGGGGGGCCGCACGGGACCCCTCACGCCCTCTCCTTCTCGGTCACAGCCGCCCAGCGGGGCACGGAAAGGCCCGGACACACCACCGCCCTGCCCACACTCACGCGCGGCGGCACCTTCACGCAGGGGCCATGTGTGGCTTTCGGGGACACGGGGAAACCTCCTCCGCAGCAGGGACAGGAAGTGGGATGAAGGCAGTCACAGAGCCCGAGGGGGAGGAACACGCAGGGCCCAGCCCCCCTCTGTCCCTCTTGGTAGCGACTGCCTGTGACCTCGTGCGGCGTGACCCGAGGGGCCCCGGCCGTGGGGGCGGCCGCAGGGGGCAGCAGGGGGGCGGCCTCGGGGCGCACGCGGCGCGTCCTGCTTCCCGGCGGAGCTGTCTGGCGCGCGTCTGTGCGCCCCTCAGAATCCGTTCCTTACTGTGCGGGAACTCCACGGTCGATTTTTAAAACCACGCTTTCTGCAGGTGAATTGTTTTAAGAATAGGAAGATGCCTCTTATGAAGATCTGCCTGTTTACTTGAGGGCTGGAGCCACTAAGCAGTTCAACCAATGAAATGAGAACCAGGAACGTTCTCATGAATGTAATTAATCGGACAATGGTGTAAAAGCTTAGATTTTAACCTGCCAAGTTTGTGCAAGAACAAGTCGCAGCGGCTGTTTAAACAGACGGGGAAAGGAGACTCCACTGCACGCCCCCCCCCCAAATGCCCCGCGTCCTCAGCGCGGGCACCGCCGGCGCGGGGCCCCGGGGCAGCAGGGGTCTCACCCACGGCCGCGGGGCGCGCAGACGGTGAGACCGCGCCGAGGACGGACACCGGCCGGGTCACGTTCGTCTGGACCCGCAGGACGGACAGCGCCCCGGGGACCGTCCTGCCGGCTGCGGGCTGAGCAGCCATGAAGCGACGTTGGCGCATCAGCTGTACCGATGCGGCCGGCGCTGGAGGTGCTGGGGCCGGGGGCGGGGTGCCCCGGCTCTGCATTTCGGCTGAGCCGCCCCGGAACCCTAACTGGCTCTGAACAACGTCTCCTGGTTATATGTGAGACGCACATGAGGTTTAACACAATCACGGGTTTATAGCTTCATTTTCGAGCTTAGCCCCGTCCTGCTGAGGCCGAGGGACCCGCCGCCCCGCCCGAGCGCGCACCGCCTGCGGGGTACCCCCGGGGTACCGCCACCTTGGGTCGCCTCGCCGCCCGGACGGCCGGGGTCTCCTGAGCGCCTCCCAGGCCGGGGCGCAAGGCTCCGGGCTTTGCACCGCCGCGCCGTCCGCACCCCCCGCCCCCGCGGGCCCGCCCGTCCGCCCAGGGGCGCCAGCCGGGCGAGACTGGGGGGCGGCCCGGCGGCTGGGACGACAGATGGGGGGCCGACCGGACCTTCCCGCGGATCGATGGGGCGGCCGGGGCAGCGCGGAGCCGGGGCGGTGCCTGCGCCACCACCCCCCGCCCCCCGCGGGCGCGGCTATAAGGGCCCCGCGAGCTCAAGCCAGGGCAGCAGCGCCCGCACCCCGAGCGCCCACCATGGCCCCCCGGACCCCGCAGCTGCTGCTGCTGCTGCTGCTGACGCCGCTGCTCCGAGGCTCCGCGGCGCGCCCCGCGCCCCGCAGGTGAGCCGCGCCTCCTGACCCACGCTCGCGCGCCCCGCGCTGCGCCCCCCGCGCCGGCCCGGCCCTCACGCTCCGGCGGCTGCGCCACGCCCCCCCACCCCCAGGGCCCTGCGACACTCGGACGGGACGTTCACCAGCGAGCTCAGCCGCCTGCGGGAGAGCGCCCGGCTGCAGCGGCTGCTCCAGGGCCTGATCGGGAAGCGCAGGTGAGGCGCGGCGGCGCCACGGAGGGGGACAGGCCGGCCTGGGGGGCCACGCCCCCAAGTCCAGGACTCACGTTGATCTGGGGGTGGGGGCAGCGAGCAGGACGCAGAGAACGGCACGGCCTGGACCAAACTCCCCGAGGGCCCGGTCTGCGTGCTGTGGCCCGCCCTGCCCGCCCTGCAGGCCTGGTGAGCGACACCGCCCGCCCTCGCACCCTGGGCCGGGCGGGAGCTGGACAGGCTGGGGGCCGGGGGCCCGGGGAGGGAAACGCGGCCCGCTCACGAGGGCAGGGTCTGCGACGTCAAGCTGCAGCCCCTGACCCGCTGTCTCCACAGGGTGCCCGCCAGGCTGCCCCCGGACCAGGCCTGGTCTCCCTGGCTGTGTCCCAGACTGAGAGTTGCAGCCGTGGCTCCAGGCCCTGCCACGCCTGCCGCGGCCCTGAGGGGGCCTTGAGGACGCAGCAGCCCCCCTCTGTGGTCCGGGGGAGCCTGCGTGGGGAGGGGGGCAGCGGTTGCCCTTGGCACCAATAAAGGAATAATTCAGACCCTGGCCTGGTGAGCCCGCTGTGTGCCCCCCCCCACCCCCGTGCCATCGAGGCGCCGCCGAGGCAGCACTGTGGGCACAGCATCCGAGGGACGGAAGCCCGTTCGTCTGTGGAGTCCAGCCCGAGGCCACGCCCGGCTGCCCTTTAAACCCGGCGCCGGCGGGCACCCCGCCTGCCCCATCCCTTATCGCTGGCATTGGGGCCGCCCGTCCCGTCCCATCGGCTGACCTCCCCGGGGCCCCTCCCTCACCCCTTGTCCCCCACTCAGCAGACGTGGGGGGGCAACATGGGAGGGGTGAGGGGGCCCCGGATGGGCTGGCAGAGGTGACAGGTGCGGGGGAGGGGGTGTCCCCACAGCCCGGGGGCCCTGGCCCCTGTCGAGGCCACGCGCGCGGCCAGCGATGCCGCCCCAGCAGCTGCTGGGGCTGCGGGAGGAGCGGCTGTCGCGGCACAGGAGGCGCAGGAGCTGGGGGACGGGACCCAGCCCCTCCCTCCTGACCCGCTGGGCGGCCCCTCCGTGGATGCTGGGCTTGGGTCCGAGGAAGGACCAGGGCAGGGCAGCTGGGGGCCAGAGTCACCCTGCTGTCGGGCACCAGGGCCCCCGGGAACGCTGGGCCCCCTGAAGCACCCGGAATGGGCCCTGCCCGCTCCACCTGGAGGGCGTCGGCTCGCTTCTGGGGCAGGCGGGCCTGTCGCCGGGGCCCAAACAGCGGGCTCCTTCCAGACAGGGACGGCGGGTGTGGGGCGAGCAAGAAGCCTGGGGGGAAGCCGGGCGCGCCCCGGGGTCGCCTGCGGGAATCCGCCCCGAGAGGGTTTCGCAGGAGCAGGAGCGGCCGGGCTGGGGCAGGTAGAGCACACGTGGACGCCAGAGGCCAGCCCCGGCCAGCCCCCTCTTCCCGGCCCCGAAACCCCCCCACACCCCCCAACCCCCATGCTCCTTCGGGCCCTGCGACCCCGGGCACCCCCTGCCCCAAGGCTCCGGCTGCGCTGAGTGTCCTCTGAGCTCCCCTCTGCCTCCCATCCCGGGAGCTGTGGGTGAGCCCCCGTTGGCTCTCGCACGGGACCTGGCTCCTGCCCGTAACTGACAGCCTGGCGCTTGGCCCGCGGCCCGCGGGAGCCCCCTTGCTGGACGTCACTCTGGCGCAAAGGGCTGTAAAGCGGGGCGGGGCCGCGGAGGCGAAGGGCGAAGGTCGCCCTAGCAGAGGCAGCGCCGGAGGCGGCTGCTCAGAGGGCTCCAGACGGACGGCCGCACACCTGCGGCTCCGACCCTCCCGCCGCCCCAAGATGGGGGCCTGGGCCCTGCTGCTGCCGCTGCTCTGGGCCGCGGCCCCGACGCAGGGTAGGCTTGGCTGGGGCGGCGGGCGGGGCGGGCAGCTGGAGGCGGCGGGGAGGCCCTGACCGCTGTCCGCCCCCCCCCAGCCTGCTCTGTGAACCAGACCCTGTTTGAGATTGAGGAGAACACGAAGCACAGCGAGCCCCTGGTAGACATCATCGTCCCCCAGGGCCAGCGGGTGACGCTTGGACCCTCGTCCACCCCCTTCGCGTTCCGGATCCAAGGGAACCAGCTCTTCCTCAACATCACTCCTGACTATGAGGTGACGGGGAGCCTGGGGCAGGGCCTGGGGGTGGCGGGCCTCCCGGGCACCCCGGTGGAGGCGGGCCCCGCGCCCCCAGGCAGCGACGGACGCCCGAGGGCCCCAGGGCCTCGCCGGGGGCAGACGCGAGGGGACCGGGGCCCTTGGAAGATGAAGCTGCCTGGGACCCCGATGCCCCCCGGACTCAGCGGGGACGCGGGCCCCCGGCCAGCCCCTACCCCTCAGCCTCCGCCGCCCCCGCCCGCGAGCGGGCGGGTGACTCCTGACTCCTGTGCGCCCCACAGGAGGACACGACGCTGGTGGCACAGCTGCTGTGCAAACGCGGGGACGAGCTGGTGAGTCCGAGCCCCCGCCGCCCTTCCGGGGCCCCACGGGCCGTCCCTCGCCCTGCGACGGCTCAGCGTCCCGGGCACGCGTCCCTCCCCAGTGACCTCACCCAATGGCACGTTTTCAAGTGTCACCCTGTGCTGGCAACACCCACACGTCCTCCAGGCGGGCCGTCCCCGAGCCAGAGACCACAAACCCCGCCACCCCACGCGGCGCCTCCCCTCCCCACCTCCTCCGTCAGCAGAGCCCTCGGCTCTGCCTGAGGCTCGAACCCTCACAGGGTGTCTGGAGCCCTCCGGCGGTCCGGGCACGCCCTCCGGGCCCCGCCCGCCCCCGGCCCCGCCCCGGGTCCTTGCTCCGACTCCCAGGGCCGCGCGCTCCCTCGGAGTCGGAGCCACAGGCGTCGCGGAGGGTCGTCTGTCTCGGGCTGTCTTGATTCCAACGCCTGCTCCCGGGGTGCCCGCCGCCTGCCCCCCCGCCAGCCTCACCTCCGATGGAGGGGACCCGCGGGCGCGCGGCCTGTGCGGCAGGGGCCCAGCGGTGGGCTCGGCCACCCGGCTGCGGGGACCCACGGGCCCCGCCAGGCTGACGGTGCCGCGCCCCTCACGCATCGCAGGGCGCGCCCTGTCGCCACGCACCCCGGACGGAAGCAGGCGCTCTGCACCCCGAGGCGCCGGGAGGTGGCCGCGGCCCCAGGGCCCCAGGGCGGGCGGAGGCGGCAGCGGAGGGCGCCGAGTCTTCCCACCCAGGCCCCCACCTCCTCTCTCTTCTCTGAGAGTCCCGTTGGGACAGGCGGGCGTGTCCTGTGTCGTCCTCACTTGCGGCTTGGCCACGGCACCCTCAGCCCTGTGTCGCTGCTCCCCGGGGTCTTGCGGCCCCTCTGCTGCTCGCCAGTGGGCCCCGCCGGAGACGGCTTCGCCCCGCAAACGGAGCGGGGCTGCTGGCAGCCCCGGGGGGGCGGTGGGGAGGAGGCTGACCTCCCCCTCCCCGCAGGTGACCCAGCAGAATGTGTTTGTTATCGTGTTGGATGTCAATGACAACCCACCCGTGTTCCCCTTTAAGGTCAAGGTCAAGGGGGTCCCCGAGGTAAGTGTTAGGGAGGCTGGGGCATCAGGAGCCCGGGGTGCGGAGCCTGCAGCGCAGAGGGCTGGGGGGCTGACCCCGGGGATGGGTCCCCGGGGGTCCTGGGTGTGACCGGACCAAACTCCCTTCGCTCCCAGGACACGAAAGTGAACACCACCATCATCGCGGAGGCGGAGCTGGAAGCCCAGGACGCTGACAAAGAGGACACTTTATTCTACACCCTCCAGGAAGTGACCCCGGTCAGCAGCCCCGCCCGGCCCCGCCCCCGCCCCGCCCCCGGGTGCCCGTCCCCCCGCCCCCCCAGGGTCTCAGCGCTGCTGCACCGTCTCTCCAGGGCACGGGCGGCCTGTGCTCCTTGGTGGGTGTGAACCGCCCCGCCCTGCGGCTGAACCAGTCGCTGGACTTCAACAGGCACAGGAACGTTACCTTCCAGCTGCTGGTGCGGGTGAGCAGGCCCGGCCCCCGAGGCCGAGTCCCGGCCCCTCAAGTCCCCGCCGGAGTGGCCCCGGCCCCCAGGCTGACTGTTGGGGCTCTGGGGTTGCAGGACACCCAGGAGGAGGGCGCGGTGCCCAGCCACACGGCCACGGCCACCGTGGTCCTGGAGGTGCAGCCCGCGGACCTGCGGCCGCCTTGGTTCCTGCCTTGCGTCTACGAAGACGCCCAGATCTGCGTCCAGGCCCAGTACCGAGGGGCCATCCCCACAGGCCACAGACTGGTACTGGGGACCGGGAGGGGCAGGGCCAAGTCCAGAGCTGGGCTCAGGGCCGGGGGGGCGGGGGGTGCGTGCCGAGGGTGGCACCCAGTGTGGTTGTGATTTTGATGCAAGTGTGCGCGCCGCTCTGTAAAGCAGCCTTGCCCAACGCCGTGCTCGTGCGCGGGAAGCCACCCCTCCAGGATGGCAGTGCAGGGGCGGCCGCGATGAGCTCCGGCGCCCGGGGCCGGGGGCGGGGGGCCCTCCCGCCAGCCCATGGACTCCCCTCCTCTCTGGGTCCCCGCAGCCGGGCCCCCTCATCTTGCGACCTGGGCCCATCTATGCCGTGGACGGGGACCGGGGCATCAACCAGCGTATCATCTACAGCATCTTGAGAAGTGAGTGGGGGCCCACCCAGCTCCCCCCACACGACACCCAGACCCCAGACCCATCCCCACCGCGGGCGAGGGTGCCCCAGGGCGCCGGCCACGTGGCAGAACCCGCCGGGACCCTGGACCTCCTGCCTCTGGAGGGCCAGGGCCAAACCCTCCTGCCATTCTCCCAGGAAACGCCAAGGACAGCACCTTCGCCATCGACGCTGACTCCGGCAACCTCACCATGACCCAGAGCGTCGGCGATCCCCAAACCTTCATTTTGCTGGTCAAGGTGTGTCTCCAGGCCAGGTGTCCAAGGGCCCTTCCCGAGCCCTGGGCTGCGGGCTCGGCCTCAAGGGCCCACTGGTCACGGCTGCCTTCCCACCCCCTGCAGGGCGAGCAGGAGGACCGCGCCCGCTACTCAGTGACCCAGGTCACAGTGGAGGCCCGCGCTGCCTCGGGGAGACCCCCGCACTTCCCTCAGGGCCTGTTCCGCGGCACCGTGGAGCTGGGCTCTGGTGTGGGCGTGGCAGTCAGGGATGCGGCCAGCCCCTCCCAGCCCCTGAGGGTCTGCGCCCAGGACCCCGAGTTCCCAGTAGGTAGCGCCCGGCCCCTCCGCAGGCGGGGCGGGGTCCGAGGGGTGGCCCGGTCCTGGGGCCCACCGGGGCTGTCTGCGCGCAGGACATCAACTCGGCCATCAGCTACCGAGTCACCAACAGCTCCAGCTTCCAGATAGACGGGGAGGCGGTGCTGACGGCCGCCCCGCTGGAGCGGGCCGGGCTCTTCTACGCAGAGGTGCGGGCGGGCGGCCCCTGCGGGGGGCGGGCGCTGAAGGGGGCCTGAGAGGGACAAGCCCCATCCTGCCCCAGGTGGAGGCCAACAACACAGCGACGTCGGACACAGCGACCGCGGTGCTGGAGGTCGAAGTCACGGAGCCGCAGCCTGGCCCCACGGGTGAGCCTCGGAGGCCTGGCAACCCTTGGGGAGGGCCTCTCACCTCCGGTGCGCCGGGGACAGCAGCGAGCCAAGCTGTGTCCCCGGTCCCCAGGCCCCCCCACAACCCCAGAGGCTGGAAGAACCACCCGGCCCACAGGCAGCTCCACCTCGGGGGCCCCCGGGCCCCCCGGGCCTTCCCCGAGCCCCTCCACGACCAGCGCCGGGGGCACCGTGGGCCCACACCCTCCCACAGGCGACTCCACCTCGGGGGCCCCCGGGCCCCCCGGGCCTTCCCCGAGCCCCTCCACGACCAGCGCCGGGGGCACCACGGGCCCGCACCCCCCCACAGGGACAACTCTGAGACCACCTACCTCGTCCACACCTGGGGGATCCTCCAGTGAGGGAATCAGCACCTCCCCCTCATCAACCCCGCCCGGCGGGGGCTCAGCAGGGACCTCGAACCCAGGTACCTGCCAGGCAATGCCCTGCGGGCCCCGCAGACCCCTGCCCCCAGGCAGCACCCGCAGTCCCCGGAGCCGCCCTCTCTCCCTGACTCATGACACTGGGCGGCTGGGAGCCAGGACAGGGCAGGGCCTACCCCAGGCCGCCTGTGAAATCCACAGCGGGGCGCCCTGGTCTGGGGGGACACGCAGGTCCTGGGAGGCCCCGAAGAGGTAAACTGGGGGCGTGTGGAGGGGGGCCAGGGGCCAGGTTGGAGGTGCAGTGAGGCCCACAGTTCCCAGACCGCTCGCTCCACTGGCCCTGGCACTGCCCTTGCCTCCCTCCCCGGCCCGGCCCGGCTGGCCCGCTGCGGAGCGGCCTCCCTGGGGGCAGCTGAGCGCTGGGGGCGCCGGCCGGCGAGTCGCAGGGCCCCGAGCCTGAGGCAGCTGCCCCGGGGAGCTGGGTGCTGAGCCCGCAGTGAGTGGTGGCGTGGCCTGCAGGCTCCCCTGGGACTGGAGGAGGCACTGGCGCGGTCCCCCCAGGCGGCAGCCCCGTGGAGGACCAGCGCTTCTCAGTGGCGGAGATGGCAGCCCTGGGCGGGGTGCTGGGCGCGCTGCTGCTCCTGGCGCTCATCGCGCTGGCGGTCCTGGTGCGCAAGCACTACGGCCCGCGGCTGCCCTGCTGCTCTGGCAAAGCGCGGGTGAGGCCCCGGGGGCGGGGACGGGGCGCACGAGGGACGGCGGTGGAGAGGCAGCGGCGGGCGGCGGGCGGCGGGGGCGGGGGCGGGGACAGGGTGGTGGGAAGTGGGGGGCAGAGGCAGCGGCAGAGCGGGGGAGGGGTGGGGGTCGGGGAGGAGAGGTGGTTGCGCAGACACCATAGCCCCAAAGGTGGGGCGGTGGTGGGGGCAGCGGGGACGCCTGGACTCCGGGCTCGGGGTCCCTGGTGATGCCCTGGCTCCCCCCCACCCCCGCCCCAGGAGCCCCAGCCCCAGGGCTTCGACAACAAGGCCTTCCTCCCGGACCACGAGGAGGCCAACTGGGCGCCCGCCCCCAGCCCCCCGCCCGGCCAAGCCCTGGCCGAGGTCCCACCTGCGCCGCCGTCTCCCGTGCTGCGCGCCCCTGCGTCCCCCGGCCCCGGTCCCGAGGCCCCCGCGGCTGCCCGGGACGAGGGCGGAGCCGCGGGCGTGCGGTCCATCCTGACCAAGGAGCGGCGGCCCGAGGGCGGCTACAAGGCCGTGTGGTTCGGCGAGAACATCGGGGCGGAAGCCGACGTGGTGGTGCTGAACGCGCCCACCTCGGACGCGGACCACGCCAGCGACTCGGGCACCGAGGACAGCAGCGGCGACGAAGGAGAGGACGCGGGCCCGGGGCCCGGCGCAGACTCCACCTACATGTAGCGCCCCCCGCGGGGCAGGACACCTCCCCGTCTCCCAGCTTCCCTGCCCCTCACTGTGCGAATAAAGTGACAAAATGACATTTCTGAATCTCGGAGTCGCATCGTCAGGGGCTGCGTGCGAGCCGGGCATGTGGTGGGCGCCGAGGGAGGGGGGCGGGGCGATGCCTCCCCGGGGCGCGCGGGCGCCGCTTCCCGTAAATCACCTGCGGCGGGGCTTCCCGGCTCGGCCAGCTGGCGGCGGGAGGTTCCCCTCCCGGGGTAACCGCGGCCCGAGGAGGGCGCCGCGCGGGCCCCTCCCGACCCGACGCGGACATCCCTGGTCTGGGGGAGGCTGAGGCCGCCTCGCCCGGGGCCGCACTCTCGGAGCGCCCGGAGAGCACGGCGTCGGGACCTCGGAGGGGCACAGCCTGGGTCCCTGTGGGGTCCGGGGAGGGCAGTGAACACCAGGCGCCGGGACAGCGGCCTAAGAGACGGGGTGGGACGCCGCCCAGTGAGACAGGAGCCAGGAGCCATGGTCAGGCCCAGGGCGGGGGCTGGAGGGTGGGACGCGCCGCGCCGTTCGCCCCTCCACGACGCCCCCGCTGCTGACCGCGGCCGGGGCGCGCGCCCTCACCGGGGAGCCTGAACAGGGCTCGGGCCCGCAGCGCGCGCGCCGCGCAGCCCGCGGGGCGCAGGCCGCCGCAGCACGTGACGCCCTCGGCGGCACCCGCCTGGGCTCCGCGGGACGCCCCGCCCCCGCCCCGCCCCGCCCCGCCCCGCCCCGCCCCCGCCTCCCCAGCATAAAAGCGCCGGTTCCCAGCGGCTCGGCGACGCCAAAATTCCCGCACCGGCGGCTCCGGTTCCAGGTACGCAGGGCCCGGGCCCACGCGGAGTCAGAGAGGCGGCTCCTGGCTCGAGGGCGAGGCGGGGGCCTCTGAGCACGGGCAGGGGTGATGGGACCGGGATGCGCCAGCCTCGCGGGGGCGGAGGGTTAGGTTTCGTTTTCCAGCGGCTGGCGGCGCCGCGGTTTCGCTTTCCCGGTGCCAGGCCCTCCAGCGGCGCGCTCCCTTCTTGTCTTTGCAGGGTCCGGCCTGCGTACCCCCAGGCCGGGGCTCTGGTTTAACACCTGTGACTTCACGTGTGCGCGTCGCCACACCTGTACTCACACCCGTCGCCACCATTGCCAAGGAACCTGCACCTGGGCAACGTCGTGGCCGTAATTCTCGACCCGCATCTGTGACCCCAACGCCCTAACAACGGGGCCACGCCTGTGACACCTGCCGCACTTCCGTGGCGGCACAGCAGCAACCCCGCCACCGCTGCCTGCGGGAACACCTGACCGCCCGCCGCCACCGCAGACGCCGTCGGCGGGAGCCATGGCCGCGGATCCTGAGAGGTGAGAGCCGGTCGCCTGCCTGCGCCGGGCCTCGCGCGCCGGGCGGGGCCCGCGCGCTGACCCGCTGTCTGCTCCTCCCGCAGGGGGGCGCCGCGCGTGCTTTTCACGGACTGGCTTCTAGACGCAGTCAGCAGCGGCCGCTACGAGGGGCTGCGGTGGCTGGACGCGGCCCGCACGCTCTTCCGCGTGCCCTGGAAACACTTCGGGCGAAAGGACCTGGGTGAGGCTGATTCCCGCATCTTCAAGGTGGGACCCCAGCCAGCCCGGGGAGGGAGGGCCGGCCGGCTGGCCGCCCGCGCCCCCAGGCCCACAACCCCCATCCCCCTCCCCAGGCCTGGGCCGTGGCCCGCGGCAGGTGGCCGCCCAGCAGAGGTGCAGGAGACCTGCCGACTGCCGCTGAGGGCCCACTGCGCGCCGGCTGGAAAACCAACTTCCGCTGCGCCCTGGAGAGCACGAAGCGTTTCTTGATGGTAGACGACAACTCGGGAGACCCCACTGACCCGCACAAGGTGTTCGCACTCAGGCCTGCAGTGGGCTGCAGAGGTGAGCAGTGGGGGACCCTGCTCGGCCCCCGGCTTTGGAAACGGGCACGGGAGAGGGCGGTGCCTGGGCGCAGGCAGGGGTACCCAGGAGACGGCTGATGGGGCCTGTTGCGGGGGGCCCGTGGGCCAGCTCCGTGTCTCGGGTCCCAGAGCTGCCCCCACCCCAATTCGCCCTCAGGAGGTCCAGGCACTACCCGCAGAGAGGACAAGGCCCTTGAAGATGTGCCCCCTGTGCAGGTAAGGCCCCCCGCCCCCCGCCCCGCCCCCCAGCTCCTGGGCAGGGGCTGCTCACGCTGGCACTGTCTTCCCCTGCAGGCTGGGTTCCCTGGGCCAGGCCTGGCGGGAGGTGCCGGTGAGAGTCTGGGGCCTGGACCGGCCAGGCTGAGCCCCGGGCCCCACGTCCTGTGCCCTCCTGCGGGCCCAGCCGACTGCCTGCAAGACATCCTGTTCCAGGCCCTGCATCAGAGCTGCCTGGAGGACCACCTGATGGAATCTGTGCAGGGGTCGGGCCCAGGCTCCCTGGAGGCTCCAGGTCAGCGGCTGTGTTCAACAGGTGCTGGGCCCCGGAGGCCCCTGCACGGGGGAGGGGGGCGGGGGGGGGGCGGGGCGCGGCTCCAGCAGGGCCGAGCCAGTGCAGCGGTTCCACTGTCCTGGTTCTCAGGTCCGGAGCTCCCTGCCGGGGGGCTGTACCTTCCGTGGACTGCAGAGGTGGCCCCGAGCCCGTCACAGGCCCAGGTGACAGGTGAGCAGAGCCAGGGGATGTGCAGAGAAGGGCGGGGCTGGGGGCCAGGTGCCCTGCTCAGGCCGCCCCCTCCCGTCCCAGGTCCAGCCCCAGAGCCCTGGCCGCTGCCTCTGGAGACGGAGCCCTGCCCCCAGATGGCGGGGCCCCAGCGCCCACAGCTCCAGCCGCAGGCAGAGCCCAGCCCGGGGGCCCTGCTGGTGACCATCCTGTACAAGGGCCGCACCATGCTGCAGGAGCTGGTCGGCGGCCCGAGCTGCGTGCTGCTGTACGGGCCCCCGGACCCCACCCTGTGGGCCGTGGAGCCGGAGCCGCAGCTGGTGGCCTTCCCCAGCCCAGCGGAGCTGCCCGACCAGAAGCAGCTGTGGTACACGGAGAAGCTGCTGCAGCACGTGGCCCCTGGCCTGCAGCTCGAGCTGCGGGGGTCCGAGCTGTGGGCCCGGCGCGGGGGCAAGTGCAAGGTCTACTGGGAACTGGGCGGCCCCCTGGGCTCGGACCAGCCCTCCAGCCCCGCACGCCTGCTGCAGAGGAACAGCGACACCCCCATCTTCGACTTCGGCACCTTCTTCCGAGGTCAGTGACAGTGGTCCTGGGACCAAAGGCCGCCCGCCCGCCCGCCCGCCCACTGGAGCCCATCCTGCGTCTTGCAGAGCTGGTGGATTTCCGGACTCGCCGGCGCCGGGGCTCCCCACACTACACCATCTACCTGGGCTTCGGGCAGGACCTGTCGGCCGGGAGGCCCAAGGAGAGGAGCCTGATCCTGGTGAAGGTGAGGGCAGGGCCCCAGGCGGGGGCGGCCCCCCCGCCCCAGGCCTCCGCGCGCCTCACTGTGCCCCCCACAGCTGGAGCCCTGGCTGTGCCGGCTGCACCTGGAGGGCGCCCAGCGTGAAGGCGCCTCCTCCCTCAACAGCGGCAGCCTCGACCTCTGCCTGTCCAGCTTCAACAGCCTGCTGGAGGACCTGGAGCGCTTCCTGGTGGAGAAGGGGGAGCTGCCCTAGGCCGGGCCGCCCCCCCGCCCCCCCCCAATAAAGAGGACTGAGAGCTGGTGCTGGTGTCCTGCTTGGGGCGAGCCGGGCGCCTGGCCCGGGCGGGGGCGGTCCCCCCCCTCAGGCCTCCCCTGCGTACCCACTTTCTCTGCCTCCACGAGGAAGAAACGCAGGCCGCACCTTTGGGAGCCAGCACCCTGCTCAAAGAGCACCGGCCGCCCCGGCCCCCGCCCCCGCCCCCGCCCGCGCCGTGCCCTGCCGGAAGCCGCAGGACCGGCCCCACACCCGGGCCGTAACTTACAGAGCGCTCCCCGCAAGGGCGGCAGGGACCTCCTAAGCGAGAGACAGGCAGCCCCTCACCCTCCAAGGCCCCCACCTCAGCCAAGGGTTCCTTTCCGAGAATGAACTCCACGGAGAGCTTTCTAAAGATAATTTGTCTTTGATAAATTAGAACACAATGAAACAGTGTATCTATAATGTACATATAAAAAAGTCCAATTGAAGCTGAGCAGGACAGACACACAGACCACGCGTGATCACAGGAGCCCTGAAACACCGCTGGGCGGCCCCGTCTGTTGCCGCCGCCACGCCCCGCAGCACTGCCGGGCCGGCCTCAGCCCTCGGCGCCCTGGGCTGTAGGCTCCTCTCCGGCCTCTGGCCGCCGGTGCCGGCGCATGTGCCGGTACTTGTCCACGTACGCCTTCACCAGGTTGCCCACCTTCACAGGGTTGATCTCCCCGCTCTTGCTGTGGCAGATCTGGGGGCAGAGGAGCCATCACCCAGAGGCCCTTCCACCCCCCAACGTTGCCCACCTCCCGGGGGCCCCCGAAGGTCACACCAAGACGGCCACAGACACCTTGGGGTGCCACTGTCCCCCGTGGTTCGGCCTGTTCCACAAGGAACGAGGGCCCGGCCCTGGCGGCCAACGCCGCCCTGGAGCCCCACCAGCAGGGCGCACGGCCCCGCGAGCCGCCCACCTTCTGCACGGCCTTCCGGAGGATGTCCTTGTACTCATCCTTCGTCACCTCCCTCTTCTGGTAGAAGGGCTTGATGGCCAGCTTCACCTCTTCCACTGCCCGCTCCTGCATGTGCAGCTTCTTCATGTACTGGGGGCAGGGAGGCGTGTGAGCCAGTGTCCTGCGCGGAGGCCGCACAGGCCCTGGGGGGAGGCGCAGGGCCTCCTGCTGTCCTGCCCGGGTCACCCGGGGGCGACGACTCACCTCCTCGTTCTTGGCCTTCTCTGCGGCTGGCCGGGGAGCAGCCGACTTCTCCTCTGAGTTGTTGGTGGCAGCGACGGCGTGGCCAGCCGGCTCTGAGGCTGCGGTCAGGCCGGCGGGCACGGGCACTGGGGCCGGGCTTGGGGCCACCCCACAGCCAGCCAGGGGAAGGCTGCCCTGCAGGCTGAGCTGGACCGGGGGCTGGCTGGCCGCTGCATAGGGCAGGGCACTCGCGGGCAGAGCCAGGGCGGGAGGCAGGTTGGGGCTGTAAACCTGGGCGGAAATACAGCCCGCTGGGCGCTGCCCCGATGCCAGCAGCACCCCTCCTCCTGCTCCCGCGGCACGAAGAGCCTCGGCAGCGAGCACCGGAGCTGTGAGGCTGCCTGCACATCTGGCCCCGCCCACATGGCCCAGCTGCAAGGTGGCCTCCCTCCCGCCCAGGCACTCACCTGAGTGAGGTCAGCGTTGGGGAAGCCAGGCTCTGGGAGCCTGCAACCAGGAGGAAGGGGCTCCGGGCAGGGTGCCTGCGGGGTGTCCACGGCAGGGCCCCCATCTTCGGGTCCCCAGGCCTCTTCCCGGGGCTGCGGGGTCCTGGGGAGCGGCGTCCCTGAGGGCGACACAGGGAGGTGGGTGCTCATGGCCACCCCAGGACGGACGGCTGCTGCCTGGCTGCCGAGTCCCAGGGAAGCGTCCCAGCAACAGCGACCCCAGGCTGTGCTGCAGCCGCCTCCCTGACCGGGACCTGCAAGGCTGCTGCAACCCGTGGGGGCCGCTCTGTGCCACACTACACGCTACCCCGCCCCCGCCACGGGCCACAGGAGCACCCTACTCACGCAGGCCTCTGTCCGCAGCCAGGGCACCCCCTGCCGCCCCCTGCAGGTTCCAGGTGACTCTCTTCACCGGCGCTTTCGCCCGCAGCACGGCCGCCTGACAGGGGACTTCTTCCTGCCCTGCAGGCGCCCCGCCCGCGGCCTGGCCTCCCAGGGCGCCCGGCACGAAGGCCTTGGCCTGGTCCTGCTGGGACGGGACCTTCTCTTGGGGAGCCTCCACCCAGGGTGCGGGCTGCACAGAATCCTCCCTGGGGACCGGCAGCACCTCCCTCTTGAGCTGGGGCCCGGCCAAGCCAGCATCCGGCTGCTGGCGGGCGGGGGGCCCGGCCGGGAGGGGCGGGAAGCCCCGCTCTGGCGAGGAGTCTGTGCTCTCCGGGGAAGGCGGGGAGCTCATGTCATCCAGCTGTGTGAGGACGCCTTCGCTCGAAAAGTCTTCAAAGAGGTGCCCCGCCTCGACAGAGTCACCGTAATCCAGGTCCTCGGGCGGACACTCGGACGGCACCTCTGGGACAGGGGGGGCCTGCGAGGGGGCCTGGTCGGCCTCAGCCCCCTCCGGCCAGGCCTCCGCACCTGGCGGTCTGGCCAGCTGCTCTCTGCCTGGCGCCGGCTCCTCCTGGGCCGGGGGTGCCGGGGACGCCTCCCTCACGGGCCCCTTCCTCTCCGGGGAGCGGGAGCGGGAGCGGGAGCGGGGCCGAGGCCGCTTCTCTCGGGAACGAGGCCACCGATGCTCCCGGGACCTGTGCTCTGTGCTGGGGGACCTGGACCTGTGCTTCCTCCTCTCACGGGAGCCCCGCCTGTCTCGGGGCCGCTCGCGGCTCCTGCCCCTGGGGTGGTGGGGCCTCCGGGCCCTCTCCAGGCTGCTGGGGGGAGAGCACCCCCTCCCCTGAGACCTGGACCCTGACCGCCGCTTCTTCCTCCTCCGGCTCTCACGGTGCTCGTGGGAGGAGCTGCCAGGGCTGCCGGAGCGGGACCGGGACCTCCGCCGGCCTCGGCCCCAGGACTCCCGCTTCCTCTCCCTGCTCCTGTCCTTGGCCTTCTTCCGCTTGGCTCGCTCGAGGCTGCTGGAGCGGTCGCTGGAAGACCTCCGGCCCCTGACTTTGGGCTGGTGCTTCTTGGCGTGGTCCTCGCCCACTGGTGGTGACGCAGACCTGGAGCTCCTGTCCCCGGAGCGGGAGCCGGAGCGGGAGCCAGAGCGGGTCCTTTTCTGCTCCCGGGCGGCAGCCTGCTTTCTCTTGCCTGTCTTCCTGCCTCGGGAGCTGGACGTGGACCGGGAGCGGGACGGAGGCCGCAGCTCCACGACCCTGTGGGTGGTCGTCGGTGGGGCCTCAGGCTCCGCCACGGCCACGCACATCACCGTCCGCTCTTCGGAGCCGAAGAAGGTGCTGCGGGGCGGGCGGTCCTCGTCCTCCCAGGGCTCCAGCCGGGACGGCGATGGCCTCTGTGCCCGAGCGCCTGGGCCCGGGTCCCCGGCAGACCCCGCTGCCTCCTCCTCCTCTCCCGGCTCGCCAGCAGGCCCCTCGTCCTGGAGCGTGAGCCCACTGGAGGGAGGCCCCCAGGAAGGCTCGGGCCCCCCCCCGAAGGCGGCTGCCACCGTGTAGGAGGTGACACAGCGGACAGTCTGAGAGGGCGGCGTCCTGGGGCTGCCCACGGAGATGGTGCGGGTGATCTCCGAGGGCAGGAGGCCAGAGCCCAGGCGCTCGGGGCTGCTGCCTGCGGAGCTGGAGTCGGAGCCCGTGGGGTCGAAGGGGTCGTAGATCTCGCTCTTGAGCTGCTTCGTCTTCCTGAGGGAGAAGAGGGGCGAGGGGTTCTCTTTCCTCTGCACCTTGTTTTCGACAGGCCGGAACGTGTGGCAGAAGCCAGGGTTGGAGAGCCTGCTAGAGTGCGCCGTGTTCCCAGGAATATTGATCCGGAAGCTCTCGAAGGTCGAGCTGCCACCCTTCCCCCTTGAGGGCCCCAGCGGGGCGGGGGACTGGGCACCGGCCCCAGAGTGCACACTGGGCTCCTGGGCGCCCCTGCCACGGGGTTCGCCCTCGGCCCGGGGGCCGAGGCCAGGCCGCCTAGGGCCCTCCCTGCCCGTCAGCCGACTGATGCAGGAGCTGGGGATCTCGACAGGCTGCCCACCCGTCGGGGCCGGGGCTGAGCCCGCCCGCCCGCTGCCGTCCCTCCTGATCTTCGGTATCCGCGGAAGCTCGGAGATGTCCGTCCTCCTAGGAGCTAGTTTTGGGGCCTGTCCTGGCACCGCGCTCTTGGCTGGCAAGTCAGAGCCGCCGTGTGAGGCCTCAGACGTGAATCGGAGAGGCGCAGGGGGCTTATCGCCACCACTCACGTGGGGGCGGTCCTGTCGTTCCAAGCCAGGGCCGCTTGCGTTCGACAGGTTCTGGGCCTGGCCTGACCGAGGGGTCGCTGAAGAGTCCAGTCTCACCGCAGCCCCGGACGTGAGCACGGGGACGCGGGAGGGGGCGGGCCTGCCTTGGCAGCGTGATCCCAGGCGTCCTGGCCTCCCCGGGTTTGGTGCTGGGGGCTGCGGGCCGTCCCTGGGCCCCGGGCCTTCTCCCTTCTGGGACGAACCCACTGAGTTGCGCTGGAAAGAAATGGGCGCTGAAAGAAGAAGGCGAACAGCCGTCAGGGCCCACCCCGTCCTTGAAAAGCTCAGCACCGTGCTCAGCCTTTATCCAAACGACTGTTTTCAGGCGTGCGTCTTACATCCCTCCTGCCTGCCCTGCGGGCGGCCAGTCCTGTGGTGGGTGCGGGCTGCTGTCCGCCATCGGGACGCGCCCCGCCCACTCCAGACCCTTCCCTGGGGCGACGAGGGAGGGCTGTCCACTGTCCCAGCCCCGTCCGCCACTGGCCGCCCAGTTCCGCGCCCGGCCTGACCCGGCCCCGAACCTGCCAGAACCCAGGCGAGGGGCCTCGGCGGGGCTGGCCCGGGGCGGGGCACTCCAGCCACGGGTGGCTGCAGGGCCTGTGTGCTCGTCCCCACCTAGACGAGCTGCTCCCCAGCTCTGCTCAGAACACGAGGAAAACTAACAGAGGAAAACGACTGAGGGCACGACCCCGCCCGAGCGCCGCGTGGAGCGCGCGCCCGTGTCCCCGTGCCGCCTGCGGAGGCCGCCTCACCTGCGCGCTTGGCGCTGAGCGAGCCGTCACGGTGGATGGTGACGTCGGCGCCGTCCATCAGCAGCAGGCTCTGGCCCGACAGGATGCTGCCCAGCAGGTCCGGGACGGGCGCCTCGCCCGCATCCGGCTCGGCCACTGCACTGGGGGGGCTCCTCCTGCGGCGCAGACCAGGCCCTGCCACTGCCGCCCCTGCCGCCCCCACGCGCCAGCAGTGAGGCCCCCCAGCGGCTCCCACGAGAGGGAACAGGGTGTGTGGGGTGTGACCGGCCAGCAGCACCGAGAGGCTGGCGCGGCCAGGCGAGCATCTGCCCGTTCCGTGGGAGCCGCCGTCCTTCTTCCCCCGAGGCTCAAGTATTAGAAAAGACCCAGCCAACGGCACACCCAGCAGCCTGGCTCCTGCCCAGCGACCCCGGCTGGCGGGCTCTGCGGCAGAGCCTGCGGCTACCCGGTCGCCCCCATGCCCTCACCTCCCCTTCAGGGTGCACAGGGGTGAGGCCTCGGGCCTCTCAGGGCCTGGGGTCAGGGCGCACCCCGGACCACTCGCTTGCCACCCCGCCCCACACACCTGGAGAGCCCCGCAGAGACAGGCCTGGCCACGGGCTGGTGCGACCGCAGGGCCGAGTGGGACAGAACCCTCCTCTTGGCTCTCAGCGGGGACGCAGGGCTGGCAGCCAGCTCTTCACTGCTACTGGGAAGACACAGGCCGGAGGGAGCAGGTGACCCGGTGACCCGTGCCCGAGGGCAGGGGACATCTCCTGGCCGCTGCTCCGCAGGGCCCCGCATGACAGGCTAAGGCCGCTGCTCGGGGCGGACGGCTCTCTCGACCGCGGGGCGAGCGGAAATGGAGGTCCCTTTACCCACCGCCCGCTGGGGAGTGACTGGGAAGCAGGCTGCACCTCCCTCATGTCACGAACAGGGGACACGCCCGCTGCCAGCTAAGGCGGGGGCGGGGCTGACAGCTGGCTCCCCGACTCCGTGGGCGGCGTCTGCCCAGTGCCGTCCCCCTGCAGTCACCTGTCGACAGGGTCCAGCTCAGACGGGTCTCCGAACAGAGAGAGGGGGGCGACCCCGATGTCCGCACGCATCAGCCCCAGGGAGGGGTCCGCAGGCTTGTACACAGAGGGGATGCAGGCCCCGCGGGTCGGCCTCCGCAGGCCCAGCGCCCGCGCGATACGGCAGCGGGCCGTGGCTTCGCTCTGCACCGCGGCGACAGGGAGGACAGCCGGTCAGTGAGGCTGGAACCTGCACGGCGTGACCTGCACCCGAGCCCGCGCCAGGCCGGCGCCCAGGCGGCTGCGCCCACCGCCGGGCATGGGGGAGGAAACGGGCCACGCGCCCGGGGCCGACTGACACCGCAGGGGCGGGCCCCGCGGGAGCAGCTCCCAGCACAGCGGCCCGGGGCGCGGCCGGGCCGGGCCGGGCCCTGGGTGGCGCACGGAGCCGGGCCACCGGTGGGAGCGGGCGGCCCGGGTGCGGCCACCCCTCGGACTCCAGCTCACACCAGGGCCCTCCCCGTGGCGCCTACTGCGTGTCCACGGGCGTTTGCACGGCGTGGATTCCCACTGACGGGGCAGTGAGGGCGACCGCATGTGCCGATCACGTGCAGATGCAGTGGACACGCGATGTCCATGTGTCTCACGTGTGACATGCTTCTGACACCCACTCTGGGGGCCGGGGTGGGGGCGCTCGCAGTACCACGACAGGGGACCTGGGCGCCTGGGGGCTCGGCCGGGACGGACAGCTCTGCCCTGGAGGGCTGCTGTGCGGGGCTGCCCCCCGACGTGCCCCAGCGGCTCCTGGAACGGGACAGTCGGCGGCTTGGCCTGCACGCGGCCCCTCAGGACGCCCGGCCCCACGGGGCCCAGGACCGCTCACGCTGGGCTGCAGGGACGCCCGCCGTGCCCGTGAGCCTCTGATGGACAGAGGGGGCCGCTGCCAGGGCTCCCGCCACCTGCCGCGGGGAAACCGGTGTCACCTTTATCTTCTTCCCTTTTCTCCTCTTGGCGCGGCCTTGGCGTCGTTTGGACCTTGACCCAGAGCTCCTGCCGCTCGCGGCCGGTTTGGACTGGGTTTTCCTCCCCCGCACCTTCCTCCGTCGCCCTACAAAGAGGACATGGAGGGTCTGTGCTTCACGCCGTGGCCCCCGGTATCCCCTCCGGCCTGTAGCCGCACGCCAGGACCCAGCCTGGGGACAACCGGGCACAGGCGTGGGGCCTTTTCACCTCAAAGGCCTGCTACCTGCTCTGGAGCGAGGGGCAGCCGTGCCCAGCAAGGACGGCGCGGCTCGGGTCTGCTGTGCTGTGCGGACCCACTCCGCGCGCCGGTGCAGACGTCGGAGTCAGAGACAACGCCAGGTCAGGAACGCAAACCCCGACGGCCAAGGGCACAGGGATGGGGGACGCAGCTCAGTGCCCGCTGAGGGGTCCATGGGGGCTCTCCCCAGGGACTTGAGGACAAGTGGCTTCAGGGGCCTTTCTGGTGAAATACACCTTGACCCCAGCCTGTGTGTGCACCCAGGGCTCAGTCCTGACCAGCCGCCGTGGGACTGCCACGGCCGGCTCAGCGGGACGATCGGCAGCCTGGAGGCCTGAGCGGTACAGGAGCCTCGGCAGGGTGGCGGGGCTCCCGGGGAGCCCACACATGGGCCCTGGCATGGGCTCGAACGTCACCACGCTGTCAGAGCCCATGCTGTCCCCGGGCCTGCAAGCTCACACTGGCGCGGAGCCCCGCACGGCCTCCAGGGGGGCGCCACTCCCCAGTGCAGCGGCCCTCGGGTCTGTGAACCCAGACAGACCCCGGTGGGGAGAGCCCCCCCAGAGCTGGGCGGCTGCTGCAGGTCAGCCCCTCCATGGTCCCAGAATGTCCACAGACCGAGCTCTGATGGAAACACATCGACCCTCCAGGCAACTGGCAAACACACACGGACCGAGCTGCACCCCCACCTGCCCCTGTGCGCGCCTCCAGGCTCCAACCACCAGGATGCAGTTGGGCAGGGACTGGCCGGCCGTGCGCTGGGCAGAACTGACTGGGGATACTCGGGACAGAAGACCCCTATGACCCAGAGGACGCAGAGACACCCACTGGGCACGGCCAGCAGTCAAGAGGATCTTACTTGGCTCTGGATTCAAATAAACTGGTTTTTTAGAATCCTATGACAACTCTGACCAGTGTGGCTCAGTGGGCTGAGCATCATCCTGCAAACCAGAAGGTTGCTGGTTCAATTCCCGGTCAGGGAACACGCCCAGGTGGCGGGCTGGTCCTTGGTTGGGGGTGTGCTAGAGGCAACTGGTCATGTGTCCCTCACACATCGATGTTTCTCTTCCTATCTTCTTCCCTTCCCCTCTCTCTAAAAATAAGTAAATGAAAATGAAAGACGATAGCTGCTCAAAAACGTTTAACAATACGTAAGCAGCCCTGGCTGGTGCGGCTCAGTGGATTGAGAGCCAGCCTGCAAACCAACAGGTCGCCGGTTCGATTCCCCGTCAGGGCACAGGCCTGGGTGCGGGCCAGGTCCCCAGCGGGGGGCGCACAAGAGGCAGCCGCACATGGATGTTTCTCCCTCTCTTTCTCCCTCCCTTCCCCTCACCATAAAAGTAAGTAAATCTTTAAAAAAAGTAAAATCCTTAAAAAAACCCTACAACATTCACAACCCAGCACGTCCGGCACTGACCGGCCACCGTGTAGCGTGAGGCCATCTGTGCTCATTTTCTCCCGTGTAACAATGGGCACTGGGGCGCGGTTACGTTAAAAACCGAGAGAGGCCCCTCGTTTAAGACACAGAGCAAGACGTTCACAGACAAAAGAACAGCCGTGAGAAGGACTTGGCAGGAGGAGCGCTGCGGGGGGGCGGGGGGGGAGACGCGGGCCGGTCCGTCCGCAGGTGCGAGCCGAGCGCGCCCCCAGCAGCAGCTTTGCTGCAACGCACACAGACCAGCAAACAAAGCAAAACAGCAGATGAGGGCGCAACCGGAGAGCCACCTCGTCCCCTCAGCACAGGGGCAGTGACATCCTGGCCTGGACGCGCCTCGGGGACCAAGAGCAGCGCCTGAAGTTTCCCCCAGGGGCTGTCCTCCGGCCACGGGGGACACGAGGGAGCGGCCCACGTCGGACCCGGGCAGTGGGTCGACGCCAGGGAGGCCACAGGACGCGCCAGCTGTGCCCGGGGAAAGGGCCCCGCAGCGCTGGCTGCGGCTCAGGCGTCCGTGGGCCCGAGGACGGGTGTCCTGCTTTGTCCGCTGGGAAGGCCACCGAGCGACAGCTGTGGAGCTCCCGCGAGCCGTCCCCACCCCCAAGGCGAGGCACACACGCGGGCCGGCACAGCGCCAGCAGGTCCTGGAGCACAGGCTGCGGCCCCACCGGAGGCGGGGGCACACGCGCGGAGCCCCCGGCTGTCCCGCGACATGGACGCGCCTGCCCCAGGCCCTGTGCCCTGTGCGCAGCGCCGTCCCCCTCCCCAGACGCAGCACCGCTGCTCACACGCCGGGGGCTGGCCACGCTACACGCCACACGCCACACACAGCGCAGCCACCCCTCGGCAGTGAACAGAAGCTGACAGACACTGGCGACCCCAAGGCCGCCTCGCTGCTGGGCAACGGCCAGAGCACACGCCCGGCATCCTCACGCCTGTCCGCGGGCTGGACGTGGGCAGGCTGACCCGGAGCGACCTGAAGGCCGTGGGACGCTGGCGGGCGGGCGGGCGGGGAGCCACAGGGACGCACCGCCTCCACACGTGCGCCTCGGTCCAGGTGCTTTTTAAAGCCTGCAACGCAACCCCCAAACAAGCAGGAGCCCGCACAACATGTGGACTCAACACGCATTCAACAAGGGGGACGCACAGCCTCGAGCAGCAGGACACAGAAAGGGACGCAGGGAGCGCGGCAGCGTCCACAGCACGGCGCCGGACGGAGGCCTGATGAGGGCGGACACCCACGGCCACAAGGCTCCTCCCAGAATGTCCCCGTCACTGCCGGGGAGGGACGGCCCTGAGGGGCCGGGGTTGCCGAGGTGGACGGAGAGAGGACGAGGAGCCCCGAGCGCACAGAGAGCAAAGACAATGAATCGTCCCATCTGCGCCCACGTCAGAGAGCCGGCCGGGGCTCCCTGGCGCGCTGCCGGGTCCCCGCGCACAGGCCTCAGGCACTGCGGGGGGTTTGAGGGGGGCCGCACCCAGACACCCTCACGGGGGGGCTCCCATGGGGACCGGCTCCCAAGGGAGTCGGTGCCGAGACCAACCAGGTCCCGTGCCGCCAGGGACACGCGCGCTGCCGCCCCCGCCCCCACGCCCGGGCTTACTTGCTTTCCTCCTGCGCTTGGCGGGGGCCAGCGGCGCCACGGGGCGTGGGTACACGGCCGTGCTCAGGCCAGAGACAACGGCTTCGATGGTCTCGTCCAGCGGAGAGGACATGAGGTACCGCGGGATGTGCTGCGTAGAAGCGGGGCTGCTGGGCGGGGGGCTGCCAGGCGCGCTTCCCACACCGGGCCCGGCGAGGACCCCGGCAGCGCCCCCATGGGATGCGCTCACACACGGCCCCGGCTCCCCCCCAACCGCGGGCGCCCCCCCCTCACTTCCCCAGGGCAGGGAGGCCTCCCCACGACGCGGGCACAGGGCCAGGGCCGAGGGCAAAGGCCAGGCGGGCGTGAGAGGCAGGTGGGGCTCCAAGTGGGAGAGGGGGGGCCACACTGCCAGGCGGCGGCGCACGCCGAGCCCACAGGGCGTCGGGAGGGACTTCAGGGGTCTGCTCTGGGAGCAGGGGCGGCAGAGGCACTCGTGACCAGGGGCCCGGGCCCTGGGGCCCCGCCTCCCCGCCGTTCCCAGCCTGGCCGGGCCTCCTGCGGGCGGACGCTGACTGCGGGGCCGAGCTGCCCCGCGGCCCCCTGGGGCACCCCGGGCCTGGAGGGCCGCACCCACCTGGGTGCTCTGGGCCGTGGACATGCGGTTCCGGTTCACCGTGGCTCGGACTCGCTCGCTCTGCCGCGTCCGGGCGATGGCCCGGGTCCGCCCCATGCGAGGCCGCAGCCGGCTGGCGGTGGGCACCACGTCGGCCAGGAGCAGGGAGACCTCCTCCTCGGTCACAGAGTCTGTGTCTTGGGAGAGAGGAGACGCTGGGCTGCTGCACGGCCGGCCCCCCCGCTGGGCCCGCGCCCCCAAGGCGCCCCACTACCTGTGGGAGGCGCAGCGGCTCCGGGGACGGCACATTCCGGACAGAACCACTCGTCCACCGGCACCTCCTGGAGCGGGGGGTCCAGGCACTCCATGTGGTACCTGTGGGGAGTGAAGGGCCCGTCGGACAGGGCCTAGCCCTGTGGCAACGAGCGGGCGCGCCCGCAAGCAGGCGCCCAGACGCGCCCGAGACCACGCCGCCGCCTGCACTCGGAGATGGGGTCTCTGGGGAGCGGCCAGGGCGGGGCGGGGCCACGGCGCCTCCCCAGGACCCCACGGCCTGGCCGCTGCCCTCCTCCCCATGCTGCCCGCCAGCTCAGAGACCCCCCATGCGCCCAAGAATCCCTCCTGCCGCGGGGGGGCAGCCCCCGCCCCGTGCTCCGGGAGGCCCTGAGGCGTCCTGCCTCCCTGGCAAACAGCACCTTTCCACTGTAAAGACCTCAGAAGTAACCACCCGTGTTTCACGGGACAGGGAAAAAAGCTGGTGCTTTCTGTACCTCCAAGTGGCCTGCGATTCTGTTTTTAAATGAACAATGGCACAACCTCCGGTTTGTCACTTTTAAGCTGAAGGAACCACTGTAAGAATGTTTCGCAGACCACAGACACTGAGCGCAGGGGTGTCTACAGACGCCCGAGAACCACCGTGTGCGTCCGTGTCAACGTTTCAGACCATCGGGGTCCATCTGCGGAATTTCTCAAGGATGTAAAAGTAAAATCAACGTGTTCAATTTATATTTTTACTTTAAAATACTAAAAGAAATTACCGAAGATGTAAAAACCCCCGAAATCATTGTTACAGTTATTAAATACAAATGTTGATAGAATTAACAAAATTGACCTTAAGGGAACCCTTGGCTTAGTGACTAAAAGCTCGAATGGTCTCCGCCGGGTTCACCGGTGCCGTGGAGGCCGCCGAAAAGCCCTGCTAGGCTGTGGCTTTAGCAGCCGGGGGCGGGGGGTGAGGGGCAGCGGCCAAGACAAGGCCGGTGATGGGCCCAGCTAACCCATGCCCTCCCCCAGGCGCACGTGTCCAGCCGTCCCAGACCCTCCCTTCAGGGAGGAGGACACGTGTGACCCTAGGGAGCGCTAAGGTGCCTCCGGCCCTGCGTCCCCAGGATGCCTACGGCTCACTCTGTCGGCAAGCAGGCCCGCGGTGTGGCGACGGCTGAGCCGTGCGCTGGACGCTCAGGCTCCGGGCCGCACTCCCATCCTCCAGGAGCCCAGAGAGTCTGCGCTGAGGCCGTCCGGCCACAGGGTAGCAGCTCTGAAGAATCCCAAAAGCAAAGGAAGGCCACCAGGTCGAGTGAAAGGTCCCAAAACCTGGCTGCGAGCTGCACATTGTGAGAAAGGCCGGGACACAAGACGACCAGAGGGCAGGGTCAAGCCCGGGTGCCCGGGGACAAGCAGGAGCCCCCCCCCACCGCCGCAAGGCGCTCCGGGCGCCCAGGCTCCTGCCTCCCGCTTCCTGCCTCACGGCCTCGCCCTCAACCCCGCTGCTTGTGGCGCAGGAGAAGCCCCAGGCCCACCTGGCCGGCCTCTTCCACTGCCCTCGGGCACACGTGCCCCAGAAGCCTCGGCTCCCACAGCCACTTCACGGCAGGCGGGCTCTTCAGACACGCAGGGAAAGCCCCGCGGAGGCGGGGAGACAGGAAGCAGCTGCTGGGCGCGGGGCCACTGGCAGCTGAGGGCGTGGGCAGTGGGGCAAGCCGTCGCGGCGCCCACCGGCCGGAGCCTGGCCTGCACTAGGGGTCAGCACGGACCCACTGCGATGCTGGCCGCCCCGCCCCCGCATCTTCCTGGCCTTTTCCCTCATCTGGACGCAGGACGCACACCGCCGCAGGCAGCCTCCGCCCACGTGTGGGAACAGGCGGAGGGAGGGACGGCGACAATGGCGGCCCGCAGGCCTGCCGGCCAGCGTCACACCCCCGGCAGGGACGGCAGGCCGCGCACCAGCGGACGCGGTGTGGCCTCCAGCGGGAGGGCACGCACTCACTTCCTGTGTGGCAGGGGAGGGGCTCCTCTGCCTCTCTGGCTCCAGGCAGGAGGGCCAGCTGCGCAGGGCGGCTGGCGGGCCCGTCCGCGCTTACCCGGCGTCACAGCTGTCACAGAGGAGCAGGCGGTCCTCCCGGTCACTGCGGCCGCACACCTCACAGAAGGTCGGGTCCTCCTCCTCCTCTCCAGCGCGGGCATTCTCCACCGGGACCTGCAGGCGGGAGGCACTCTGTTCACGAGGCCCCTGGAGCCCGACCCGGAGCCCGCGCAGCGGCACTGTGCCTGCGGCTGACCCGCCGCCGCTCCATCAGCTTCCAGGTGGTTCCCCAGGAAGAAAACACTGATTCAAGAGGGGGGCCCCGCCAGGGAAGCAGCGGGGACAGCAGGGCCCCACGGCTGCGGGGAGCCCAGCCCCACCACGCTGGGCGGCTGCAAGAACAGGGAAGCAGCGTCCAGGCAGCAGCGCTCGTCTCTCGAAAACTGTCCCGTAATCAAAGATGTGGAAACACGACCCCACACGCGAGCAGTCACAGCCGGGCACGGAGACCCCCCACCGTCGCAGGCGCTCTCAGGGGCCATCATCCGTGTGCTGTCCCGTGCGCGGTCTGTGGGCGCGACGTGTCCCCGGCCCGCCACCCGGAGCCCTGGCCGGGGGAGCGCATCCCGACGGCCCTCCGTGCTGCCCAAGCGGCACCGGGCACGCCCTCCGCCCGTGCCCCGTGCCCCGGGGCCAAGGCCCCCTGCCAGCCTGCACCCTGGGCTGCCCACACAGCCGCTCTCAGGCCGCGCTCCCCGACTTGACTGGGAGTCTCGTGGGCACTCGCCCCGGCCTCTCCTGCCCAGGCAGCACCCGGGGCCGCACGCCTCACCGGCCAATTCTCCAGGCCGCCCAGCAGAGCCAAGGCTGCCGCCTGCAGCCCAGGCCCGAGAGCACCCCAGGGGGTGCGGGCTCGGCGCAGGGAGGCCGACGAGGGGCTCCGGCCCGGGCACCGGCGGCTGTGTGCTCTCCGCAGACAGAGAGCCGGCCCGCAGCGAGGAGACGCCCCGGGCTCGTTGGTCTGCGCTCAGCCCTGCGGCCGGACTCCAGCAGCCTCCCCAGTGCTCGTCCTCGATGTCAGGAGGTGGGGGGCCCTCCTAAAACGCAGAAGAGCAACCCGAAACCTGGTCCCTGGGCCTGGGCTGCTCTTCCCCTCAGCGGCCGGGGCTGGGGAGCAGCTCTGGGAGGGAGAAGGGGCACGTGGGCGTGGAGGGGAGGCCTGGGAAGCTGCCCACCGGGAAACAGCCCCGCCCCCGTCTTCCCCAGAACGCACATGGCGGGCAGAAAGGGCTGCACCTCCAGCCCCCCCGCCCCCAGTTCACGCCTGCATGGAGCGTTCTGGTGGATGCCTAAACAGCATGTGACCAATATTCACCCGTGTCAGGAAAGCGACTCGGAAAGCGGGTTTTCCCGTGAGACGGGGCGCGTGGTGAACACAAGGGGGCGCTGCCCCAGCGCCGACACTCACCTTCTTCAGGACCTCCCCACCGAGCCGGGCGCGAATGCAAATGCAGTGAAACACAGTCCGATCCACCGGGCAGGAAGTGGCGTTCTGCAAGAGACAGGAGACCGGAACGCCTCAGGGCCCCAGGCCGCCGTCTGCGCCGCCGGCCCCTCACCCGAGGCAGCGCCTCCGCCCCGGACATCGAACGCTGCCCCCATGCTGGCCCCGTGCCAGGCGGCAGAGCCGCGGGGCAGACGGGCGCGCGTCCCTGTGGGTGTGCCCAGCACGGTCACGGCGCCGAGGGGCGCGCGGGGGTGGCCTGGGGACCCCTCCTGTTTGAAGCCTCTGCCAGTGTCGCCACGAGGCTGCCAGATGGTTCTCAGTAAACCCCAAGGGTCTCGCTCATCGGTCACGCTGCAAACGCCCTCTCCCTGCCTCGCTAACAGGGTCCCCCCAGAGCCCTCTGTCGTCCGTCCGTGGCTGCTGCTCGGCGCGTCACTCACCGCAGGTCACCCCGACCGAGCCGTGTGCTTCGGCGCCCCCCCACCAGGCAGCCCCATGCGGCTCCTGCTCCTGGGCCGGCGCCCGAGTGGGTGTGGAGCGGAGCTGCCGTGGGCACCGCGTCCTGCCTCTCGCTGGCCTTCGGGTCCCAGGGCGCGCCCTGCTGGGGGACCTACCGCACCATGGCCGGCTGAGAGGCCCAGGCTGCCTCCTCCCCGCCCACGGGGGGCCCGCCCCCCACGGGAACCTCCAGGGCTGGCCGCGCCCTGGCCCAACATGCCCACGCGGTGCGCGGCCCATGCGTCCCGACGCCTGCTGCGCTCGCTGCCCGTTTGGAAACCTCTCCCTGACCCTCCACTCGCCTTGGTGGCAGGACCTGCTGTGCCCACGCTCGCTGTGAGGGTGGCGGAGAGGCCCCCTCACTTCCGGTGGGAGGCCCCTGACCCGGCGTGCGGGGCGAGCCGCCCGCCGGGCTGCACACAGGCTTACAGAAGAGCCCCGGTCGGCCGGTCTCCGCACCCGTGCCCGCGCCCGCAGGTGGCCTCCCTTGGGGCTGAGGAGCCCTAAGATTCAGGAGCCCGCACCCCCCGCCTGCAGGAACCGCCCCGCCCACCCCAGTGCTCTGGTGAGCCCGCGCCTGCCACAGGGCCCCCTGCAGGGAGCCTACAGGAGGCAGCCCTTCCTCACTTGCTCCCAGTCGTCTTAGAAATGCTCTTGAAACGTCTTTTTGGACGTGCTTGTAAGTACAGCGTCACTTTAGAGCCTCGCCGGCCCTGTACCCAGCCATCCCGCTGAACTCAGCACCCCAGCAGTGCCCACGTCCAGAAAGTGTCTGCGCTGGTGGGGCCGGCCAGCGCCCCTCGACTGCAGGGAGCCCTCGCCTGCCCAAAGCGCCCGGCGCCCAGCCTGACCTGCGTGGGGGGCCTCCCGCCACCAAGCGGGAGCCGCGTGCCAGAGGCAGAGGCAGAGGTAGAGAGCTGCCTCGGGGCACAGCAGGCCCGCAGCCCCACAGGAGCGGCAGCTCTGTCCTGGGCCAGGAGCCCCCTGCACAGGGATGCCTCGGGGCTGCGGGGGGTCGGGCCGCGCGAGGCTGGGCGCTGGGGCCGCCGGGCCCCGCCAGGTGTCGGGGCCACACGCCGCCGCGGAGCTCTGTGCCCTCCCCCCCGCAAGGGCGGGGCGAGGCGGGGCAGGAGTGAGAAAGGCCGAGGCCGCAGCTCCTGAGGACACGGGTCACCACGGGGGTGGGGGGTAGGGGGACATTGCTCATCCTCGTCCTTGTCTACACTTCTGGAATTTTCACAATAAAAAGTTTAAAATGCAGGAGAGGTGCTACTCCTCAGCCTCATCATGAAACACCTGCGTGTTCCTGGTACGGGCCCTCCGCCCCGTTCGAGGGCCGGCCCCTCGCCTGCAGGCCCCCGTGAGGGACCCGCCGGTCCTGCCTCCGCTGCAGCGCACCCCCGCGGCCGCCGCAGAGCAGAGCCGGGCCCGCCCCGGGGGCCTCACCTTGGACCACTCCACGATGCAGTCCAGGCAGAAGTAGTGGGAGCAGGTCTCCGGCGTCCCCACGGCCTGGTCCCTGAAAGTGTTGAGACAGATCGGGCAGCTCTCAGAGTCGTCCTCAGAGTCCCACGCACCACCGGCCTCCAGCAGCCCCCGGGTGTCTGCTGCCGGCACCGTTCCCGCGTCGTCATCGGCGTCGTCAGCGGCGGCATCTTCCGAACCTCAAGAAAGAGGAAGCGTGACCTGATGAGTTAGAGCGGCGCGTGCCAGCGGCAGCAGCCACACTCAGGGGAGCGGGTGCCCACATCCCACGCTTGGGGGCAGACCTGTCCAGCAGCCCCGCCAGGTGTGACTGTCACCAGGCAACGCACCTCAAGTTGGTCCCAAGCCAAAGGCACAAGGCACAGGGTGAGCAGCCACAGCGGCTCAAGTCCCCGCCCTGGAGCAGGGTCAGACCCTGTGGCCAGGCCACCAGCCCGGGGCGGCAGCCCTGCGGTGACAGGACCGCCCCCCCCAAGGCGCGGTGTGCGCGACGCCGCCTCCAGCCAGCACTGCCCTTCGTGCTCCCGCCTTCCCTCCCCCCGCAGGGAGGCGGCCGAGGTCCCAACCGGACAACAGGGCCACAGGAGCGCCGGTCAGTGTCTCAGAGCCTCTGCGGCCGGGGCCTCACCAGCAGAAGCACAAGGGGACACTTCGGGTTGAACACGGCACAGTCAGCATGTGTTTAGTTTGCTATCCTTCCCACACTCCTCCAAAAGAAAGACACAGGTGCACGTGGGCAGAGAGCACACCTGCCCCAAGCGCTGCCCACCCAGTCCCTGGGAGCGTGGGCAGGACCAGCCCCCACACGGCTGCCGCCCCGACCCCTGCGGACAGAGAGGTCACCGGGGACGGGGGCGGGGCGGCATTTCAGCCCCTCCCTGGCCGGCTGCGCAGAGGTCAGAGACGCGCCTCTGGGGGGCGCAGGGTGGCCGCCAGGAGCTGAGGACAGTCCCTGCCTGCCGGCCAGCCGGACACAGGACGGCAGCCCCACAGCACAAGGACCCGCGTTCGGCCCGCCGGCAGCGGCCCCTGGGGACTGCCCAGGCCTTAGCTGGGAGCCGTGGCCCCAGGGCCCTCGATGCAGCCGGGGGAGTCTGAGCAGAGGACCAGCCACCCGCCCCTGGACCGCTGACCCACAGAGCAGGGGTGCTGGGCTGCCCTAAGCTCCCGTGTCTGGCACCATTTGTTACATAGCAAGAGAAAGCTAATAAAGTGGACTGTCCCCAAAAATCTGGAAGATGGGAAGTGGAGAGCGAAGCACAACTGGCTTTGTTCAGCTCTCCTGCTCTCCTCGGGACCAAAGAGGACAGAGGGAGCAGCTGGCCGGAGGGGCGGACTCTTCAGATGGCACCTGCAGGCCCAGCGCTGACAGGAGGGCAGGGGATCGGCCACCTGAGAGCCACGCGACGCTCTGTAGCACCTGGGGCCACAGAGCAGTGCTCTCAGCACCTCCGACAGTGACCGCCGAGCATGCGCGCAGGCGAGGGCGCACCTGGGTGCGAGGGCCCTGAGCCCCCCGCCCCCCCCAGGGCTGCGGCACGTGGCTCCCCCACCCCCTACGAGGGGGCCAGCCCAGTGCGGACAAGGGCAGGCCCTCCGAGACGGGCGCCCACGATGACCGCACTGGAAGGGGACTGTGACCTGGGGCGGGCATCACGAAGACGAGGCTGACAAGGAGTCGCCACGGCTCCCCACGCACACACGTGCACATGCGTGCAGGGCCGGAGGGGCCGGGAGGAGTCCGAGTGTCTCCTCTTCTATGGTAAGACCCCCACAGACGTTATCTCCAAAGTTGGAAATCAGCGAAGAGCAACACAAGCAACGTCTAGGAACAAACACGGGGCAGGACAGGCAGCAGGCCGAGCAGAAAGCGCCGCTGTGGACAGAGGCCTGGTGCGCTGGCCAGCCCTTCCCCCAGGAGGGGGCCCTCCCTAGAAGCCCCTCTGGCCCCGGACCACCCTTCCCCCATGTGTCAAAAGGCTGGTGCTGGAGGGGCAGGCGGGCTCGGGTGTCTTACGAACTCTCCGCTGCGACGGCCACCTCCTTGGCACCCCCTGCCCGGGGCCCTCCTCGCCCTCGCCACCCCCCCACCCCCGCGCACAGGGCTCCCGGGTCCCCTGCCCTCCTGGGCAGTGGCTCTGGGCCAACGGCCCCTCCACAGCACTCTGCCCCAGCCCCTCCCACCACTGCCCGGCAGACGACCGGGACCTGGCTCTCTCTGGAGCCCCCTCCCCGCCCCAGACCCGCTCAGCTCCTCCCCTTCCTGTGACGCCCCTGTCCACCCTTTTCCTGGCGCCACAACGGCTTCCTTCTGCCACTGGCTGTGCTGCTGGGGGGCGGGAGAGAGACAGCGAGGACCCCAAACGAGCCGGCTCTCACCCTCCCTCCAGCCCCCAGCCCTGCTTCACTGCACCGAACAGGCCCTCACACCTTGGCTCGAGGGGTGAACGGAGCAGCTCACACCCTCTGCCTTCAGCTGCGTCTGCGCCAAGCGCCGGGCCTGAGACCTGCTGCAGGGAGGCCACCTGCCCGCCTCAGGCCCGGGAAACAGGCGGCAGAGCCACGTCTGTGACCTGTGCTCTCAGGCTAGAATCTCGTGTCCCTGTTCAGAATTTAAAACCTAACTCTGCGAGACTATGGCACCGGCGTGCTCAGCTGCACGTTCACACTGATGACACTGCGCCAGTCCTGCTCCTTCATCAGCACTGTCCCGAACGCGAGGGACGCTCCCATGCTGACAAAAACCACAGGCGCTCGGGAGGCAGAAGGCGGATGCCGGCAGGTGCCGCAGGAACGGGCACCGCGGGCCCTGGTGCCCACGCCAGAAGGCGGGCAGCGCCCCAGCTGCGGGGGTGCTGAGCGTGCCCCTCCTCCAGGGAGGTGGCCAGGGCTGGGCTGGGACAGGGCAGGCCACCCAACAGCCAGGACGGCGGGAAGGAGGTGCCCTGACCCGCGCCGGAGCCAAGCAGCCCGGCCCTCAGGGGGCACCACTGCCATTCACAGCCACGGTCCCGGCACAGAGGGTCAAGGGCACGCACAAATGCCCAACAGCGGAGGCGAGCCAGGGACTCCACGCCGAGGCGCGTCCTGCCCGTGCAGCCCCCAGTGTCTGGGCAACAGGGCAAGGGGCGGCACAGGCCACCACCTGGGCCCCAGCGACCCTGCAGGGCCCGGCGGGCAGGGCGCTGAGCCCTCTGCTCACAGGCCAGGACGGGCAGCAGGCGCCTCTCCCTGGAAACGGCTTGTCTCTGCCGCTCCACGCTCTCGCCCGCTTCACCCCGGAGCCCTTGCCAGAGGAGACCGGGCCACTCGTGTCCTCAAACTGGAAGGAAGCGTCCCGACAAAGCGGGCCATCGCCCCCCGCCGACGCGGATGGCGTGCCGCAGGGGACGGCCCCACGAGGCTGTCCTGCCGAGGAGCGTCTCCCCAGCTTCGCAGCCCCTCCGCTGGTCGGCACGGCGAGGGAGACGACGTCACGGAGGACGTCCGGAACCCGCTGCCCTCTCCCAGCGAGAGGGGATGCCGGGCATCGCGCCCGCAGCGCTCTCACCAGACCCGTCTTCCAGGTCCCCCTCCTCGTCTTCCCCATCGGTGCTGGTGCTGAGCTCGCTGCCCGAGTCCTCGGAGCCCCCGCTGTCATCCTCGCCGCTCGCTCCTGGGCCGAGACAGGCAAACACAAAGGCCCGGGGCAGTCAGCGCCACGACGGGCAGAGGGCGGGCCCCGGGCGAGCGGGGGCTGCCCCGGGACGGGGTTGGGGACGGGCGGGGGAGAAGCAGAACTCTTTCATTCTCTTTACACCTGTAGTGGTCGCATTAAATGTGAGACAAAATAGTGCATCACTCGTACAATTTAAAAGCAAAAGGTAGTTTTTTTAAAGGTCAAAAGGCGCAGACACCACCTAGACAGCTGCAAAAGGCAGCTCATCTTTTCCGGAGCTGACACCGTGGTGGAAACACGGTGACCGGCTTCTCTGGGGCGGGCAGGCCAGGAACCCTCGCGCCCGGGGGTGGGGGTGGGGTGCAGGGCCGGGGGGCACTCACCAGCCAGGGCAGCAGCGCTGAGGGGCAGGTGTGCTTCCGGCCCTGGGCTTTGGTCCACAAGCTCGTCCAGGCTGTCGTCATCCATTGCTGGACATTGGAGTTCAGTCTGCAAGAAACCAGAGTCGAGTGACTCCCCAGGGCGCGAGGCTGCAAAACTCCCCTCAGAAAGAGTGACAGCCACTCCTGGCCATTCCACCCTGTGACACGTGTCCACCTGTAGGACAGGGAGGCTGAGCTGTGCCAGGTGAGACACACAAAGCCACGCATCACTGCGCATACAAAGAAAGGCAGGGTCGGAACCCCAGGGCGACATCCAGCCAGACCCTGGCCTACAGCAGACCTAGCACGGCCTCAGGCCACAGGGCTTTGTCTGGACCAAGTGGTTCGTCAGGAGCTGAGGCAAAGCAGGGCTTCCGAGAGGGGGAGGTCCCCAGGACGGCCTCGCTGACAAGCGGGGCACTCTCCTGACAGGTCCCTCTGCACCACGGCAGGCCAGCCCGGCCTCTGCTCACCTGGCGCCCACCAGGGGGCTGTGTGCAGCATGCGCCCCCAGAACACCCCTGGGCAGTACAGGGCTACAGGCCCCAGCTGCCATGCCCACCCCGTCCTGGGCTCCTGACCTCCAAGTGGGGACCCCTGTTCTATCTACTCTGGGAGGCCACTGCACAAATGGCGTAAGATCTGGACAAATGACCTCCTCCTCCTCCACCAGGGTCTCCAACCCTGGTCCCTGTAAGGGTTCCTTTCTTATCGGTGCTCCTCGCCCACGTCCCGGGCGACCCCCAGAGGACCCCCTCACAGGGAGTTGCTCAGGGACCTGACAGTGAATACAGCACCCCCTGCAGCACGGCACGACGTGCTTCTGGGTCTGGCCTGCACGTCAGAGGAAAGGGGTCCCGAGAGACCAGGGGGCAGAAGAACCGAGTGAGCACCAGGGGAAGGCGGGCTGGGCCGGCGGCATGTCCAGGAGCCGGGCCAGGCCGTCCTTCTCAGGGCTGGGGCGGCCACCAGTGATGCTGCTGAGAACAAGGGCCGCCCCCCCACCCCTGGGCCAGGGCCCACGCAGACCCTGGAGCCTCACTTCCCAACGCCCCAGACCACAGGACACCAGCGAGGCAGGTTCACTGGGGGAAACTGGCGACAGCCACGTGCTGCCAGAGCCTGGCGACAGCATGCGAGGCGGGTCTTTGGTGGAACTGTCACCCCCACCGGCCCGGTGCCCTGAAGTTAAGAAAACCAGCCCCAGCCCCACTCAACCAAGGGTTTGCGCCCCGAGTGCTCGGTGCCTCAGCTTCGCTGCAGGACCCCACCTGTCCTGCACCCACGTGCCGGCCACACTCCTGCCGGGGACGCCTCACCCCAAAGGCACGGCAGGGCCGCCACCCGCCCAAGAGCATGGCGCCCGTCCTGAGGGTCAGAGGCTGCACTGCCCAGCTGAGAAGACCTGGCACTCTCTGGTCACAGCTGTGGCTGCTCCCACTCGACGCCCCAACATCGTCCTGGGACGCCCGCCCCACACCGAGCCTGGCCCTACTGCGCGCAGCGCAGTCCCTGCCCCGCAGAGACACGGCTTGTGAGGGAGGTGAGCACTCAGGCCAGACACCCGGCAACGCCGACCCTGAGGCCGCCTGGGTGACCGCAGAGCACAGGGTGTGGCGCTGGGGCAAGTCCTCCCCTTGCTTCGCGTCTGCAAGGGCAAAGGGAGGAACAGGTGCCCCTGGCTTCTCCCCTGCTGCGCTGAGACCTGGGCCCCCAGGAGGGGCAGGGCCAGGGTCTGCTTCAGAGGACACCGAGGCCACAACGGGGTTTAGAGCAGGAGGTTTGCCAGGAGTGCCAGCGTGGGGGCGCGGCTGGACCCGAGGAGGCCCGCAGCAGGGGGCCTAGCTCAGCGGCTTAGCAGCCCTTCCCCACAGCTCTGGGGACCCCCGCAGGCCTCTTCGCCCCTGCACCAGGGCGGGGGAGCTTGGCGCTGCGGCTGCACACCCTTCCTGCGTCACCGCGCAACAGCACGCACTGGCGGCGCCGAGAAAGCAGGCGGGTGGCTTCCCAACGTTGCGTCCAGAGCCAGCACCTGTGCCCCCGCCAAGGAAGAGACCAGCCAGGACCCCACCAGCATGCGGCTCCACCACCCACCTCTGCCCGAAGGCTCCAGGCCCCGGCCCAGAGGTGCCCAGGGCCCCGCTGCCAGCTGGCTGTCTCTGGGGTGCAGGCGGCACCTCTAGATCTGGGGGGCAAAGAGGAATGCTACAGCTGAAAGAATAGTTCCCTCTCTTCAAATTCAGGGACCCAAAGCGCCCACAATTCCGACCACTGCTGAGGAACAGAAAGAGTCTCTGGTGAGGTATCTGCACTGTGCCAGGCACAGGGCCAGGTCACCGGTCCCGCTGGTCCTTCTTTATTCACCATCAGCCACACCGGCTGCGAGACACTGACGCCGAACCGCCGCGGAGGGCACGAAGCTGAGACAGGCAGGAGGGCTGCTGAGGGCAAAGGCCAGGCTCGCCTCCGCGCTTCACCACCAGCCCGGTGCAGGGGACGCCAGAAGGGGCCCGCTACTGCCTCCCTGACCCGATCTTCTTCTCGGAGGTCAGGGAGAGGGAGGCGTGACAATTCCCGAGCCAAACCGCACCTGAGCCTCAGGATCTGTCCCGGCGACCACTGGCCGCGCCCACGAGGCTCACCAGGCAGCTTACCTACCGCTCGGCCGCTGTACGCACCAGCTGCGGTGTAACAACGCCGAGCAACTCACCCTCTCTGGGCTCAAAGCTAGTCACGCCTACCCCCGAAAGGCTGCGGCCGAGACACCACCTGCCTCAAGGGCTGGGAACCCACCCCTCCCCCAGGCGGGCCTGTCCAGACGCGGACGCAGCGGTGCGGACCAGGAGGTGGAAACAACTTAGCGAAGGGTCACACCGCGCTCAGACGGGGGAAACGACAGCGCAGGGGGCGGGGTGTCACAGCAAGAGGCGGCTGGGCTCCCCGCGGCAGGGACAGGAAGGCGGCCACCCCAGAAACGCGACCGCAGGCCGAGGGACCCCGACAGCCTCGGCGCGAGGCCTCCGCGCGCCGGCCCGGGATCCCTGCCGCCGCCGCCCGCGCGCGCGCCCGCCTGGGGCCAGCGCGACGCAGGCCTCGCCCCGCCGGGCAGGCCGCAGACAAAGCGCGCGGCGGCCGGCGGCGGCCCGCGCGGCCGGGACACGGCGGGGACCCCGGTCCGGCACGGACCCCGCACGTACCCGGGAACCTCGCTCCCCGCCGACCGCTCCCAGGCGTTCACCGCCGCCCGAGCGAAAGCAACGACTAGGCCCGGCCGCCGCTGCCGCCGCGCGCTCCTCGACCCGGAAGTGCACCGAGCCGGCTTCCGGGACCCTCCAGCCCCGCCCGTTGGCGGGAACCACTGGGTCGAGGAGAGGAAGAGAGGTCTGAAGAGCGGGAAGACGCCGCTCCTTGCGGTCAGGAGCCTCGAGGCGTTGGAAACACTGTTTCTTCGTGGACAGCGCCCAGCAGACCAGTGTCCTGAGGGGATTTGTGGTGTCTGACGCCCCTCCGGTGGGCTGGTCCGGGCCGCCACCCCCGCGCGGGGCTGGTGCAGTCTGACCCTCCGCCCGCCGCCCAGGGCGAATGGGAGCGACCTTCCGGCACACCTGGGTCCCGCCCCCAGCCCGGCCCCGCCCCCGAGGCGAGGCCCCGCCCCCGAGCGCCCAGGGCCCGCGGGCGCCTAGAGAAGCGGGCGAGGGCGGCCTGAGGGCGGGCCCGGGGACCGCAGCTTTGCGCCGTTCGCCCACTCGTGGACCCGGCGGTGATGAGCCCTGTGTGTGCGGCTCCTCGAGGAGCCGCGTGCCGCGCGTCCCTCGCGGTCCTCACCCACAGCTCAGGACATCACGCCCGCGTGGCGTGTGACCGGCTGATTCCGTGCTGCGATAGAAAGATAAGCAGGGTGGGACCCGGGGCGCACGCGAGTGACGAGGACGGACCTGGCAAAGACGAAAGGCTGAGAGCGCGGACAGGACAAGCGCGGACGACAGGCGGAAGCCGGCGTGGCTGGGCCCGCGCGGGCCGTGGCCGGAGCGGCCGCCGGGAGCGCCGCGGCTCCGGGGCGCTGGAGGTTCTCAGCAGGATGTCACGCACGAGCTCATAGGGTCCCCTGGGCGGCCGCGTGGGAGCAGACTGGAGCTGGCAGGGCGGACCCCGGGAGCCCAGTCAGAAGGCCGCTTCGGCGACACCCGTTCAGGGACCCTCGTGGCCCAGCCGTGCGCAGGGGAGGCCCTGGGGGAACCCGAGGCACGCGTGTGGGACGTCCTGGAAGAGACGTTGAATGGGCGGCGGAAGGCTAGAGTTGGGCAAATGCTGCACTGGAAATAAAATAGGAGTTGCGTTGGGGGCGGGGCGGAACAGCAGAAGTCCAAGACCTGAACCCCTGGCCTGCAACGAACCGAGATCCGGATCTACGAAGGAGACCAAGAAGGAGCACCAGGGCTCGCGCTTGAGGAGAAACCAGGAGAGGGGCTTCTAGAAGCCCGTGAAAGAAAGCGCAGCAAGGAGAGGGCCTGGGTGGAGCCAGGGCCACGGGGGATGCTCAGCACCGCTGCCCGGGGTGGGGGGCGGGGGCGGGGGGAGTTTCAGGAGCACGGAGGCCGGCGGCCAGGCCGCAGGGGCAGCAAGTCTTCGCAGGGGCTCTGCTGCTGCGCGGGAAGGGGCCGTGGAGGCAGCTGAGCAGGGAGTGGGAGGGCCAACTGACGTTCTCTGTTCACATGAGCAAGAAGAGCCTACTTAGAGGGCCTGAAAAGGACTTCGCCAGCAGGAACAGAGGAGGCAGGGGACTCCACAGTGACCCCTGTCTGTGGACCAGAGGGGTTAGGTCGGGAGAGGGTGGCTGGCACAAAGCCTCTTGGGTGTCCCCCAGGCCAGGTACCTGAACCCAGGTGCTTGGGCTCCAAGCATGTCAGTCACGTGACCCCAGGAGAGTTTCTCAACCTTTCTGTGTCTTACTGTCCTTGGTCACAAAATAGGGATGTCGAGAGCTGAATGGGTCAGTACAGGGACAGCACTTCCGGTAGGGTCGCGTCCAGCCTGGTAAATACCCTGCACAAGGTACCCCCAACCCCCAGCTTGGAGTTTGAAATGTGACGGCCCTTGTACACACACATGCCTGCCTGCCAAAGCCTATGAAATATAAGGACACAGCCTGGGAGAGTCCCAAGCGGGGCTGGGGCGCCCTGCCAAGCTCCCGGGAAGGAGTTAGACACGCAGCTGACGAGCAACTTGGAGTCCCCTTGGAGGGGGGCCAGCCCCTCCCACCTCATCAGCAGCTGCTCCTGGGGGCTGCGGGGAGACTGTCATAATAAACGCACGAATCCACGGTGAGATGCGAAGAACACGGCCCAAGCCGGCACCCCGAGCAGCGCATGCCAACCTGTGCTCTGCTGGGGGGCACCCCCGGACACTGCCCAGAGCCACTGGCCTGGGCCCCTGCTGAGCGCAGCTGGGACCCCTAAGAACCTAGATATGTATCCGCACCTCCCCTAAACCGAGACCCCCGCAAGCTGACATGGATGCCTCGCCCTGCCCCCCGCACGTGAACACCTTCCATCTAGAGCCCCATCCGCAACATCACCTCTGGTGCACCCTGACCAGTCACCCACCTGCCACCTTTCACATGCTTGTGCCCCCTGCCCACTTGTCCCTCAAAGACACGGACCCTCAGGCCTCTGCTGTGTCCCCAGGGTGTGCCGGCCGCCTCCGCTCCTGCTCCTCACGGGCACAGACAGGCAGGTACCGTGCGCACGGGAGCGCGGCTGGGCTGGGAGCTCCCCTGGGCCTCTCCGCGCCAGGCCGGCCCCTGCTGACGTCGGGCCCGCACACACAGGGCCGGAGCTGGAGGAGGACACATGTGGGGCTGAGGCCCCGACTTGGGAGCTGGGCTGGGAGCGGTGCGCGGGGGCTGCCGCAACAGATGACCGTGGACAGAGGGGCCTGAAACAGCGGAAACTCGTTCCATCCTAGTCCTGGAGGCGAGGAGTCCAAAATCAAGGTCGGCAGGGTCACATTCCCTGTAATATCTGTCAGGAGAAGCCTGTCTTGACTGTTCTGGGTCTGGGCGCTGCCGGCTTCCTCGGCTCGTGGCAGAATCACCCTAGTCTCCACCTCTGTCTCCACTTGGCCTTCTCCCTGTGCCTCTGCGTCTCTCCTCCGTCTGCTACAAGTACACTTGCCATTGGATTTCAGGCCTACCCAGGTGATGCAGGAGGATCTCATCTCAAGATCCTTGACTGAATTACATCTGCAATTGAAAGATTTCTTTCTGCAATTGAAAAAAGATCTGAATCAAAGATCCTTTTTCAAGTTGAGGTCACATTCACAGTGCCTAGGCAGAAGGGTATGAATATATCTTTTTTAAAATTTTATTTATTTTTAGAGAGAAGGGAAGGGAGGGAGAAAGAGAGGGAGAGAAACATCAGTTGACCGGGGACCTGGCCCGCAACCCAGCCAGGTGCTCTGACTGGGAATTGAACCAGCGACCCCTTAGTTTACAGGCTGGAGCTCAATCCACTGATCCACACCAGCCGGGGCTGAATGTATCTTTTTGAGGAGCCACCATCAAGTCCCCTACAGAGGGCGGTAAGGGGTGTGTTTGGAACTTCCAGGACGGGGGCACAGCATCGGTTGTCCAGCAGGACAAAACAGGCCCTGGGAGACACCCTGACTCCTGGCCTCTGTGTGTCCCTGAGTCTCAGACTTCTTCCTTCCAAACCTCTGCCCTGCCTGCGCTCCCCCAACCGTGCCCTGCCCTGAAGGAGTGCCCTGCTCAGGGCCCCCCCCACCCCCGGCCTTGAGGACCTCTCACCTTCTGACCCAGCAGAGCTGAGCCACTCACCGCTCTGCTCTGTGCTCCTTCCCTGTCCACAGGTGGCCACGCCCCGCAGTTGCCGGCCCCCAGCTTCACACGCCTGAGGTCCCAGGCAGGGGCAGATGTCTCCCTGGGCCCCAGCACTGAGCCACGCAGGTGACCGTTCTGAAGGAAGAAATGAAGCGACCATGACGGTGGGAAGGGTGTGGGAGGGGCCGGCGCTGGGTGGCAGCGGCGGGCAGGCTCCAGCCTCGGCTCCCGCGGGTGACGCAGGTAAGGCTAGGCTGGGGGGACCAGGGGTCCGGTGGGGAGCTGGAGGGCGGAGGCCTGAAGAAGGGCCGCCAAGGGGCCAGGGGGCTGGGGCTCTCCCCCTGGGGCAGGACTATGGTGACAGTGGGGGCTGAAGAGCCCTTCGGAGCTGCCTAGAGCCGGGAGAGTGGGATCCCGGGGGGTGGGGGGGGGGCAGGCTCTGAGGCAGGTGCCAGCTTCTGGCTGATTTGAGGGAGGTGGGGTTAGGGGGAGCTTTTCCTGACCTTGGAGGGGGCACAAAAGGCTTATGAGGACCCCTATGCCAGGAGCAAAAAGGGGAGCAGGCACCCCTCTGCCTAATTAGGTGTCTAGATGGCCGGGTTCCGCCTCAGGGATGCCCCCGGCCATGGAGGCGGGAGAGGGGTGTGAAGAGAAGGGGGCCGGCGCCGAATGTCCCTTGGCTGACGCCTTGGGGGCGTCACCAGGAGTCAGTAACTCTGGGGCTGAAACAGTCTGTTCCCTTGATTTATAGCTTTTCAGTGCTCGGACCGGACCGGGCAACACCAGTGGGAGAGCCGCCAGGGCCCTGCGCCCCGCGCTCAGGACGCGGACTCCGACACTTCCGTGGTGACAGATCCCGCAGGAAGGATCCAGGGCTCCCAGGGCCGGCCCGCGGGCGTTGCGGGGCAAACCAGGCGGAGTCGGAGCCCCCGCCCCGCTCAGCCCGGCCAGCCAGACGGGCCCGGGGTGGGCGCGGGCGGCGCGGGCTGTACGTGCGTCCCCAGGCCGAGGCCCCTCCTCGGTCTTGGCCCCGGCTACGTGCGCGGAGTCCCGCGGGTTCCCTGGGAGGCGCCGGCCCCCGCGCGGCGGGCGGGGGAACAGCGCCTCGGGCTGTACCACCCGGCCGGCCGGCGGGGGAGCCGCCCGCGAGGCGGTAGCCGGGCGCCCCAGGCCCCGCCCGGCAGGTGGCGGCCCCGCCCGGAGGCCGACGTGCGGAAAAGAACGCGCCGGCCGCGCCCTCAAGGGGCCGCGCGGCGGTGGGCGTGGCCTCCGCACCCCCCTCGAGCCCACTGGCTACGGCGCGTCAGGGCGGGCCCGGCCCGGCCGACAATTGGCTGCCGGGCTCGCATATTTGCATAGGGGCCGGGCGCCGGGCGCGGGCGCGGGGCCTTGGGGGAGCGAGGGGGCCACCGCCGAAGTTGGGCCGAGGGCCGGCGACGGTCCCGCGCCGGGATTTCAGGTGACGCGCTAGGGGTCCCAGGCCCGCGGGCGGGGGCGCACCCCAGAGACCTCCCACCCTTGCGGGCTGCAGGGGCTTGGACTCCTAAGTTGGAGGGGAAGGAGGGGTCGGGGTGCGGGACGACCCCTCCGCCTGCCCGGCGGTGCCTCCGGGCGCAGGGCAGCCACTGCCCACTGCACACTGCGCTGCTTGGTACCCACTGTGCGTGTGACAGCGGCTGATCTGTTCCTGGGCAGCGCGACCACCCCGGCCCCTCTGTGACCCTGCTCTGTCGGGCAGGGGGAGGCCACACCGGGCACGGAGAGGCCGCAGCACTCGGAGGGGGCGCGCCAAGGGGGAGGGGCAGGGCGCCCCTACGGAAGGGTCTGCTTGTTTGCGCCCCGCAGACACCCAGAGAGAGAAGGGACGTTGCGAGGGCTCAGATTGTGCCAGATGCCCTCCTGGAGGGAACTTTCTCTTGTGTGTGTCGGAGCCAGGTTGCGCAGCATTCCTGGGACGGTCTTCTGGATGTCGCCAAGCTGAGAGCAGCCCTGGGCAGGCGTGGACCGGAGGACCACCTCTGGGAACTTTCTTAAGGAGAACGCTGACGGGTTTGGTTTTTCTGTGCAGCTCCGCCACTTCAGCAAAGTCGCCAATGGCGTGAGGACCGCCCGGCCCATTTGTGGTGCCCTGCAGCACGCTCCTCCGATAGGTTGGGGGCACCCTGCGCCATCCTGGGCCTGACCGCTGGGCCTGCCTCCTCTGCTGGGTGTTCTCAAGTCCCCCGTGACAGTCCGCTGGGCACGGAGCAGCCTCCAGGCCTTCAGGTGCCCGGACGCCTGCAGCAGGCCCTGTCCCCTCTCCCAGCAGCGGGGGCTGGCGGCTGTTGCCCGAGAGGCCTGAGGGATTTGCATGGACTCAGACTTCTCTTTGGAAGGACCCTGTCCTGATGGTCACGGGCGTCACACCCAGCAGGTTCCGTATGGCCAGGCTCTGCTGGTGGCAGGGAGGCTGTGGTGGCCTTGGGGTGCAGGACCAGTGGAACCGTTTAGGGCCTCGGGGCAGGGGCTGACTGTGGCCACCCTCCTGAACCCAGGTGTTCTCAGCCAGCCCTAGAGGGCGCTTTTGTGCTGGGGGTGGAGAGGAACTCGGAGGTGGGGGGGGGGGGACGGTGTTCCAGTGCCGGTGCCCAACACAGCCTGGCCCCGAAGGGCAACAGTGACAAGTGGCAGTGGCTGCCCCATCCCCCAGCGGCCAGGGTCCTGCCTCGGCTGCCTGGGGAGCCGGCCCGGCCCTGCCGTGAAGGATGCCCGGGGGGAGCTGGGCTTTCCCTCACCTCAGCACAGCTCACATCCTCATGTTCCATGTACGATTCAAAGCTCGAAAGTAAACTTTGCAGCCACTCAAAGGTTTGCTTAGTGACTCGAGGCTCTTCCGGCAAGGTTCTGGTGGGGCGGGATGCTGTGCATCTGGAACAGCAACCGAGGAAGGCTCTGCCCTGGCTCGCCCCCTCGGCCCCCAGAGGAGGGGGCCCTGCGGAAGTGGGCTCGCTAGCTTGCTCAGAGCCAGGAGCAGACCAAGGACAAGCCCCTGGTGGTGGCTTCAGGAGGAGCAGGTGTCCCTTGGGAACAGGCACAGGAGCCCACAGGCATGTGAGCTCCGACCGCTCTGTGCCTGCCTCCCACTGAGGGCTGGGGAGCTTGGTGAGGGAGCTCGTGACACTGGGGAGGGCAGGGGCTAGTTCCAGTGGCCCTGGGGTGTGTGGGAGGTCGGGGTGGGGGGCACACGGCTTTGCCCGTTGGCCCGTGCGCTTGGCGGCCCAGGGCTGGTGCCGCGATCCAGCCAGCCTTCCTGAGTGTGTCTGGGGGCTCCGGGGGAAGGGAGCAGGCCCCCAGAACCTGGTGGTGCCTGCCCAGACTTCCCAGCCCTTCCACCGGGGACGCAGCCCCCTCAGCCTCTTCGGTCTCGGCTACACCTCACGTGCCCCTATGCTTGGACCCGTCTGGAGTTGCAGGTCAGGCCAGGGTGGCCCCGGGAACAGGCTGCTGGGAGCGGGCAGCGGGCTAGGGCGGCAGCGGGGCAGTCACGTGGCCGGGCCGAGCTTCGCAGCAAGGAAGCCTGGGCTGAGTCCCCAACTTGGCGGTCGGAAGCCTCCTCCCGCCACCTGGCCTGTCCAGCCATTCCCCCTCTGCGCTGCGTCTCCACAGGAAGTCCCCAGTCCAGATGACTCCACGAGCCTGGCTCCTGGCTTCCTTGCTCCTCACGCTTAGGACTTCGCGGCCCCTGCAGCCGCCCCAGAGGAAGCGGGCACACCAGGCCTGGCTCGATCCCAAGGTCGCCCAAAACTCAGCACAAAGACCCCATGATCTAGGATGTCCCCGCCCAGTTCCCCAGGACCACCCACGGCCGCACTCCCAGAGGCCTGGCCGTCACCGAGGTCTCCCAACTCCGCCACGGCCCTCGGAGCTAGGTGCCAGGGGCCCGGCCCGGGAACGGGGCTGATGTGGGCGCCTGCCCGTGTCGTGGCTGCAGGCACCCAGCAGAGGCTTCACAGCCAGCCGGGTGGCCCAGGGGGCGTTGGAAGGCAGGGCGGCCACACCCTCACGGGGCCTACAAAGCTCCCCGGACCTGGACTCCCCAGGAAGCCGGGGACCCGCCCCCACTCGCCCTCAGACTCAGTCAACCTGACAGGCAGGTCTGGCGCGTCCTTGAGTCCTCACCTCCAGGAGCCTCCCCCGAGTGGGTGGCAGTTCCTGCTGCTGGTGGGGAGCAGGCCAGGCGGGACCCAGGTCAGGGCACGGGCTTCTTTAGGCTCCCGACTGTCTGGCCCCAGCACCAGGCTCGGGGTGCAGAGGAGAGCCCTGGAGGGTGGGCGGGCATGACAGCCCGAAATGGGAGGCCCTGGGCGCCCCAGCCTTGGACCCAAGTGACCACTGACCATGGGAGACGCCTTCTCAGGAGCCCTGGCTGCAGAGTATCAAGGGTTATACCCCGCAGATGCTACCTCGTACCACCTCGGGACACACAGGCCACTTCAGGCAGTTTATTGAGGTTTTAGTGTTGCCATTGGGGAGGTAGCACGCCCACATGCGTGTACACACACACATACATGTACTGAAGGTTGCCTCCCGCACACAAGCACACACCCACAGACTGAATGCAGCAGCCACGCGTCCCTGTCCCCAGCAAGGATCTGGGGCCTTTGGGGCCTAGCACATTCTGCGCTGGCCACGCCCCAAGCTTCTGAGGGGGCCTGGCGGACCGGCCAGCACCAGGATGAGAGTCCTCGGCCGCCCCCTGCCCCCGCAGTGGGAACCCCAGGTTCCGAGGTGCTCTGTCTTGGGCCCAGGGCACAAGGCCTTCCAATGGCACGAGGGCGCGAGTCCACGATGACCGCGGCTCTTCCTCTGTTGTCCAGACGGGGCTGGCCCTGCTGGCCGTGCTGGCGTCTTCACAGCCCAGGCCTGGGCTGGCAGCGGACGCTCACCCTGGGCAGGTGCTGCTACCTCCAGCTCTGCCTCATGGGGGCAACTGCGGAGAGGACACCAGCTGAGGAGGCTGAGGGGCCGCAGGAGGGCCTCATCCCACCCAAAGCGGGGGAGGCAGACATACCCTCTGGGTTCAGACTCGACACGAGGGCAGGGCTCCGAGGGGCTCCCGGGAGGGCCTTTCCTCTGGCCGGAGGCATTAGATCCTGCGGGGAAGGCCAGTCAGCTCGGAGCTGGGCTGGGCCCCCCCCCGGGTCCTCCGGGCCCCGCCTGCTTCGGGTCACTCTAACCTGTGTGCCAGGGGTGGCCCCTGTCTGCTGGATGAACTGCTGCAGGTTGCACTGACGCAGCTCCCGGTTCAGCTCCTCAAGCTCCTGGGCCTGGGCCTGGGGCACATGGGACCCTCAGGAGACACAGCCGCGGGGCTCCAGGACCCGCCCTCGTCCGACCCTGAGCCCGGCACCCAAACCGCCCGAGTTGGTGCCGCCGCCGGCCCCGGGGGCTCACCTGGAGGGCATGCTCTGCAGCCTCCAGTGCCTTGCTCACCAGGGCCAGGCTGCCCTGCACCTCCGCACTCTGCCGCTCCTGGGCAGCCAGGTCCTGGCGCAGGCGCTCGGTGGCTGAGGCTGTGGGCGAAGGGGGCCCGGGGGCCTCTGTGGCCAGCTGCAGCTTGGCCTCCAGGGCGCGAGCCTGGGCGTCCAGGGCCTGCAGTCGGGCGGCGTGCTCGGCCGTGGCCGCGCTCAGTGCCCGCAGCCGGGCCTGCGCCTCCCGCTCCCGCGCCTGCTCCCGCCGCAGCTCCTGCTCCCAGAAGGCCTCCTGGCCCAGCTCTGCGGCGTTCCTTTGCACCCTCCGCTCCAGGCCCTGCAGGTCTTCACAGCAGCTTGGCATTGGTGCCACAGAGGCCACAGGCTCGGGCAGCGCTGTGCTGGAGGCCAGCCTGGGGCGCCCCGGGCTGAAGGTCAGCGCTTTGTGGGACTCTCGGCCCAGTGCCGGTCTTGGCTTTGAGGGAAGGCTGGCGCGGATGGGGCCGCGCTCAGGGGGCGGGCAGCTGTCTGAGGAGGGCCTCCCAGTGAGGCTGGGCCCTGTCCGCCTCAGGACAAACTGGACATCACTGGCAAACTGTCCACAGGTAGCCTGAGCACCCACGGGACACTCCTGGGGCAGCAGCTGCCGTTCCTTCTCCCTGAGACGCTGCACGAGCACGAAGCGGCCCGTCTGGCCTGGGGTGGGGGAGAGGGATCAGCCTGCGTCCCCCCGACCCCTTGTGCACCGAGACTGAGGAAGCCAGGGGAGGGCAAGAGGGATGGCAACCAGCCCCGCCCTCCTTGGGGGAAGACGGGGCCAGAGGGCCAGAGGGCCAGAGAGCCAGAGGGCCAGGGCCCACCCGCTTGGCCTGTCTGTCCCTGAGGAGACTCACCTATAGCTTGAGCTAGGGCAATGACCACTTCCTGACAGGTCGTCTGCTCCGACACCCCACAGACCACTCTCTGGATGCCGTCCACCCACACCTTCAGCTCCATGGCCGCAGGCCCTGAGAGCATATCCCTGTCGTGCAGGTAAAGGCCACAGGGTCAAGCCCTGCCTGGCCCTCCTCTGCTTGCTCCTGCTGGCCTGCGCCTCACCCCCAGAACTGGTTTAGGGCAGCCGCCCTGCTCTCGCGTGCCCAGCCCTACCCGCAGGCCACACATTCCTGGGGTGGGGGTAGTCAAGACCAGCCCCCCAAAGGGGGAAGCAATCAGCCTTCCAGGAGCACTCGGAGGCTTCCCCACCCCACTTCCCAACCTCCACTCGCCCCGCCCTACTCCCGGAGAATCATTAACCGGGTGCAGGACTTCCTGCACCACCACCCCCCCCCCCCACTCCGCCCCAGTCACCTGGCAAGGAAAACACTGCCCCTCCCGCAGGGCGCCGTCCCCAGTCACCCAAGGGCGCCCGTACGCTAACTCGGCAACTCGCTGCCATGGGAATGCACCCTCCCTCGAGACTCACACCTCGGCCCTCCGAACCCACTGAGCCTGCCGCAGGCAGCCCCCTCCCACTCCCGCCGATCGCAGCGCTCGCCCCGGAAGCCGCCGTGCCCGCAGCGGGGCGGGTGCAGGTGCGGTGCGCCCCCCACGCACGGCCCGGCTCCTGCGCCTCCGAGTTGCCGCTCGCGCCTGCCCGAGGCCGCGCTCGCGCTCGGGAGGCTTCGGGACTCAGCGCGGCTCACCTCGGCGCCCGCCGGCCTCCCAGACCAGGACTCGAACCGGCTCCTTCCCAGCGCCCGGCGCCGCCGCAACCTGCCGCCTCCGGCGCGGCGGGAGCGTCCCTGTCCACCACCCATTGGCTCGCAGCCCGAGCGCCCAGCCCCGCCCCTCGCGTCCCCATTGGCTTCTCGGCGCGCCCTGCCCACCTCGCGCACACGGCCATTGGCCACCTTCTCTGTGCCCCGCCTCTCTCCATTGGCTCCCCGCCGCCCCGCCCCCCGGCGGCGCCCAGGTACGGGCGGGGCTTCGCGGCGCCGAGGAGTAGGTGGAGCCCCGGTGCACTCACGGCCGAAGCCCGCGAACTACGCGGAAACGCGTCCGAGCTGGCGGCCCACGGGTAGCGCGTGGGGCAGGTGTCTGACCCCGTTCCAGGGCCCACTTCCTCAGAAGCCGCCCAGTCTGACGAATCTCCCACTAGGGAGGGGACGCCGACCTGGGACCCCACGAGCCCGCCAGGGCGCCGAGAGAACCGTGCCCGATGTGCCCCAGGTCCCTCCGACCCCGGTCCCTCGGGGCCCGCGGCGGCAGTCGTCGAGGTGCACAGGGACCTGGGGCAGCGAGCCCCCCGATGGGGAGGTGGAGGGCCGCCGGCCCTCTCCGGCTGCAGCCGGGCTGACAGTCCTGGTGGGGCAGAGAGCTGGGGACAAAGGCCCCGGCTCTCTGTCGGAGGCTTATTCCCACCCCGTCTGTGCCCAGTGGGGCCCAGTGCCTTCCTGAGCTGTGCACACTGCTCTGCCTGCTCAGCCCTGCTGTCCCACCGCCCGAGAACCCTCGCCCGTCTGCAGCCAGGGGCCCTCCGTCTCAGCGCTCCCTGTGGGGGGCATTCGGACGCGGTTCTGCCCCAGTCAGACTGGGCGGGGAGGGGGGCGGTCTTCCCGCCCCGCTGCGTCCTGCCCAGCACAGGGGGCCCCACAGAGACAGAAGCTGAGAGGCTGAGTAAATGAGTGAGGAAGGAATGAAGGTGGGGTGGGGGCAAAGGCTGGAGGGCACGCGTCTTGCTGGTCAGGTCTGGGGCCTCGCCTTTGTTCCAGGGCAGAGGGAACAGTTGTCATGGTGATGGAAATGTCCCGAGGGGGTCACTGCGGTGGACCAGGTGGTGGAGATAGACAGGGGAAGGTGAGATTTCTGGCTCGGGGGTTAGGTAGGTGGGCGCTGGGCACGGAGGGCAGAGGGTGGAAGGCAGCAGAGGGGGGCTGGGTCTGGCACACCCCTCCCCCGCTCCTCAGGGCTGCCCGCTGCTTACTCCGGCCCCCCGCCCCCCCCCCGCCCCCGCCGCCGCCACTGTCAGCTCAGCCCAGTGAGCTCCGAGGCCTCAGGAGCGTGGCCCTGCCGACTCGCGGACACCCAGGGCAACGGGGGCCCCCGTAACCCACCTATCAATCTCTACGGTCAGGCCAGGTGGGGACTGGGGGCGCCTCCCCATGGCTGGTTGGAATGCTGGGCTGAACGATGACCATGGCGGGCCCTGCTGGTCACTGTGGGCCCCTGGGCCGTCGGGGGTTGGTTGGGCACCAGGTCAACCTCTCGCAGCTTCTCCTTCAGGCTGGACCAGCCCCTGGGGGGAGAGAGGAGGTAGGCCTGGGGCTCACTCAGGGCCAGGGGCTGGGGTCTCCCTGGAGGCTCCTGGTAACAAACAGCCCCTCCCTTCCTGGGTGCTGGTGTCCATGGCAATGCCACAGAGCCTCCCCCCGAGGCCGGCCAGGACCTCAGGCCTCGGGTGAGTGTCGGAGGAAGGGCCCTGTGTCTGGGGGAACAGGGGGGTCATGGGTGAAGGACCAGCACCTCTGGGGACCCTTGCTGTGGGCTGGGGGCACCTCAGATCCTGGAGGGCAGGGGCGACAGGGAGGCCACGGGGAATGTACAAACACCCAGGTCACATGTTGCACGGGGGTGTGACCTGCTGCCCCGGCCTGGTCAGAAGCACACAGGTGTGGACACCCGGGTGACCTGCTGTGTGGTGTCCTGTGGAGGAGACACCCCCCCACACACACACACCCGCGGGACTCCTTGGAGAGCCACCCCGTGGCGCAGCCTGGGCTGTCAGACACACAGGTGTGCATGTGGCCATGGGAGGAGAGCCCGCAGGGGCGCCCACACGCGGGGCACAGGGCAGACAGCCCTGCTGCCCCTCCAGCTCCTCCAAGAACATGAAAAATGGCTCAGGAGCCCTGCCGGGAGGCTGGACAAGCCAAGGGAGGGGCTCTCTCTTCTCCGGTGGATGAAGAGCTGGGCAGCAGCCACCTGAGTCCTCCAGCTGGCACACCGGCCGGCCGGGTGGGCCCCGAATGCCTCAAGGACACCAGGGCCAGCTCCCCACGAGGGGACCTGCAGTAAGGAGCAGGGAGGGAGCGGCGGTGAGCCACGGGGGGCCAGTGTGGCAGAGGGCAGGGCCTGATCCCGCGGCTGCGGTGCCGGCTTTGCAGGTCGGCCGCCGAGTCCCTGGACCCGCGCACCCTGCGGCTGCTGCTGGGGCAGCGGGAGCTGGAGATCCGGGCTCTGCGGTGCGCCCTCCAGAAGGGGCGGGATGCCCGGCACTGCCGCATCCTGCAGGAGGTGGCGGGGGTTCCGCTCCAGAGGTCAGCAGCGGAGGCTAGTCCCCCAGCCCGGCCCAGCCCGGCCCAACCCTGGCCCTGACTGCTGGTTTCTGTCTGACCCCAACCCCAGCCACTGAGCCTGACCAAGAAGCCAGCCTGGCCCTTACCCTGACCTTTCCCTCTAGCCCTAGTCTTTACCTGACTCTAAGCCCCCACCCTAACCCTGGAAGAGCTGACATACCAGAGACGTACTGAGACCTGAAGCTTGGACACGTTGCTGGTGCTAAGCTCGACCCAGGTCGCGTCTCCACCCAGGTCCCCCGGGGCTTGACTGGCCCGGCCCAGCAGCACTCTGGGCCCTGGGCCCCCCCTGCCCCTCCTGCGGCTGCGGACCCCGGGGTGAGGGGGCCCTCTGAGACCACCCCTTGTCCCAGGAGCACTCGCAGCCTGGACAGGCTCCTGCTGACCCAGGTGCAGAAGTTGACTCTGGAGCTGAAAGAGCAGAAAAAACAGGCTCAGCTGGTGAGGGGGCCAGGGAGCCGGGCGGGGGGCGGGGCGGGAGGGAGGGGGGCGGTGGCCTTTGGTGGGCGGGGCCTGGTGGAGCCCCCGCCCACCTGCGGCCCGCCCCTGGAGCAGGAGAAGGAACGCCTGGAGGAGGAGCTGCTGCGGACCCAGGCCGCGCTGCAGCAGCGGGAAGCTGAGCTGCACGCACTGCAGAGGTCCTGCCTGCGGCAGCTGGCCTGCTCCTCCTGGGTGGGCCGCATGCTCAGGTCGTCCACGGGCAGCGTGGAGGTGAGCCTGCGCCCGCCCCCCACGCCCCTCCCCGGCCCTCCCCGCAGCCAGCCAGCTTGCCTAGTGCAGATCTGCGCTTCTGCTGGGGGGCTCTGGCCTGCCTCCCTCGGGCTGCCTCCGGACCGCGGCCTGGGACAGGGAGGAACCGGGAGCCCTGTGGTCCAGCCCCCCTGACACTCAGCGAGCGTGTGCCTCAAGTGCTGGTGAGGCCGCAGGGGACAGACGCCCTTTCCTCTTGCAGGTGGTGCCCACGGAGGCCCTGATAGACCCCAGCGACTCCTCTGAGAACGAGGGAGGCACCCCTGCTCAGGAGGTGAGCGAGGACGCCCACTCGTGGCTCTGCAGGCCTGTGGGAGGGGCGGGCCACATGCCTGTTGTTCCTGGCCAGGGTTTCCGGCTAGAGGACGTGGACTGGAACACCATCGCCCACCGGTACCCCAACCTCTTCGCCAACATCAAGCCGAGCTCGGATTACAGGTGGCTGCACCTCCAGGGGCCAGAGGGAGGGCTAGCCTTGGCAGATGGGGGCCAGAGTCCAGGTTCCACCCTCCGTGTCCCTGGCCAAGTCCCTTGCACCCTGCAAGAGTCAGGTCTCTGACCTCTGGAATGGGGTGGGGCTCCAGGCCCTGGGGTCCTGTTCCACAGCGTGGGGTGCCCGCCCGCCCTGGAGCAGAGGCTGAGCGGCACGTGAGTGGCCTGTGACCTGCAGGCACCCCTGGCCCCGGACGCCCCCGCAGCCGCCCGCGGGCTCGCCGCCTGACCAGTGTGGCCCGGAGCTGTGCAGGAGACGGCACCGTCTCAGGAGCGTGGAGTGGAGCTCCCCGCCCTTTGGGGGCCCCGACAACTCCAGGGGCGCCAACTCTGACTCTAGCAGCCGCCAGCTGGACGAGTGTTGGGGCGTGCAGGTGACAGGGAACCCGCCCCGGTCGCCAGGCCACATTTCTTTCCAGAACATAGTGGCACCGGCCAGGAGCTTCAGCAGGGACTCAAAGGCAGAGCCTGAAGGTGGGCTGGGGCCGGCCTCCCGGGGCCTTCCCCGCCCCCCCCGGCCCCCCGCAGCGCTGCGAACACGCCGCTGCCCTGAGAGAGGCTCCCCCGTGCCGGGCCTTCGCTGCAGCCCCGCGGGAGGCTGCCGGGCCTCTCCGGCCCCATCCACAGGGATCAGGGTGGTCTTGGAGGCCTCTGCGCTCTGGCTCGAAGCGCTGCAAGTACTACGAGCTACACCTCTGCTCCGCTCAGTCCCCAGGGTCCAGCCACCCCCCTGCCCTGGATGGGACCCCTGAGGCTGCTCCTCTCCCACGTGGACCCCCAGAGCAGTGCAGGCCAATGGGCCTGCCAGGAGACGTCCCCACAGACGCTCCATATGGGCGTCCCCCTCCCGAACAGGCCCTCCAGAACAGGAGATCTCTCTGGATCTCGGGGAAGCCCACTCAGACCGGCCGGGTGAGGCAGCAAATGCCGCCCTCTGGCCTCCCGCGCACCCCTGGAGGTAAGGAGGGCCGCAGCTTCAAGAGGGGCAGCAGGGAGGCTCCCAGCGGGAGGGGCCCTGACCAGCCACACCCGCCCCAGTCCCAGCAAGACAGGCTCCTGCCTGAAGATCGTGGCCGTGAATCATCACGAGGGGTTCGTCTGCATCTTCAACGAGTCCACGGAGGAGACAGTCAATCTGGGCGGCTTCGTGCTGCAGCAGTTTCTGCGCGACATCCCCGTGTGCATGTACCGCTTCCCGCCCGACACGCTGCTGGAGCCGCGGCACCACATCACGGTGCGCCCCACGCCCCGCGAGCCGGCGCGTCCCCGGCCCTCCCCCGTCCCCCTCACCCGCGCCTGGCACTCTCCCCAGGTATGGGGCGAGGGGCCTGGCGGCACCAAGAAGCAGCTGCCCTCGTCCGAGGACCGGAAGCCTGCCCACTTCCACCCCAGCCCGAGCATCGTGACACTTCTCCTGAGCCCCAAGGGCGAGGTGAGTGCGGGTCCCAACTGGGGGCTGGGGGGAGGCCTCGCCTGCTCAGGCGACCGTGCCCCCCTGCCACCCACAGATTTTCAGCAAGTACCAGGCCCCGCACTGCGCTGTCCCCGTTTCGAGGATCTTCGACGACAACACCGACCTGTCCATCGACAGCTTCCCGCTTTCAGAGACCCAGCCCAGGGCCGACGCTCGCAAGCAGCGGCGCCCGTCCCGACCCCCACGCAACGGTCGGGGGCGGGAGGTCAGGTCCCGGAGCCGGAGGCAGTGGTCGGGACCGCGCGCCCCTCGGTCTCTGCCTCCTCCGCAGGTCCCGCCCCCTCCCCAAGAGAAAGCCACCCCTGAGACCCTGTAGGAGCGTCCCCGACGTCCGCGGGCCCCGCCCCCTCGGGCCCCGCCCCGCGGCTCTGTGGGACTCCCCTGCGCCCCCAGCTTCTCCAGGCTCCTCCCCCGGGCACGCCCCTTGCTCGTGGGCTGGCTCGAGCCCTCCGGACCCTGTCACCCCAGCGGGACGCGGGCCCTGTCGCCGCGCTTGACCTCCAGCGAGCTCTTATGCCCGCAGGGGGTGTCTGTGCCGCTGGAGCGCGCGGAGGCCGACGACGCGGGGAAGCTCCTGCCCGCCGTCCCCAGTGAGCGTGCGTGGGAGGCCGGCAGGGAGGGGAGGCCGGCCCGACACCTGCCATCACTGTCCCACGCAGAGGGCGCTCTGGGCCTCGTGGACTGCCGGGCTAGGAGGGAGCCCCGGATCCGGGTGAGTGCGCCCGCGCTGGGGGCCCCGGACGGAGCGGTCCCGCCCGCCGGCCCCGCCCCTCCCCTCGAGGCCCCGCCCCCTCGCGCCGCCCGCCCGCCCGCCTCTCAGGCCGCGCGCTCCCCAGGTGTGTCGGAAGAGCGTGGACCGGGGCTGCCCGCTGGTGGCGCTGTCGGTGCAGAGCATGGCCGAGAGCAGGTTCGGTTTCCGCTTCGGCGGCTGCCCTCCCATCGCCGCGGACACCGACGGGTGTAGGCCGGGCAGTACCGGCGTCTGCACTCGCCGGCCGGCTGCGTGAGGGCGGTGGCGGCGGCGGCGGGCCAGCACGGGGTAGGGCGCCCGGGGGCCGCGGGGGTGCGCGAGACAAGGGCGGGAGGCAGGCGGTGTCGGCTGCGTCATTTACTGAACCAAGGTCACCTACCAAGTAAACTGCATTTCTCTGCACCTGGGAGTCGAAAGTGATTCTCTTGGTTTTTGGGGTTCCTGGCCCCAAGAGGAAGACCCTGCGCATCGGTGCGGGAGGGCTGGCCTGGCCCGACGCTTTTCTGGCCAGGCCCCCCTCCTGCCCCGACTGCACTCCCGGGTGCTCTGGGTTCCACGAGGCTGCACAGCCGAGCTGGGGCCCCTCGGCCAGCGTCCCCGCCAGCTTGGCCGCGGCGGGGGTTACGCTAGGGGAGGGACTGGGCTGGGCCGAGAGGGCTTCAGTGCGGCCGGCACCTCAGGGCTGGGGGTCTGGCCGCTGCGTCTGGTGCCGGCTTTGGGCCTGGACGTCCTTGGGCTCGAGGGCTCGGTCCAGAGGCCAACTCCAGGGCTCTCAGGGCAGCCACTGCAGCCAGCCCCTGCCCAAGGCCCGGCGCCGAGCTGCCCAGGGCTCGGAGCCGACGCCCGCGGAGCTGCAGGTCTTTGGACGTCCGGCAGCCGCTGTTCGAGTCAGGTGGCGTGGGGACCTTGGGGGGAGAGGGGAGCAGGTTATAGCCCGAGGTCCGAGAAGGCCCTGGAAAACAAGGGAAGAGCTTGTCAGGCAGGGTCCCTGCAGGAATCGCCAGGTGGGGCCGCCCCCCAGCCCTTCAGCCCCAGGCCGTGCCTCTCCGCCCTGCTCCCCGTGCTCCCCGGGGAAGCTGTGGCCCCTCCTCAGTGTCCCCTCAGGGTGGGACGCTTGCTTGAGCTGGACCCACCTGAGGGAGGCAGAGGCCCCCGGCCTGGGCTCAGGCTTTGGGTCACTGGGGCCCGCTCAGAGGCTGCTGCCCCGGGCCGGCTCCTAAACCGCCGCTACCTACAAGGCCCCAGCACCCAGCTCAGGGCCGACGGGGCAGGTGTGGCCGGGGTCACCCAGCACCCGCCTGGGCCCAGTCTGCGGTGGGAGGCCCTGGTACCCCTTTCCCCTGAGTCCCCGCTGTCTGCCCCCCCCCCAGCCGGCCCTGCTGGCTTTCCCGCCACCCCTCCTCCGCCAGGCGTCTGGCCTTTGACCCTCCGTGACGTGACTAGTGGATCTCAGGGCCCACCCTCTCTGGCCCCTCCCCCCAGGCGCCTGGCCCTGCCCCTCGGCGGGGAGGGCACTGGAGGGCCTCCTGCCTGGGCTCCTGCTTACCGTGCCCCTCCTGGCGTGCGCCCCCTTCCACCCGCGGCTCAGACCCCTCCTCCAGGAAGCCCGGGGTCACGCGGGGAAGGCGGCTCTGCCGCTGCAGCGCAGCCCTGGGTCGGCCGCTGTCACGCTGACGCTGGCGTCCCTTGGGACGCCCCCTGCCCCCGGTGCCCCGCCCCGGCCCGATTCGGTGGCCTGAGCCCCACACAGGCCCCATCGGCTGGATGAAGGGCGCGACCCCTGCTGCCTGGGCCTCCTGTCCTCTGCCGCCCCCGCCCGGCGCCCTCAGCTGCGCCTGGGCTGGCCCGCTCCCTGGCCCGGCCGCTCTCTGCCCTGCCCCTGGCCCTTTGCTGGGCACCCTCGGTCTCCCATCCAGCCTGGGCGGCCTCCTGGTCCCATGGGCTCGGGGGAGGGGCACCTGGGATTGTCCCCTCTGTTGTGAGCCCCCTGCGCCCCCCAGAAAGGACCTCAAGGGACCACAGCCCTGCCCCACGGGGAGGCGAGGGCCCGTGCTGGCCCGTGGGCGGGGTCTTTCAGTACCTGGGGCCACGTTTGAGGAGCTGGGGGAGGCCTTGGTCCCTGTCTCGTCCCCTGGTTCTTCAGGGCCCCCCTGTGAGCCCTGGGCGGCGGCTGCTCCTTCCTGCCCAGAATGCATGTGCCTGGGGGAGGGGGACGGGAGAGGCTGCAGCCCTGCCCGCCGCTCCCCCAGCCAATCCCAAAGGAGCGTGGCCCTGGGACGGTGCCCCAGCCCCAGGTTCCCGTGACCAGCTCCTCCGGCCACCTGGGGACCAGTGGCCCCTCAGCGAAGGCAGCCCCAGCCAGGCCCCCCAGACAGCACGCGCGGCGGGGCTCCGTGCGCAGGCAGGCACCCACCGCAGGGGCAGCTCCCTCGGCGCCCGGAGTCCAGGCAAGGCCTGGAGGTCCCGGCCGTCTGCGGGGTCAGGCCCGGGGGTGCAGGCCCGGGAGGCCAGGCCTTCCAGCCTGTGTGGGGGCAGCTGCTCTGGGGGCGCCCCGGCCTGAGGAGCAAAAGAGCCGGTTTGGAGGCGTGGCCTGGGCGGGGACCGGGCGGGCAGGGGGCTGGGAGGAGAGAGACTTGTCAGGGCAGAGGGTGTGGGGGGCCGGGTCAGGGGCTGGCCCTGCAATGGCTGCAGCCCGGGGCCGGGATGCGCCCACTCCGCAGGAGGGCCCAGGTCACCCGGCCGTTTTGGGGACTGAAGCCCAGGATGCCAGTGCAGTGCCGGCGCCAGTGCCGGCGGGGCCGGGCGTACCTGGCACCGCTGCTGACGCTCCCGGAGGCCTCTGGTGGGGTTTCCGCAGAGGACTCGGCCGGCGCCTGCAGAAGAAGGTCTGGCTGGGCCTGGTTGGGGCTCAGGGGCTGCAGGGCCAGCTTCCTGCCCAGGCGGGTCAGTTACCGTGGGTGAGGTTGCTGGCGTCGTCCTCCGGGGCCGGGTCCTTGGGAAGCAGACCTTCAGGCAGGGGACCCCCCGGGACCAGGAGGGGGAGGGGCCAACGCCTGGGAGCCCTGGGCTCAGGCAGGGATCGATCGGGGCTGAATCTCCGGGTGGGGTCTCCGTGGGGACGACCTGCCCGAAGGTCAAAATCAGAGGTCACTGAAGCCCATGCCAGCTGGCCAGCCCAAGGGCCCCCTAAGACTCTTCCCTGGACCCAAGACCCCCCGCCACCCCGCTTTCCGACCTCCCCTTCCTCTTGGATGGGGGGCAGGAGTGCAGGGCCCCAGGATGAGCGGTTAGGGCTGGGAAGGGGTATTACAGGAGCCTGGCCATTTTGACGAGGCCTGGGGGTTAGGCGGCTGGCAGCAGAGAGCTGTGGTCTCGGGGGGCCGCGGTGCGGACACCCCTCCTGGGGCTCCGAGGGCGAGATCGCCAGGCCGGGTGGGGCAGCCCTTGCCACGGCCGGGGGGCGGCGGCCGTACCCAGCCCGGGCAGCAGGCTGTCCAGGACACTGCCCTCCTTGATGGCCTCCTTCACCATGAGCCAGTCCCGATCCAGCTTCCGGGAGGCCGGCAGGCCTGTGTGTGTGGCTGGCATCTCGTCCAGGACCTGCAGCTGGGGGAGGAGCTTGCTCACCTCTGCCCTGTAGTTGTAGCCCTGGGGCACCTGCAGGGCAGAGAGCGGTGGCAGGCCTGGGGCCGGGAGCCTTCAGCCAGCGCGGGCCCGGGGCCCTGCCGTCAGACCCACGGTGGGGCGGCCAGGGAGCCAGGCTGCTGAGGCCGCCCTCCGACCCCGCCGCAGGCTGCCTGGGTCAGACTTGGGCAGCAGGGCCTCCGGGGACGCTGCTGATCCCACTGTTCAGGGTCGTGGCCAAGGTCCAGAGGTGCTGCCCGGAGCTCAGAGCTCTGGCCCAGCTGGCAGGAGTGGCAGCTGGCAGGGCAGGGGGTCTGAGCTCCGGCCGCACGGGCAGTGCGGGGCCTGTGCCACCGCGGGTGTGCCCGGGCTGGGGAGGTGGGGGGCCCTGGACAGGGCCCGCGTGTGTGCGCACGTGCGCGCGTGAGTGTACACGCCCAATTCCTCAGTACAGACCATGCCTCTGTATGGAACAGCTGCCAGGCCTCCCGCGACACGGTGGGCGAGCGGCAGCGTGCGGGGCGCACCCCGGCCCTGGGGGGCCAGGCCCGGGGCCACAGAGCGCTGCCCGCCTCGCGCTGGCTGGCTGGGCCCAAGGCGCCCACCCCACGCACCTTGTTGGAGGGGCTTGGCCGCAGGCACACCAGGTTGCCCTCCAGGGTGAGCGTGGCCAGCCTCGGGCACAGCCGCAGGTAGCGCACCTGGCCCAGGTCCTCCACGCTGTTGCCCTCCAGGTCCAGCACCTCCAGCTGCTCCAGCAGGCACAGCGGGCTGAGGTCCGAGACGTCGTTGTAGGAGACGTACAGTTCCTGGGCAGCACGGGGACCTCAGCCGGGGCCCGGCCCGCGCCCTCCCAGCCCGGGGCGCCGCCGACCCACCTGCAGGGCCGGGCAGGAGCCGATGCCGTCCAGGTCAGCCAGGCCGCAGCGAGCCAGCCACAGCACCTGCAGGCGGCCCAGGGAGGTGCCCAGGTCCCTGCAAAGGGCGGGGGGGGCGTGGTCAGGGCCGCCTGGGGTTGGGGGCTGTGTCTCTGTGCCGGGCCGCGTGCCCAGCCTCCGTGCGCGTCGACTGTCTCCAGGTGCAGGGCCGGGCGGAGTGTGGCTCGACGCAGCCTCCACACGGGGGAAGGGACTCCCTGCCTTCCCCCTTTGCGGCAGCACCCGGTCCCGGGGGCAGGATGTCCTGAACCTTCTCCTACCCCGGGAGGGCCTGTGCTGGCCAAGGGGGCCGCCCCGTGCTGGACGGCTCAGCCTCCCCGGCCCTGCGGGCGCGGGCGCGGGCAGCGGGGCCCCTTTCCCGGCGGGCTCAGCCTAGGGTGCTCTCCCGCGCTGTGTGCCCAAATCAGGGCCCCACTCCCTGCCCGTGGCATCCCTGCCCCCTTCCCTCTGCCAGCCGCTCCCCTGCAGGGGGCAGCCCGGGGCACTCCGTCCGTGTTAGGGCAACAAGGGGGCGGTTGGGGGCAGACCTTCTGTCCCCTGACCTCCCCGGGCCCCCTCTGCCTGCGGGGTCCTCTTGGCCTGCGTGTCCTCCATCTGCGGAGAGGGCAGGGGCTCACGCTGTGTGTCCTTTGCTCAGCTTCTGGGATGTCCTGGGTGTTACTTGTTTATTTTTTAATTTTAGAAAAGAGTTTATTTATTTATTTTTAGAGAGAGGGGAAGGGAGGGAGAGAGCGAGAGAGCACCACCATCCGAGCCTGGTCGTGTGCCCCGACCAGGAACCAGGCCAGCGGCCTTTCTCCTTGTTGGGGCAGCGCCGCGGCTGGGCGTCACTTCTCTTGCGTCTTCTCCTCTCCCACCGGGAGCCCCTGCGGCCCGCCCGTGCCGGCCCGTCGCCCCGAGAGGCCCTTGCGGTCCCCGCTTCTCTCTCCCTTTCCGGGGCTCGGCCTGCCTTCCTCGGCTTTCTGGGAGAGGCCCCCCTCCAATGCCGCTCCCGCCGCTCCCCGCTTGGCCGCAGGCCTCGTCTGCGAGGGCGCTTCCCGGCGCCCTGACCTTTCCCTCACGCACGTTCTGGTTTTGAAGAGGCAGAGCAGGCACGCCTGCTCTGTGCCCCTCGAGGGGCAGCGGACGATTCTCGCAAGCTTCCCCGCCCTCCTTGCCCGTCTCCGCCCCTGGGACCCTTCACCTCGGCCTGTGCTGTCCCGTTCACGCTGCAGGTCTCCTGACGTTTAAATTATTCCATGAACAGCTTTGGGGCTTCCGGGTTGGGGGTGAGGATCTGAGTGTTGCTTGGAAACGCCGAGCTACTCGGGACACCTATGTGGGGGCTCCCCCTGAGCTTGTTGGGGGGGCCTGTGACTGGAGGGGGCAGCCGACCGCGGGTGATCCCCGACCATGGGGCTGGCTGCCCGGGTCCCTGTGTGGGAAGTGTGCCTTGGCCCTCCCGCCTCAGGCCGTGGCGCCGGCTCCTCCCCAGGTGATCTGGCTGTCTCCTCCCCTCTGCCAGGTGCAAATGCTAAAAGGGTTTTATTTAAAAAAAAAAAAAAAAAAAAAAAAAAAAAAGAGCAAAAGCAGCCCCGGCGGGTGCAGCTCGGTGGACTGAGCAGCGGCCTACGAACCAAAGGGTCGCCGTTCATTTCCCAGTCGGGGCGCAGGCCTGGGTGGCGGGCCAGGTCCCCAGGAGGGGGCGTGCGAGAGGCAGCCACACACAGATGTTTCTCTCCCTCCCGGCCCCTCTCTCTGAAAATAAATAAATAAAATCTTAAAAAAAAAAAAAAAAAAAGACCTGAACATAAAAACTAAAACCAGAAATTGAACAGACCTTGGAGATGTGGGCGAACCTCTTAAGTGATGCCCAAAGTCCCAGCCACATCGGACGGACCGGGAGATACCAGGACACAGTGTTTCCTTGCACGTGAAGCTCCCACAGTCAGAGTCAACGGGAGCAGGAGGGGGAGAGGCAGGCGAGTCTGCCAGGCCGCCAAGCCGTGGGCAGACCCCCGAGCAGGGAGCGCCGGGTCCGGGCAGGAGGCCTCAGCCCTCGGCCGGGGAGAGATGCGCGTGATTGCGCCATCGTCAAAGCTCTGCTCTGCTGTTTCCATCGTTTCCACCTCCGCCGCCTTAGAGGCCGTTCCTGTGGCTCCCCCGGTTGCGAGGGCTGAGCCCAGGGGGACAGGCGCAGTGGCGGGCTGGCTGGCTGTCCCCAAGCCCGGGCTGTCGGGAAAGCCCCCGAGGGCGGAAGGCTTGTCGTCTTCCCGGGAGCACCGCGTCCAGGCCTGTGTCCTGGCTCGGCTGCGGCCGCACGGCCCGCCCGCGTCCCGGTCGCTCTCCCGCCCTGCAGTGCCGCCTGGGACTCGCACATCCTACCGTCTCCCTCGACCGCTAACTGCGACACCGGTTTACTGGACGGAATTCGTTTCCTCTTACAAATTCTCGTTCACAGACATCGCAACCCCACACGGTGTTTCCGGGCAAATGCCGTCTGCCTGAGTAACAGGGTTCAAGGTTCAGGGACAGGGAAGTTTCCTGCCCGTGTTCGCTGCTGTGGCCTCGGAACAGAACACGTTTTCATTCTGCTTGTGGTCTAGTCCTTTTCTCTTGGACTTTTCTCTTGGACCTTTGTTTTCTTGGAATGGAGGGTTTTTCTGGTTACAAATGATAATAGCATATTTCTTAATTTTATAATATCTTCCACTTCTCATACTTTTCATCCTTTATCTTATGTGCTTTTTATGTTCTTTCATTGGTCTTTCGGCCAACCCGTAAGCCTTAACAAGGAAGGAAGAAATGGTTTTTGTCTGCCGATGACACGGCTTGCCCTGGCAGACGCTGCCTTCCCAGGCACTGAAGGCGCCTTTCTGCCACTTTCCAGATGCTTCCTGGCGGGACTCGGGGTCGTGTGGAGCCCGTGGGCCGGCTCTTGTCCTGCGGCTGCCGCGGAGGCCACAGACTCCCGTTTCCAGATCTGCACGTGTTTTACTAAATTCGTTTTGATGTGAATTTGATAAACATCAGCATCAACAAGGAAAACCAACAACATTTCAAGGACGTTGCTGAGTAAACACGTGTGTCGCCTGACGTGTTGCCACGCAGGGGCTGTCGGGACCGCGGACTGCGCCGCCTTACGCCGCGGAGCTGGCGGGGCTTCCCGGAACCGGCTTTACTCCAACACCGATGACCGGTCGCGGCCCCTCAGCCCTGCTCTTTGTGGCCCCAGGAGGGAACGGGGACGATGCCTCCATCCTTAGTCTTCGCTTTCGTCTCTTCCCTCAATGATGGAAGGGCTGCTGTGTGCCAGCCACCTCCTCTGTCCCATGAGACCGTGCCACCTGCTCCGGGGCACCACCGGCCACCCACGCCACCCCCAGCTCTGGCCCTCGCAGTGCAGGGACACCCCATGCCCTGAGGCCTTGCCCGGTGTTGGGGCGTCCACCAGAAGACCCCACTGTGGGTTGGGGACCCTTTACCGAAGGTCCGTGGGGGCCTTCGGGCACCACACGGCAGGCCCTTGGAGACCTCGTCAGCCGCACGACCTGGCGTGTCGGGCCGGACCCTCAACTCAGGCCCAGGTGTCTCCCTCAGCAGGCGCCCTGGCCAGTGGGGCCGGGGGCGTGCGCTCCAGCCCGGCTGGGGGGGCGGTGCCTCAGGACGGCGGCCGGGCCGCAGGACAGCCAGGGGTCTCTCCGTGGGGACTGCCCCCTGACTGAGCTTGCCCTTCAACCCCTGCAGGACCCGACCCCGCGTGGGACAGGCCACCCCGGCCCCACCCTGCGGTCCCCGGGAGGGCACTCACCTCACGGAGCCCAGGTGGCTGTCGTTCAGCTTCAGCTGGCTGAGGTTGGGCAGGTGCACCCCTGCGGGGCCACAGGGGCGTTGGGGGCAGGCCCGCCGCTCCCCGCCCCCGCTCTCTGCGCCCCGCTGCCCGTGGCCCCGCTGCCTGAGGGTGCGCAGAGGCCCCGGGCCAGGAGCCCTCCTGCGGCCAGGCCCGGGGGGAGCATGCAGGGCAGGGCGCGGAAGGTGCACCCCAACCAACGGCCACACGGGGGCCGCCAGGCCACTGGATCGCTTGGAGGAGAGGAGGCTGCTGGCAGGGGCCCGGCTGCCAAGGCTTGGGCCCTGCCCCCAGCCACCTCCGAGGCCGCCCCAGGGACCCACGGACTGGGCCCTCCACCAGCTCGTGGCACTGAATGCCGGGGCACGGGAACCCCCACCGGTGTCCTTTGTATCCCAGGTGCCCCAGCGAAGGGTTTGGAGCTACTGACTTGTACAAACGACAGGGCCCTGGGACCGGGAAAGGCGGGGCGCGGCCCATGGGGCGCAGGCCAGTGGATCTGCGGGGGTCAGGCCCGGCCCTTGGGGCACAGGGTCGGCTTGTGGGGCACAGTGGGAGCCTGGGGAGTGCGGGCGGGCCCATGGGGCACAGCGGTCCGCACAGCAGAGCCCGGCAGGCAGGCTCCAGCGTGGTCCGGCCTTGACCGTGGGGGGCGTGGGCAGCGCAGGCTCGTACCGAAGTTGCTCAGGCTGTGCTCCTGGGTATCGACGCACATCTCCAGCACGGTCACCTGCCGCAGGTCGTCCACCTGGGCCAGGGCCCGCTGCAGACACCGACGGGGAGTCAGCCCGGGGGATGGCGCAGCGGCCCTGCCCTCCCAGGAGCCGCCCTTGGTCTGTCCCCGCCTGGCCTGGTGTGGGAGGCTCCTGGCGTGCGGTGCGGGGCGGCTGACGAGGTCATGCCCACCGCCGGCCCCGCGGAGGCGCCCTGGGGCCCCTGCCTGCGCACCTGCTCCTGACTCTCCCTGGCATGGCCCACGGCGTCCCTGAGGGGCCAGCGGGAGGCAAGGGAGGGGGCGTGGTGGGAGTGCCCTGTCCACCTGCAGGGGCCAGAGCACGCGGACCCCTCTCCGAGTTGGCCAGGGAGCCAGGCGGGGACCTCGGGCAGCCAGGCTGCATGTTGGCAGGTGCATCGCTCAGTGTCTCCAAGGAGCCTCTGGGTGTAAGCGTGGGCTCCACGAGGGGCCCGGCAGTGGCAGGTCCGCCTCTCACCTGGCCAGTGGAGGGCACAAGTCCGGCCTGGAAGGGAGTGGGGGTGCTGGGAGGTGCAGGGCTGCCCCGTGGGGCCACCGGGGTGGGGTCTGCGGCCAAAGGGCCCTGCAGAGGCCGCTGGCTGGAGGAGGGGGGGGGCGACAGGGAACTCCCCCCAGATTTGGGACAAAGCCTTCACCAGCCCCCCTGATGCTCGGCCTGACCCCAGCAGGCCGTGGTTTCGCTCACTCCCCTCACCGTGCACCTCGCAGGCTGCGCGCTGGCGGCTGGCGGCCCTGTCTCCCTCCAGCACATCCGCTGCCAGGCGAGGGGCCCCTCTTGCATTCACAGAGGGGGCGTGAGGGCCTGGGGCACGGTGGGTGCTCGGCAGACACTTGTGGACTCCCTGCCTAGCTCAGCCCTTCCCGGGGCCTGACGGCCTGGGGGACCTCTGTGTCACCAAGCACCTGGGGTCTGCCCTGAGGGTGGGGCACGCACAGGGGACCCGTCCCTGAACTAAGCCAGGCTGGCTGGGCAGGGTCAGCGGGCGGTCTGCACGCAGGCCCCAAACGCGACGCCACGCAGGCGCCCGCAGCCGTCCGGCCCCGCACTCACCAGCCGGGCAGGCCCCAGGCCCTCCTCCACCAGCCGCTCGCCCGGGTCTCCCCCGCGGCTGTCCGCGTCCGTGCTCTGCGGGCGGGGGTTGTGCCGGCCCTGCCAGCTCAGCTCCCGCACGTGGACCCTGGCCGTGCCGGGCCGAGGCCCATGGGCCCTGTCCTGGGCCTGGTCCATTCACACCCAGCCTGCGGGGACAGGCACAGGGCGGCTCGGTGCGTGTGTCACCGCCCCCCGGTCCCGCCCCCCCCCCAGAAGGCTCCCCGGGGGGCCTTCGCCTGCTCCGCCTGCCTGGGGGCCTCGCCGACCCCTTGACCAGCAGTGGCTCACACCCCCTGTCCAGGCAAGTCACCCTCCCTGTGGTCCTCCAGGGTCCATGTGCTGGGGCGGGGCTGGCTCCAGACCGCTCTGCTGTGACTGGCAGCAAGGCACTGCCTCGGGCCCTGCGCTATGCTCCCCGCCCCCGTTCCGGCCTGCGAGCCTGAGGCTGAGGGCTGGGGTCTCAGGCGCTCACCCCGCCCACAGCTGTGTCCCTGGGGCCCTCACCCGCAGGCAGAAGCCTTTCCCCTCAGTGGGTCAAACATCCGGACAGGGGGTGGCCTGTGGCCTCAGGCAGCACCTGCAAGAGGAAGTAGGGTCACTGTGCCCGGGGCGTCAGACAGGCTGGGCCAGGGTCACAGGACCCAGGGGTGCGCGTGAGCTCGGGTGGTGGGGGCTGTCGGCCTGGGTGCTTTCCGCCACCCTGGTGGGGGTCCCGGCCCTGCTGCTGCGGGAGACAGGCAGGTGGGCCGGAGGGGCCGGGCCCTCCCAACGCTAGTGCCTGCTTGTTCCGGTGCCCCCGGCCCCAGGCCCAGGTGTCATCGGAGGGCCAGCCCCGCACGTCTGCCTGCAACGCCCTGGCTGCCTCCCTCCATCTTGGGTGGAGGCTCCCTGGCCCCCAGCCCCACTCCCTGCCACCCTTCCTGGACTGACCGTTTCCATGAGACTGGCCGGTCTACAGCCCTGTGTCTTACGCCCCATTGGGTGGAGCGAGCTCCTTGCCCCAAGACAGGTGGGCCTGCGTGGGCAGGACGCTCGGCTGCCCGCCGGCCGTGGGCACAGAGGGGCGCTCAGATACGGACCCCAGGAGCTCACGGTGCCGCTGCGCAGCCTGTCAGCCCCAGGGGACACTCAGAGTTCATCACGGTCCCAGACCCCCAACCCGGCCCTGCAGAGCTGGCTGGGTTTGGACAGGCGGGGGGCGTGCTGGGACCTGGGGCTCGCTGATCGGGCCCCAGTGTCTCAGGGGCCTTGCCCTGCAGGCGGCCTGCACACGGGAGGCCCGGGAGGCGGAGGCCCTGCGGGTGCGCCCGGCGGTCTCCTGGAGCTTCTGGCCGGGATTTCTCTCCAAGAGTCCCCTCTGCTGCCAGCCTTTCAGCCTTGCAGGACAGCCCACCCCTCCGCCCCCGCCCAGGGAGGTGCAGCTGCCCCAACCGCGCCTGCCAGCCTCGGGCAGTGGGGAGGGTGAGGCTGGTGGGGTCCTGTTCCCAGGTGCCGGCAGGCAGCTCTGAGGGAGGAGCCCGAGGTCCTCCCCTGGGCCAGGCCCAGAGGATCTGTGCAGTCTAGTCCAAATGTCAAGGGTCCAAGGAGCAGGGCGGTGGCTCCCACGTGGGCACGGTCCCCTCAGGGTCCCGCACTGGCCCCAAGCTGCCCACGCTGCTCCTGGCCCTGTGGCCACCCGCCCGCCGCCCCGGGAGCGCTCCCTGCTGGAGACCTGTCCCTGCAGCCCGGGCTGGCGCGGCCCCGGGCCGGCGCGGCGGGTCTCTGGGTCCCCTCCGCCGCTCCACCCTTCACCACTGGGGAGAGGCTCTGAGGTTAGGGTCTAGTCTCCCCCAGGTCGCCAGCACTGGGACCCCCCTCCCCGTGGAGTCCGTTTCCTGCTTCTGTCTCTCCCCGAGGGCCAGGGCTTGGCCGCTCCAGGCCCAGGGGCTGAGCCGGTCACAGCGCGGCCGGGGGCTGCGGCCAGGCCCCTCCGGGGACCAGATTTAACATCTGGGGATATCGCGGAGCCGCCCGCTGGCTTTGCTGCTTAATCCTCGCGCCCGTCCCGACCTCAGTTTCCCCTCTGGCCCTAGTAAGATAGCGAAGCCTGAGGCCCGGGACTCGAAGGCGCCCTCGGCTCTCACCTGAGGGCTCCGTCCTGGTGCCCCGGCCCTGCGGGCTCTGCCCGGGGCGCCCTCCGCCGCCGGGCGCTCTCTCCCATTGCGGGTGAATCTTCCGACCGCGGGGTTGCGGGACCTGGACGCCATGGCAACGGAGGGGCCGTGCCTCATTTGAATAATTAAATATTCACGAGCCGCGGTATCGCCCCAGCGGCTGGGGGCCGAGCCACGCCTCTTAGCAACGGTTGCTAGGGCGGGCTGGGCGGGGCAGGGCCGCGAGCCGGGCCACCAGCAGGTGCAGCCCGGCTCGTGCGCGGGCGCCACTCGAGTTGGAGTGGAGATGAGACGCCGTCATGGCGGGGGGCAGGCACAGTCCGTCCCGGTGTCAGTCCCCCGCAAAGGCGGTCTGTGGTGGAGACTCGCGCCCACCTTTCCTAGGTGTGAGGCGCCCGTGAGTGTCGTCCCGAGTGCGGGATTTACCTCCGCCAGCAAGTGAGACCCAGGCCACGGTCAAGGAAGCGCTGTGGGGAAGGACCGCCTGCGGACAAGGGGCGTGATGATCCGGATACCTGCCGGAGAGGCCAGGTCCGCGCCCACAGGGACGCCGCCGCTCGCTTCCATTCATCAGCCTTTACTCTTAGGGTCTACGCGCGTCGGGAGCGGTCGGGGTCTGCTCCGGCCGCGGCACAGTGCGCCGCACGGCCAACCGGACACCGCCACGGCACCTGGGGTCGGTGCCGTCGTGGGGGCGGGCGCGGTCCTCCAGGGAGCTCAGAGGAAGAGCAGGGGGCCTGGGGGAGAGGGGCGGGGGTGCTGGCGGAGCCTGAAAGTGTACTACGCCATTCTTTCTTGTAGATAGGTTGTTTATGCGTTACTTTAAAGTTTAAAAAAAATGTGAGAAACATGCCTTTTTTGAGAGTCTTGAAAGAAGACAGTTTAGCACACGTTTGTGCTTCGGGTGGGAGAGGCTTCACACCCCAATGGAAACTTTTGCGTTGGATTTGTGAGGCACCGTTTCTTAATCGGACCACAGGGCGAGCTTCCGCAGCGCTGGGCCTTCGGGTTTGGGGGAAGCGGGGCGGGCCGGCAGTCTGCGGGGCCTGCCCGGGCTGCGTGCGGCGTGAGGGGCAAGATCTCAGCCGGACTCGCTCGTCCGCGGACTCAGAAGCCCTCGCTCACCCCGGGCGCTCCAGCACCGCCTACCGCTGGGCGCACGGTCGCGCCTTGCCCAAGGTCCCCGCCGAGGCTGCCAGGAGTTCTGGGAGGGGGCGAGAGCAGCCCTCCCGGAACCACCTGCGGGGAAGGGGGTGCAGGGCAGCGGGGCCCCCGCCACTGAAGATCCCAGGCTCCTGGCGCAGCCCGGGCTCGCTCCTGGCGCCCGATCCTCGCTCTGGCGGCCCTGCTGCCTTCTCCAGCCAGAATCCTGTGGGGCGCCCGTTGTGCTGACCCCGCGGGCTCCGCCCTCCCTGAGGACGGTGTCTTCCGCTCCGGGCCCATCGGTGGGCTGCGCGGCGCAGAGAAGACCTCGGAGGATGCGGGCGCGGCTGCGGCGGCGCGCGCGGTCCAGGTGCGGAGGAGCCCGGCGCGGGGCTCCCGAGCCGCTCGGGGACCTCGAGCGGGATCCCAGAGACCCCACCCCAGCCCACACCCGGCCGCCGACTCGCTTCTCCGCGCGGTCTTTATCTTCCCGGGATCCGGCCTGTTTCTGGGAAAGTCCGGGCCTTCCTTCCCGGAAAAGCTGTCGCTCCAAGACGCCCTGCCCGAGCTCCGCACCTCTCCTGCCGCGCCAGTGGCGACACCGCCGCCCCACCCCGCCCCAGCTGCCCCCTCGGCCGCGGCCCACGAGGGCCAACCAGCTCGGCACCACCCTCCGCGCCTTCCGCTCCCGGAAGCCCCGCCCGCCGGGGTCCCTGAAGGGCGGGCCGCTCAGCCAACCGGAGCGGGGATAGGCGGTCCTTGGGCTGGGTCCGAGGCTCACAGCCAATGGAAGACCTAGCCGGGCTGACGGACGGGCGCAAGGCGGCGCGTGCGCGGGCCCGGTGAGTGTCCGCCGCCTGCGCTCGCGCCCGTCGCCCGCAGCCGGAGCCGCACCCGCCGCGGACGGAGCCCATGCACCCGGGGAGTCGCGCGCCCCGGCCCCTTCCCCCGCCCGCGCCGGCCCCGGGGGCAGTCGCGCCAGTAAGCGGTGAGTGCGGCGAGGGGGCGGTCGCAGCGGGCGGGGGACATTGGACTCGGGGCGGCGGGGCCGAGCGGCCCGAGACGGGGAGCCCCCGTCCTCGCGGGGCGCGCGGGGGCGCAGGTGAGCCGCGGGCGGGGCGCTGCGGCTGGGGGCCGGGGGCTGCGGGCGGCGGGGGCCCTGTGTGTGCCTCGCCCTGGCCAGCTCCTCGCGCTCCGTGTGCCTGGCCCTGTTCTCCCTGGGGTCCCCAGGTGCCCGTAGGCAGTGCGTGGTGTCCCCTGCGCCGAGGCCCGCCTGTGGCCATGCTCTAGGCTGGGTCTCCCATCCTCCACAGCCCCCAGACCCCTTCGAAGAGCTCGGGCACAGCGGGCGAACCTGAGATTTAGGAAGCCCACTGTCCTCACTAGGGCATCCCCTCGTTAAACACCAGAAATTGGAGACACCCCAGCGGGTGCGTGGCCTCGGGCCCTTTTTCTTTCCCACCTGTCCCCTGCTCCCACACATTCTTTGGGTCTTTTCCTGTTCCTGTGCTTTCTGGAACCCTTGACCCACTTGGCCTTCTCACCTGCCTTGTTTTTCCCAAAGTTCCCACAGCAGGTGGACGCCGCGGGTTCCCCTCATGGTGAGCGTGTGGGTCTCCTTCCCCCAGCTGGGCTGGGCCCACCGTCAGGGGTTGGCTCTTTCTCTGCCGGTCACCCTGTGCCGGGAACAGCTCCGGGCATGTAGTAGGTGCTCAGTAGTGCCTGTCAGATGCACCCACATGCCCGGTGGGGCCTGGAACCGGTTGCCGGTTGACACTGACCTGCCTGGGCACGTTGCTGTGCACGCAGGACCTGTTCTGGGGGGGGGGGGGGCACTGGTAACCTCAACCCCAGGCACCTCCAGCTCAGGCTTTCTGCCTACCCAGCAAGTTCTAATTTGGGTGCGTGGTAGGAGATACTCTCGGCTGTCAGCCCTGCCTTCGGGGGGCCGGCTTCCTGTCTCTCACAGTCACGGCTGCGGGTGGGGGTGGGACCCCTCTCCCGCCCTGAGCTGGAGCAGCCACAGGTGGGCAGTGGGCCATCTTTCTGGCTGCCGCCCCTGCTGCCTGGATGGTGGGCCCAGGGCTTGACGGGCCTGCCCCCGTGGGGCCTGGGCGTGGCTGACAGGCTTCCTCTGCAGGGGGGCCCGGAGACCACCCCAGCGCTGGGTGCGGCGGCGCCTCCAGGAGCCATGACGGAGTATAAGCTGGTGGTGGTGGGTGCTGGGGGCGTGGGGAAGAGCGCCCTGACCATCCAGCTCATCCAGAACCACTTCGTGGACGAGTACGACCCCACCATCGAGGTGAGAGTGCCGGCTCCTCGTGCCCCCGCGTCCCCGCCTGCCCTGTAGGAAGGGGCGCTCCGCATGGGGCGTGGGAGCTGCCCCGGGGCAGGCGGGGCGGGGGGGGGGAGTGCTGACGCCCCACCCTTGGAGGGGTGGCGTCCCTGAGCAGAGTCCTCCTGCAGGACTCCTACCGGAAGCAGGTGGTCATCGACGGGGAGACGTGTCTGCTGGACATCCTGGACACGGCGGGCCAGGAGGAGTACAGCGCCATGCGGGACCAGTACATGCGCACCGGCGAGGGCTTCCTCTGCGTGTTCGCCATCAACAACACCAAGTCCTTTGAGGACATCCACCAGTACCGGTGAGCTCCCCCCCGCCCCGCCGCCCGGCTGTGCACGGAGGCCCCCCGCCCTCGCCCCGCGGGCCTGGGGCAGCCCTGCCCGCGCGTGCTCACGACCCCTCCTCCCAGGGAGCAGATCAAGCGGGTGAAGGACTCGGACGACGTGCCCATGGTGCTCGTGGGGAACAAGTGCGACCTGGCCGCGCGCACGGTGGAGGCTCGGCAGGCGCAGGACCTCGCCCGCAGCTACGGCATCCCCTACGTCGAGACCTCGGCCAAGACCCGCCAGGTGAGCTGGCTCCTGTCTGCAGCGAGCCAGGGCCCCGCCCCGCCCCGCCAGGGATCCTCACTCTCGGCCCCTCTCCCTCGACACAGGGCAGCCGCTCTGGCTCTGGCTCTGGCTCCAGCTCCGGGACCCTCTGGGACCCTCCGGGACCCCCGTGACCCCCGTGACCCAGCGGCCCCTCGCGCTGTAAGTCTCCCGGGACGGCAGGGCAGCGAGGGAGGCCAGGGCCGGGGTCTGGGCTGAGAGAGCTATAGGGGAGCTGGGGTCCCTGAAGAGAGCTGTGTTGAGCCAGGCCAGAGCGGCAACCCTGGGGCCCCAGCCCCTCTGCCCCCAGCGTGCTCCCCGTCTGTTAGTGGGCTCTGGGGACAAGGGCAGTGGCTCAGAAGGGAGCTGGGAGCTGGGCCCAGGGTGGTTGCGCTTCGAGCCAGACCTGGGGCAGCGAGAGGACAAGGCACTGCTCCCCGTTTGTGGGTGCCGGCGGGGAAGGGGCTCCTCGGTCTCCAGGGGTCCTCCCCTGCTCGGTCCTCAGGCCGAGCCTCCCTCTGAGCGGCCCCCTCTCCGCAGGGCGTGGAGGACGCGTTCTACACTCTGGTGCGCGAGATCCGGCAGCACAAAGTGCGCAAGCTGAGCCCGCCAGACGAGGGCGGCCCCGGCTGCATGAGCTGCAAGTGCCTGCTCTCCTGACGTCCCGGGTCCGGCGGGCCCGCCCCGCACAGGCGCAGGCCCTGGAGGCGCCGGATGCTGGGAGGAGGGGAAGGAAGGAAGGAAGTGCCGCCAGAGCCCGGCCAGCCCCGAGTCGGCGGACAGAGTGACTGCGGGCCTCCCAGGACGCTTTGTGCAGACTGCTGTGGACCGAGGCCGCCGGCCGCCGGCCAGGCCTCTGCTCCCGCCCCGGCCCGGCCCGCCGGGCATGGGTTCGACTGCAGTAAATTATTTGATGGTCCTGATCCTGGCGTCTGGCGGAGGCAGGCGGGCGGCCGTGGCGGGGGTGTGCGCGGTCTCTCTCGAAGCCCGGTGGGGCCTCGGTGTCCTCCAGCCAGCGGCCTCTGCCACGCGGGTCGACCGGCCCTACCAGCGCAGGCTGGTTGTGCGTTTTAACGTTTTAAGGAAAAGCCGCTTGACCTTCAGCTGGCAAGGGGGTACCTGCGAGTAGGGGCTGGTCCCAGCCCCCGGGAGGGGCCTGCTTAGCAAGCGCGGAAACCAGAAGGGGGGTGGCCGGTGCCTGGCGCTCGGGCTCTCCCGGCTGCAGCTTTAGAGCGTTCGGACCCCGAAGGGCAGTGGCCCTGCCCCGTCCACACCAGGTGGCTGCGCAGGGCCCGAGTCTGGCCCCCCGGCTGCCCACTCTGCTAGAGGGTGGGCCTGGCCCGCCTGTCCCTCCCACCCTGCCCCTGGGTGGCTCGATGCTCCCAGGCCTGCCTCAGGCCGCCGCCCACGGCCCACAAGCTGTGCGGGGCCAGGACCTGGGGCTCAGCCGTCCGCGGCCCGGCCGGCCTGGGGGGCAGGGCGTGCGGGCTGGGGTCTCGGGGCCTGCGGGCCTTTGATCGCCGTCCCTTCTGGAGACCCCCTGGGACCCAGCTCCCCCGTGGCAAGGACTTGGGCGCCGGCGGCCCGGGCAGGCACTGGAGGGGCCCAGCGTTGTGGCTCCTCGAGGGGCCGCCGCAGTCCCTGGGGTCCTGGGGGGACCTGCTGCTGCTGTGGCCACAGCCGCGCCCCAGAGCTGTCCTGGGTGGGGTGGTGGGCCGGACACGCAGCCCCAGGCCCCCGGCGGAGGCCACCTCGGGTGCCACTTCGCGGTCTTGGGGACATCTTGGCTGGGCGGTAAGTCAGCCCGTCCCTGCCGAGCGTCAGGGCTGGGAGAGGCCTGTGCGCTGGGCCATCGCAGGGGCTCTTCAGGCCCCAGGGAAACAAGCAGCCGGGGGAGCTTCTGCCCTGGGCCAGGGGGCCATCCTGATGGCGCCCTGGGCCAGGGGGCCATCCTGACGGCGCCCTGGGGGGCCCTCCTGGCTCCCCGCCTGGCTGCCCTGGCCCTGATGCTTGTCCCCAGCCTGGTTTTCCAAGCCTCAGAGGGGACACACAGGGCCCCGGGGGCCCTCGCCACTGGTTACTGTCCCAAAGGGTCAGCCAGGAGGGGGCCTGTGGCCGAGCCTCCAGGAGCAGGGGGAGGTCACAGCTCAGAGCTGGGCCATCGACCTGAAGGCACTGAGTCCAGCCTCCTCGGGGGCCGTCCAGGGGTGGCTTCAGGAGGCAGCTGTGGCCTGCGCACCGTGTGGGCCGGGAGGGGCCCCTGTGGGAGGGCTCAGGCTCCCAACGGCCCCCCAGCGCCTCGGGTCGGGCGGGCGCGTGCCGCGCCGGGGCGGGGGCAGGGCCAGGGCGGGGGCGGCCAGCCACAGGGGACCGGCCGCGTGTCCGCCGCCTCCGCGGAGCCCCTTCCATGCTGCGGGGCACTGCCGTGCACCTCGAGGGCAGCACGTGCCGGGGCTGGGAGCGCACACTTGCCCTCCAGGATGTAGGTGTCCGACAGCCTCGGGGAGGGAGAGGGCAGCGGTGGAGACAGCAGGTGCGGGGAGCAGCTTGAGCCGGTCTGGTCCAGGCAGGACCCCCTGCAGGCAGCTCGGGGTTCCTCAGCTGACAGGCCATGCCGGTGGGGATGTGCCTCCGGGACAGGTGCTTCCCCCAAGGCCTCGGTTCTGAGAGCCAGGTCATCCCGGCCGACGCCTGGGGGTCGACAGAGCCTGCCCTGGTGCTCGTGAGAATGCGCCCCAGGAGGAGCCAGGTCCTGGCTGCAGATGGGACCTGGGCCTCGTCCACACCCCTGGCTGAGCGGCCTTCCCTCTGTGGCTGCTGTCCCCAGGGCCAGTCCGGGCCCGAGCCTCAGCCTCAGAGGCCCTTGGGCAGGGCAGGGCCGGGCCTCGTCGGCCGGGGCTGAGCAGCGGAGGGTGGGCTGGGCCCCAGGGATGGGGAGCGTCCCTTGGGGTCCTCGCGGAGAGCACGGGTGTCCAGAGAGCACGAGCCCAGGGCGACCCGCCCAGGGCCAGGGCCAGCCCCGGGGCGGCCACCGGGCACCCCGTCTCCGGCAGAGAGCTCTCCCACAACGAGGTCACGCTGGGCCTGGAACCTCCAGGTTTTGGGAGCCCGGCATGAAGAAGCCTGAGCAACCCCCGAGCCCCCCAGCAAACCAGGGCCCGTTCCCGGTGGGATGAGGGTCGGGGGCCCCCACTGAGCCCACGGCCCCTCCTCCACGCTGCGGCCCCACCGTGAGGCTTGGGGGACGCGCTTCTCAGCAGGAGTTGAGGGACCACCCTGCGCCAAGCCACACAGATATCCCAGCCTTGGCGACACCCCTCCCCAACAGCGGCCCCAGCGTGGGCCTGGGGGGCCCGGGTCCGAGGGGCAGTGTGCGGGAGTCCCCTGGGCCCAGGAGCTGGGCTGGGGTGCACAGGGGGCACGCGGCCGGCTGGGCCTCGTCGGGCCAGGGGCCTGCGAGCCGCTGGGTGGGGGCCGGGGGGAGGCTGCAGAGGCCGCTCTGCAGGCAGGCCCTCCTTGGCCCGCGTGGCCACCTCCTGTGAGCGGGGTGCCTCCTGGCTGGTCATCAGCTGGGCCAGGGCCAGACGGCGACCTCCTTGCTCAGGAACGTCAGCGGGACACCCACGACCCGGCTCAGGCCGGGCAGACGTGGTGCAGGGATGGCCTCCCCGACGCGCGGGGCCCGCTCTCCTGGGGTCCAGGACGGACTCCTGGGTGGCCCCGCTCCCCGCAGGCCGGGGAGCGCAGCCGGCACAGGCTGCCCAAGGTCGGGCGACTGGGAGGGCCGAGCGGCCGTCTCTCCCAGGGGGTCTGGAGCACTCCGGGGGCGGTGCTTCAGGGGGATGGGGACTGTCGTGCCTGCCGGTCCCTGACGAGCGGCGGGCTCAGTGCCCGACAGCAGCCAGGCTCCGGGCAGGGACCGATGCGGCCGCCGGCGCCCTGCCGCTGGCCCTGGGCGGCGCGGGTGCTCCGCGCGGCGCTGAAGGTGGGAAGGGCAGCGGCGAGCGGAATGGGGGAGGGGACGGCAGGGGTGGGTGTCATTTGTCTGGAAAACCCTGGGGACAAGACAGGACGCGGGCGGCTCAGTGACACCTAGTTTGTGCTCATCCTTAACCCAGAGCAAGGAGAGGATGCAGGGCCGTCCGACCCACGGCCCTGAGACGGCCGCGGAGAAAGGTCCTCGCTTGTGGCCGAGCTGCAAGTCAACGGAGACAGAACCGAAGGCCAGGGAGGCCCACAGGGACCCCCGGCGTCAAAACGTCCGCGAGTAAAGCCTCTGCAACGGGCGCCGGCTCCTCAGGGGTCCGGCCCGAACAGTGTTTATTTTCAGTGTTTGTTACTTTGCACACATCGAAGCCCAGTCTTTGGGTTCTCCCCCGCCCCTTCGCCCCGGGGCCGTCCCCACGCCGCCAGCCCCGGGACCCCTGCTGCTCTCGCCCACCCCCACGCCCACCCTGGCGCCTGGGCCAGAACAGCCCCGAGCCAGCCACTGAGGGTCTGGCTGCTTCCCTGGGCAGAGTGCATCTCGGCTCATCCCGCCCGTGCAGCCACGGGTTCCTCCTCCTCCTGCCGGCCTGCCGGCCACCGCAGGCCGCGTTCCCGCGGCAGCCGACCTCGGGGCCGCCCGGGGTGCTTCTGGCTTCCAGCGATCGTGGACGGTGCGTGTCCCACGTGGGTTTATGTGCGTCCGCGTTCACATCCGCGGGGCGACTCTCCCTTTGGGCTGCATGGTGAGAAGCCGCCAAACTGCCCCCCAGGGTGGACGCACCCCCGCACCCGCCATGGTGCCTGGCGGGCCCTGCCTGCGGCCCTGCGGCCCTGCGTCCTCCAGCATTGGCTGTCGCCGTCCAGGTGGGGTGTGGTGGCATCTTGTCTGACCACTGAGCATTTCCTGTGCCTGTTGGCTACAGGCCCACACATCGCACACACATCCGTGCATAAGGACGTGTGTGCACACGTCATCTTTGTTGAAGTGTCTTCAGCATATGGGCCCATTTTCTAAAAAGATTTTATTTTTTTAGAGCGAGGGAAAGGGAAGGTGAGAGGGAGAGAAAAAATGGGTGGGCTGCCTCTCACACGCGCCCCAACCAGAGACCAAACCCGCAACCCAGGCTCGTGCCCCGACTGGGAATCGAACCCGTGAGCTTCCGCTTTGAGGAACGAGGCCGAACCCGCTGAGCCACACCAGTCCGGACAGACGGGCAGCTGTCCTGGACAGGCCCCAAGTCAAAAGCACGTGCCAGCTGGCCCTTGCGCCTGCGTTGCAGACAGGCACAGTGGGGGGGCGGACGCGCCGGGCTCCTGCTCGTGCCCTGGGCTCCTGGGCGCGCTCGGCCCGCGGGGGGCGGCCGTGGGGGTGGACGTGTGGGCGGCGGCTCCGGGCTCCGAGGGCTGGTCGGAATGCCCGCTGTGCACTCCCGGCCGCCGGGGTGGGCAAGGCCACGGCGGAGGCGCAGGGGCCTCGCTCACAGCGTCAGGAGGACCTACACTGTTCTCCAAACGTGGAATTAACAAACAAACCGGGCTCCGGGCCGGTGCTGCCCCCACACCCTGTGGAGGTCGCCAGGGCCTGGGTGGGCTGGCCCTTGACGGCGGGGCGGGAGGGGGGTGGTCGGCAGGCTGCACAGGCGCCCACGGGCGGAAGTGCGGAGTGGAAGGAAGGCACGGGAGCCAGAGGGCACCCACTGGGTGGGCCCTCTGTGGGTGCAGCCACACCCCAGGGATCCGATCCCTGGGAGCGGAGAACAAGAGGCCTCGCAGAGCCCCCTGCACCCACCGCTGTCCACGGCCACACCTCTGCATCGCCTCCTGCTCAGATCCGCAGCGAGCGGGTCCGTTTAGCCAGTTCGTCATCTTCCCCCGAACTCACCCCATTTTCCTGCCCCCCCGCCCCCCCCCCCAGAAGGCTCCCTGCCATCACGGAGGCACCACCCCCACCCCCGAATGCCGCCAAGGTGAGCTGGGGCCGGGCCGCGCCCGGCTCTGCCTCCGTCGCCCTGGCCTTCTCGCCCCAGCGCCGAGCTGGGGAGCTGTCATGACCCCCACGTGGCCCCAGAGGCCCCCCTCCAGCCCCCGTGACAGCCACACTGCCCCTGCGAGCAGAGCGGGGTGACTGTGCGCGTGACACCCAGTGGGGGGCAGCTCGGAGCAGACCTGGTTTTAGCTAGAAGAGCAAACCGGGGCGATGTTTCCTGCACATCGGCGCCATCAACAGCTCCAGCACGTCCTGTGTCCTGAACAAGAGGGCGAGGCCCGGGCAGACGTCAGCCCGGGGCCCGGTCCACCCGGGCTGCTAATGCCACGCGGCAACTCCCACAGGCAAAGACACCGTGGGACGGAAACACCGTGGGTCACGTCTAGTTCTTAGAAACACCTGTTGCTGAGCTTCCCCAGGGCTGGGAGTGCAAACCTTGGTTCAGGGTGCACTTCCAAGTCTTGAAAAGAGGGGGGTGGTCCTGCTTTCTGAGAGCAGAAGGCGGAGCACAGCATTAAGACAACTGCTCCCCGGCCGAGGAAGAGGGCTCGGCCTGAGGCGCACCTGCAGGCTTGGACGGCAGCAGCGGCGGGGCTGGGGGGCTGAGCCCGCCTTTCTAGGGTCCCAGGGCCGTGCGGAAGGAGTGCGTTTCGGGGCCTGTGCGAGGAGGGCGGCCCTGCAAACCCTGCAGGGCTGGACCCGGGAAGAGCGCCACCCAGTGCCAGAGTGAGCGGGGAGGAGACCAGCCCGGTCAGAAATGAAGCTGGACTTCGAGCGACCCCAGCCGCTCGGCAGGACGCGGGCGCTCGACGGTCGCTGGCTGGCCTCAGCCGGGGCCTGCGTGGCAGCAGCGACCGTCGCCCTGTGCACCGCCCCTCACCCCGTGCGCCGCGACGCCTTAAACGTGAACGTGCTGCCCTCCGTCGCAGGTAACCAGCCGTGCCCGGACACACGGTGCGGTGGAAGAGACCCCAAAGGGGCGCAGACAGGGGAGCTGCCAGGCAAGGACGTTAAGATAACCACACTTAGTGCACGCCGGGGGCCACGAGACAAGAGCGACACATGTGGGCAGGGGAGGTCTGAAAACAAAAGCAAAGCAACGAAAACGCTAAAAAATAAAAATAGAATAACTACACTTCAGAACTGAGTGGGGGGCCTTGACCGTGGCTGGCACAGCGGTGAAGAGAGAGCTGGCCACCTGGACGGCCACTCGAGAGACATCGCCCAGAATGAAACAGCCAAAAGGCTGGGAGCTCCAGCACAAATGTAAGAAACGTGCAGGATACAGTGAAAAACCAAAATATGTGTGTGCGTGCGTGGGTGCGTGCGTGTGTTTTATCCTTACCTGAGGACATGCTTATTGATTTTAGAGAAAGAGGGAGGGAGGGAGAAAGAGAGGGAGACAGACATCAATTCGTTGTCTGACTAAACCCACAACCCAGGCAGCAGGGAATCAAACCTGAGACCTGGGACAAAGCCCAACTGAGTCACACATCCAGTTACACCGGCCAGGGCTGGTCGAGCCTTTTTTTTAAAAAAGATTTTTATTTATTTATTTATTTATAGAGAGGGGGAAGGGAGGGAGAAAGAGAGACACATTCATGTGCGGTTGCCTCTCGCGCGCCCCCTGCTGGGGACCTGGCCCACAACCCAGGCCTGTGCCCTGATTGAGGATCGAACCGGCCACCCTTCGGTTCGCAGGCCGCTGCTCAATTCCCTGAGCCACACCAGCTGGGGCTGAGCGAGCCCATTTTTAACTGGAATTCTCGATGAAGGGCTGCATGAGAATGAGCATCCAAAATATCTCAAGAAAGGAGAACTAAGAATTTCCCCAAACTGAAAAGCGACATCAAGCGCCGTGTTCCAGCAGCCTGTGGGCACCCGGGGCGATAACCACAAGGAGAGACGCACCCAGGCCCGGCACAGCTGTCGCCCCTCGGCCACGGGGGCTGCGCCCCCACGCCCAGCGGGGCCTGAAGTCCCGGGCGGCTCAGGACCCGACACAGACGATGCTTTTCCTACACGCACAAACCTGTGATGGAGCGTAGGTTATGAATTAGACACAGTAAGAGATCGATAACCGTAGCTGACAGCAGAGTAGAGCGGTCACCACGACACACTGTAATATAAGCCTCTGCGAGCATGGCTTCTCTCTCCCTAAGTGTCTTGCGCTGCGTTTGCCTTTCCGTGTCAAGGAAGCGCTTTACAGCTCCTCTTTGGCACACCCGAACTTCCAGCATCACTAGCCTTGCGCTTTGGACCACCATCAAGCCAAAGTAGGGCGACTTACATGCAATGACACCGCGACCGCCGAGCCGACCGCGGAGGTGGCCACGAAGCGACCGATGGGCAGGCCGCGTTTCCAGGGTGGACACGCTAGACAAAGGCGTGATTCGCGCCGCGTCCCGGGAGGGACGGCGCGGAAGGGCAAGAGGTCGCCTCGCACGTCTTAGAGCGGCGTGCAATTTAAACCGTGCAAACTGCCGCCGCCGGCGGGCATGGCTCAGGGGACTGAGCGCCAGCCTGCGGAGGAGATGGTCACCGCCGGTGCGACCCCCAGGCGGGGCGCGGGCCTGGGCTGCCGGCCAGGTCCCCAGCAGGGGGCAGGCGATCCGCACCCCCACAGGGATATGTCTCTCCCTCTCATTCTCCCTCCCTTCCCTTCTCTCTGAAAATAAGTAAATGAAATAAAACCATAATTTAAAAAACCCTTATGCAGTGTTTGCTTTTGGAATTATCCATTTAGTGGTCCTGGCCCCTGCCTGAAAGCATGGAAGTAATACGGGGCGCCGGGCTGTGGCAGGGGGTGGGGGGCACTGCTGGGCAGTACAACTGCTGCCTGAAAGCACACGGTGCCGCAAAAGCAGGTTTACAGTGGTTTGTATGGAACATAATGCAATGACTAGCACATAAAAACAGAGGAATAAACCCCTGTGTTTCACATACTCACAGCTGGGAGCTACTCTCGCCCACCCTGTGAAGCCCCCGGGAAGACTCGCCGTCCTCATGGGAGCAACAACAGAGCAAAAGAAAGTGCGGGCGCCAGACGACAGGGAATGCCGACCTCGGGGCGCTGAGAAATGGCTGCAAACCTGTCATTCTGTTCCCAGCGGAAACTGCAAACTCGGGGCACACGCAGGCATTTTCCGAGAAACAAAAACTGGCAGACGCCCTCGCCAGGGAACCGACCCTAAGGGCATCCTCGGTTCTCCGGACCCGTCCGTTTCAATCCAGGTTGAATCCTCAGCACCTATGGCAGCGCGGGGCACCGCTATGAGCGTCCACCGACACCCCCGGATCACAAGCGCTGCCTTGAATAACGTTGACGCCTCCTTTTGTGTCTATCCATCCACCAGTCTACCCACGTCCGTTTGCGGCCCGCTCCACGCGCGGCCAGGGCTCGGCAGAGGGCTGTCGCGCAGAATCTCCAGACCCAGACTCAGGCTCCGCTCCAAGACACCGAATTCAGGCCTGCCCGCCACTCTCTTGTCCCGGCCCGGCCCGAGAGACGAGCTCCAGGCCGCGTTCTCACCTCGTCGGATGTCCGAGGCCCGCCCACGCACGCGCGGGACTCTACATCGGTTCCAGGTCCCAGCCCGGCCCTTTGGGTAGCGGGGGAGAGCTGGCGCCGGCCCCACACCGCCACGGGCCCCGCCCCTCGGCTCGGCCCCGCCCTAACGCAGGCCCAGAGGCCCGCCCCTCGGCTTGGTCACGCCCCACCGCGGGCCCGCCCCGCCCACTAGGCCCCGGTAGCCCCTCCAGACATTCCCACCGCGGGTCTGGACCGCGCGGTGAAGCCCCGTCCCGCTAGGACCTTCCTGTCCCCTGTCGGGAGTGTGCTGCTACTTCCCAGTGACAGGATAGGGACCGTCCGCTTTCGTCTATGTCAGTCTCTCCCGCCTTCCGACAATACGTGGGCCAGTCAGATGGCCGGCCCGGGGTCGGCCCTTACCGGCGCGGGCCCTGGTCGGGCCGCCTGCGGACGCTCCCCGGGCGCTACAGCGGTCGTGCTCGGGGGCGGGGCGGGCGAGGCGGGCGCACGTCAGCGCGCCCCGCGGCCGTCAGAGCGCCGGATGCGTCCCTGCGCGTGCGCGGCGGCCCTCCAGGGATCTCGCTGGGAGTTGGAGCGCAGCGGCGCTGCGCCTGCGCGGGGCGCTTCTCGGCGAAAGGGTCCTATCGCCCTCGCGGTATCCGCTGGCCCGAGCCCCTGGTTCGCGGGCGGTTCGCCAGCTGCACACGCTAAGGCTAGCTTCGCCGGATTTTCTCCCCCAGATTGAGTAATCCTCGACCTTATTCCCAAAGGAACCCGCCCCCTGGGAGGACAGCCGTGGCAGAGGGCATAGGACCTCCCCCAGGTCGCTCCCACAGGCCATGTGCCCGCGCGGCCACTCTGCCCTCTTCGATCACGTGAGAACCCGGGGGGCGCTGGGTCGGCGACTGAGGTGGGGGAGAGAAGACGCAACTGGGACAGCACCTCGAGGGGCCGCGGGCCAGGAGGGTCACAAGGATTGGAGAAATGTGAACACTGGACCCACACTTTGCATTATCGGGCGGGCTCCAGCCAAGGTGCCCGCGCAGGTGTGCAGGCACGCGGGAGCGGGGAAAGCTGGTGGACTTCTGCCGCTTTCCAGGACGGCAGTTCAGCAGTGTCTTGGAAGGACCTTAGAGCCAGGCAGGCCCCGCTCTAGGATGGTGTCCAGGTAAGAAATGGCCGAACCTGTAGGGAATCTGTGCGTTTATCAGAGCCAAACTGGCAAGTGCCGGGGCGTAGAATCTCAGTGGATTAAGCACACGCTCCGGAGAATGGCAGTGTTGCAGTTTATGTGGCAAATTAGAATAAAAGAAGGAGGCATAAGGGGGTTACGTGAAACTCACCCGCGGTAGATTAAGGGGGCGGGAGACAGCAAAGTGAGGAAATCTCTCGGACTAGGGCAAGAGTAACCCAGAGAGACAGCAGCTTCTTTTATGTTGGTGGGTGCTGGTTAGTTCACCAACATTTATAGCGCACGGAGTGGTGTGTAGGGTGCCGGGCAACACGAGGGGTCCTGGGACCGTGGGGTCTGGAAAGGGGATTACGCCGTTTCCAAGGTGGGTTATCGAAGGTGCACAGAGACAGTGGGCAGGCTCGCGGGAGGGGGAGAAGGACTTCCGCCCGGGAGGCTGCAGGCCTAGACCGTGACCCCCGTTAGTGAGGAGTCCCTGTGCCGGCGCCCTCCTGGGCGGTTACTCCCAGGCCCTGCCGCCCTCGGGCTCGTGGGGTTTACTGTGCGGCCCCTCTTTTGTCCACAAGAGGCAGCAGGGAGACAGTGCATTTCAGAATATGCCGTTAAAGCCTGAAATGTCAGCCTGCAGAGATTGGCTGAGCAAGCTGATCCGACAGTGGCACACATCTGTGGCCTTTAAAAGTTAGGTTGTATACATACGAGGGTGGACCCCCCCCCAAAAAAAAACAATATGTTTATTAAAAAATTGTGTATGTGTTCTTACGTGTTTCGCTTCAGTCGCCTTCAAAGTCCTGTCCGTTTGACGCGATACACCCATCGAGATGTCTGTCCCACAGCTCAGAACAGTGTTCGCACGCATCGGTTCTGACGCCTTTTAGTGCTTCTGCTTTTTTTTGTTTTACCTCTTCCACATGGGCAAAACGTTTCCTTTTGTAGATTTTTTTCCCTCTAGGGAAACAAAAAGTATGGTTGGGAAGAGATGGGGTGAATAGGAAGCGTGGGGCAAGGGAGTCATGCTGTTTTTGGTCAAAAACTGCTGAGCATTGAGCGCGGGGTGGGCAGGTGCGCATCGTGAATTGGGCAAACACCTTTAAAGAGTTAAAAAAAAAAATCACTGAAGCCAAACACAGCCTCTCACAACAGCGCCAGCTGGTGCCCTGATCCAGATGGGTTCGTGGAACACTCACCTCACGGGGGAAGCCCGGACTACAAGGGGCCCGCCCTCTGGAAGATAATTCCGGGTTTTTGTGGTCCCCCCCTTGTACCGATTCATGTATGTATATATTCACGGATACATACCGATTAAGTGAAAAAACATCACAGCAGTTGCGTAAGGCGTCGGTTTTCTGCTGCTGCTGCTGCAGCAAACTACCTTCGACTTGTGACTTCGCAGCCCTGGAGGTCAGGGGTCTGAAGTGGGCTGCAGGGGCTCAAGTCAAAGGGTCCACAGGGCTGGCTCCTTCCGGGGGCTCCGGGAGGACCTGCTTCTTGGCCTCTTCCGGCCTCTGGAGGCCGCCTTCCCGCGCCTTCAAAGCCAGCTGCTCCAACTTCTGCTTCTGCCATCACATCCTCTTTGCCTTTGGCTTCTGCTGCCCTCCCCTAAGGACCCTCACGACGACATTGGGCCCACCCCGGTGGTCCAGGACAGTCTCCCTGAGCGGACAGCCGTAATTCAGCCACAGAGACCCTGTAAGGGAGCTGTGGACAGGTTTGGGGACTGGGACTCGGGCACCTTTGGGGGCCTTTATTCGGCCGGCCATGCCTCACGTCTGGGCTTCACTTCACAGCGTGTGCGCGCGTGGCAGATAGAAGGGGCGGGGCCGCGTGCACGGGCGCCGGGCGCCCCAGGGTTGCCATCTTCTTGCCTCTGGTTTTCTACAAGGGCACATACTGCTCAGGGCACAAAACATCGCGTTAAATCTGGTTGGAGCGCCTGCCCGGGCCCCCAGAAGCGCCTCTGCCCGAAACCCAGCTCCTCTCTCACTGTCCTGCTCCATCTTCCCTTGACGCTTGTCAAGGTGGCGACGTGCACCTGCTCCGAGGCGGCTTACCGGCGTCCGGGACTTGGTGGTCTGCCCCTGCATAGCCCTGGGCTTTCCAGGAGCCCGGTCCCCACACTGGCGGCCCCGACCCCCCTGCTACACAACCAAGGACGGGCGCAGCCAAATACTCAAACTAAGTAACACTTCACTTTATCCCCCCCCTCCCCCAAAGGTCGGACCACCCAGGCAGCCCGGGGCTCTCGCCCCCGTGCACACTGTGCCGCCCCCTGGCGGCCACGAGCGTGAGGCCGGGTGTGCGGTGAGCCTTCTCCACCTTCGTGAGCCGGCTTTGCGGGCCCGGCCGCCGCTGCCCCGGGACCTCCCTGGGCCCGCCCCGCTGCTGCTGATTCCTCTGCCCCCGCGGTATTTCCCCGGGCATGTTCCGCCATCTGGATACTGTCCGTTTACTTCTAAACTTCATCCGCGTCCGGGCCTGGGCTCGGAACTTGGCCCCGCTCTGTTCACCGACGTGGCCGGGGACAGCGGCCGGCACGCGGTCGGTGCCCCCTACCCGGCTGAATTGCTGACGGCCTGAGCCATGGGTGCCCACGGGGCACCCCTGTCCCCGCAAGTGGGCGGGTTGGGCGGGGACACCGCGGCTGTGGCGCCCCTCGGAGGTTTCCGCACACCGTGCTCAAAAGCCTCACCAGCGCACCCCGAGCGCCGTCCCCCGCCGGGCCCAAAGGCTGCACACACACCCTTGGGACGCGTCGCCTCAGCTCGTGGAGGCCCCTGACGGTGGGTGGGCGGGAACGAGCGGGCGCGTCGCCCGAGCCATCCCCCGCCCACCGCCAGTAACAGCCGAGAGGCGTCGGCAGCGCTAGGCTTCCGCTCTGCGCTCCACCCAGCTGCGCGAGGAGGCGGGCCTGCGGAGGCCTTGGCGCCCCGCCCCCGGGTCCTGGCCCCGCCCCGCCCCGCGACCGCAGGCCCCGCCCCCATCCCGAGTCCCGGCGGAAGCAGTGTCCAGCTCCAGGCGGCGGCAGCGCAAGGTGAGGTCCGAGTTGAGCGTGTCGAGGTTGCGCCAGGCCGGCTGGGTTCGGAGGGACCTTTCGCGGCGCCCCATGCCGGGTGAGCGAGCTCGGGCGACCCCCGTGGGCGTTTCCTGCGGCCCGAGAAGGGCGCGGCCGGGCGCCGGCATCCTTGCGGGCGCGCCGTTGGAGCGAGGCCTGTCCTCCAGGAGGGACCGCGCAGATCCCGGTGCGGAACCACCCGTGCGGGCGGAGGGCGCCTAAGGCCCGGGGACGCCGGCTCGGGGTTCGGTGGGCCCGGGCCCCGCCCGCCCCAGCTGATGCCACCCGTGGGCGCCGCCCCAGCCGAGGCCCAAGCCCAGCGCCTGCCCTGGCACAGGTCCCGCTGGGCGGCCTGTAGTCGCACTTGAAACCACTGATTCGGGCGCTGCTCTGCTCCTGAACCCCGCGCTTGGGATCCCCGGGAGCGGCCCAGCTGGGGCGCTTGAAATGTGCTGGTACCGTCCTAGGTCAGGTCCGGGACTGGGGGGGCTTCTCGGGGGTATGTCAGGCGTTTTCGCGGGGTTCTCAAGGGGTCCAAAGGCCCCACAGAGGGGAGATTCCCATGACTGGTAAGCCCGGGGGGTCCTCTGCCGACGGGCGCCCCAGCCTCTGTTCTTAAGCTCAGGCTACCGTGGGTGCGCAGCGCTACCTGGACTCGCACGGGCTGCCCGGAGAGCGTGCGGCCGGGGGCAGCGGCCCTGCGGCTGGGGGCCCAGTGGGTCCCCCCGGGCAGCCGGGGTGGGAGGCGGCAGCCGGGGCCTCCCCCCTCCCGCCAGTCCCGGTGGCGGATTCTGAGTCAGGGCTCGGCCGACCGCACCCTGGGCCCCAGGGTTGGGTGGTGGGCTCGGGGCTGCCCCTGAGGCTGGTGGACTCTTGGCTGCTCCGTGTGGCAGCTGGATGACAGGGCCAGTCACAGCCACCCTCGCCCCTCTCAGCAGCCCGCGCGCTGGGGCCTGCGCACATGACCCTCGCCTGCTGGTTGTCCGTCCACAGGAGCGGGACTGGAGCCTTCTTCGCCTGCCCGGCCTCTGGACCAGCCGCGGGCCGGGGCAGGACGCGGCGGGGGGCGGGGCTGGCCTCCACCAGCCCGGCGGCCAGTGCCAGGCTCCGGTGCAAGCTCCGTGGGGCGCAGTGCCGAGGCCGCCGGGCGGGGCTTTTGAATGAGGCTGAGTTCTCAGGGTTTTGGGGAACCGGAGCCACACGTGAGCATGAGTCACTCTGTGTGGCAGGATCGTTTCAAAGGGCAGCTCAAGTTGCATCATTCCTGGGGCCTTCTGTCGCTGCCGAACAGACCCAGGCACCCAGGCACTGCCCCCTGCCCACCTCTGCTGCGAGGCGGACGCCCCTGCAGGGCCTCGGGCTCCTCCTCCGTTCGGGTTGTGGCTGGTCCCCGCTGAGGTGTCAGGGACTGTGATCTGTGGCTTCCACCCCGGGCTTGCTGCCAGAGGCCTCGCCTGTCTCCCAGCCTGCCTGGCAACCGGCCTCCCCACGGGCTGATGCGGGGGTGGGCACCGCTGTGCCCCAGCCCGTCCGAGTCCCCGGCCCCCAGAAAGGGTCGCAGAAGCTGGCTGGCGGTCTGCACCCCACCGGCTGGGCCCTGTCCTGGGCACCCGTGGCCGGTGCTCCAGCGACAGCTGTCACCTGACTACAGGCACCCCTCCCTCCCACGCAGCTGCCTCAGGGCAGTGGGGCCTGGGCTCCTCACGTCTTGGGGTGGGGGGGCATCTCTGGCTCTGAGAGTGACCGGGCCCGCACATCCCTCTTGCTCTCAGAGGGAAAGCTGGCTGAGCAGGCAGGCAGGGTGGACCACGTGGAGCACCGCGTGGACTGCCAGGTGCACAGGCTGCCCCCTCCCGACCTGCCCGTGCCAGGCACAAGCCCAGGCCCCGCCCTCCCCCCGGCAGGGGGCGCCCCCGAGGCTGCGCGGTGACTGCTGCCCTGGCCACAGGCCGTGGCCCGTGGTGGCCTTGGCCAGGGCAGCCAGCGGGCACAGCCTCCCTCTGCCCTCCCCCTTTTTTGTTCCTTGGGGCTGAGGTGGGGGCAGGTGCTGAAGAAACAGCAGCACCGGCCGGGGCAGAGGCGGTGGCAGCGACTGCGGGGCCTCCGGCCTGCGAACCCTGGAGAGAACGGGGCTAAGACGTCCTCCCCCTCCCCTGCCTTCCACCCAGCGCACACTCCCCTCTGGCCATGAGTCTCGACCTGCACTATGAGCAGCTCAGCGACACCCAGTGGACGGAGCTCCTGCCTCAGATGCAGCAGTGCCAGGTGGTCAGGTAGGTGTCGGGTCCGGCGGGGCGGCAGCCGGCTGCGTGGCTGTGGGCGCCGTGGGCTCCAAAGTACCTTCCTGATGGACACACAGCGTCCTAACCTGTGTGGTTTTCGCATGGAGTGAGATGTTCTTTACCTTTTTATTTTTCTGGTTCAAAAATGTAAACCCATTCCTGGCTCCTGCCCATGGGCGGGACCTGGCGGGTGGAGCCGCTGGCTGGGGCCTCTGTCTGGCTCCTGCCTTGGGGACAGTCCCCGCGTCTGCTTCCTGGAAGTACGGCCGGGCCAGTCCTGGCCGCGCCTGTTGCTGAGGTCCTCCAGCCCGGCCGTCCCCGCGGGCTGCACAGCACCCGCGGTGCCTGCCTCCTGCCGTTTGAACTGCCGTGGGAAGGACCGAGGTTCACAGAAAGGCCACGACCATGGGTGGGGGCGCCCTTTGCGCCCGGAGCCGGCGTCCCTGGGCCGTCAGCGCCCTCCGCCCGCGCGGGGGGTTCCGCCCTGGGATGGGGGCCCAAAATCGCACCCATTACCTGGGGCGGGGGCCAAACGAGGGGGCCGACAGCCGCCTCGACACAGACGTCGCCAGCTTCCCCTCGGGTCCTTTCCCGTCCCGGTCGCTGCAGGGTCCCACGTGGCATTGGGCCCCGCCTGTCTGGGATGGTCCCTCTGTCCCCCCTTGTTCTTGTGTCCGCATCCTGCTCAGCTCAGCTCTGGAGAGAGTCCCGGAGATGTCTTGTCGTGGCTGAGTCACACACCTTTGGCAAGAATATACAGAAATGAGGTTCCGTCCTGCCTGGTGTATTGTCCTGTTCGGTGTAGGGTCGCAATGGCACTACATGGTGGTCCCTGATTGTCCCTGTGACCACCTGTTCAGGTGGTGTCTGCTGGTTTTCTACTCTAAAGCCACTGTTCCTTTACTATGTAAGGACACAACAGGAAGGTGGCAGTCTGCAACCCAGAAGAGGATTTTTACCATAATGACTAAACAAAGAAATTATTTAAAAAAAAAAAAATTGCCCAGGCTGGCGCGGCTCAGTAGGATCCAGTGCCGGCTGGCAAACCGTAGGGGTCGCTGGTTCGATTCCCAGTCAGGGCACAGGCCTGGGCTGTGGGCCAGGTCCCCAGCAGGGGGCGCGCGAGAGGCAACCACACAGGGGTGTTTCCCTCCCTCTTTCTCGCCCCTTCCCCTCTAAAAGTAAATTAAAATTCCAGAAAAACAAGTGAAAACGCCCGCTTTCCCCTTCGTAGTCAGCAGACACCGCGGGTGACACGCGTGACCCTCTGCTCTCACCCACGTCCGCAGCGTTGCCTTCTGCCTGGCGCTTCCCCGTGGGTCTTGTCAGAGCCGTCACGAGTGGGCCTTGGCCGTACCAGGAGTCTATGGAAACCCTCACCTGAGCACGTGTTTCACTGATTTTGGAGCGCGCGCGGACGGGGGCGCGGGGCGGCGGGGAGGGGCGTTGACGGGCAGCCCCTGCGGCGGGTGCTGACGGGGACGCACCCGCTTCCCGCCGGCGCCCGGGCCCGGGGTCGCGCGCGCAACCTTTTGGTGCGCGGACAACGGCCCCGCTGACGACCCGCCGGCCAGGACCCCGATGGGGGTTTCCGATTTCTCCGCTCCTTGTGCATTTGCTGGTCGTCACCCCCCCACCCCCCTGCCACGTGCTTATTCGACCTCCCACGAAGGCAGGCGGGCGCTCCTGGTCTGGGGAGCGGGCGCTCTGGTTTCTGGTTCCGTGTGCGTCTTGCTGCTCACGTCGCTCCCGGGCTGTGCTGTCTGAGGGGCTGCTGTCCGTCCCGGAGGTGAGGGGAGCCTGACCGCGGGCCGCGCCCCGACACACACCCGCCACGTGCCAGCCTCTCAAGCAAAGCGTCAGGAGGCGACCCACTCACTTCTTGGCTTCATTCATTTGAAAAGTCGTGGTCGTGACCACCCTGTTCTTGGCCCACTGACGGGGTCACGACCTGCCAGGTGACAGCCCCCCGCCCCCGCGCGTCTGTCCTCAGGCTGGTCGACTGCGGCATCACAGAGGGGCGCTGCAGGGACGTGAGCTCCGCGCTCCAGGACAACCCTGCCCTGACAGAGCTCAACCTCTGCTCCAACGAGCTGGGCGATGCGGGCACCGCCCTGGTGCTCCAGGGCCTGCAGAGCCCCACCTGCAAGATCCAGAAGCTCAGGTGAGCCCCTGCGGGCGACCCAGCCACACGTGCGGGGCCTGGGGCTCCCCGCGCCGCGGGGCGCCCCGTCCTTGACCGAGCGCCCCGCTCCCTGGGGTATGTTGCAGGCCTCTCGCAGCCCCTCCTGTGCACCCCTCCCCCGGCCGTTGGCCTGGGGACCCCAGAGCCCTGCAACCCGGCAGGGCGTGGCCTCCCCGTGACCGTGGCTTGCGGCCCCGACAGCCTCCAGAGCTGCTGCCTGACCGAGGCCAGCGGCGGGGCCCTGGCCAGCGTGCTGCGCGCCTCGCCTTCCCTGCGCGAGCTGGACCTCAGTTACAACCCGCTGGGCGACGCAGGCCTGCGGCTTCTCTGCGAAGGGCTCCTGGACCCCCAGTGCCACGTTGAGAGGCTGCAGTGAGTGTGCCCCCGCTCCCGCCCACGGCCGCCACTCCAGCCTGCGCTGTGCAAGCCGCTCCCCCAGCCTGGCTGCAGGGAGGGTTGAGGAGGGGGCTCTCGGGGGCAGATGCTGCTCCCCTGGGACTGGGGCTCTGACCCTCTCGAAGGGGCTGGCAGCTGGCCAGGGACCCCGCACCGCGTGCATGGTGGCCTGGCCCCACAAACGGGCAGAGCGCTTGGCGCTGGCGGGATGCGGCGGGGCGTCTTGCTCCTGGTCCCGTGACCCCGGAGCCTGGGTCGATGGGTGGTCCCCAGGAGGGTCCAGGGGCTTGTGCTCCACAGGGACAGCCCTTGGCCCCGGCTGTGCTGTCACAGCCTGGCACAGTGTCCACAGGCCTCAGCCCAGGGCGGGCAGGGGCATGCGCCGGGCCGGACTGACCGCCCGCCCGCCCGCAGGCTGCAGTACTGCGGCCTGACAGCCGACAGCTGCGAGCCCCTGGCCGCAGTGCTCAGGGCCCGGCCGGAGACGAGGGAGCTCGCGGTGAGCAACAACGACATCGGCGAGGCCGGTGCCCGGGTCCTGTGCCAGGGCCTGGCGGACTCCGCCTGCCCGCTGGAGGCGCTCAAGTAAGTGCCGGGCTGGCGGGAGGACTGCGCGGTGCCGGGGTCACCTGGTTCTCACCGCGCCCCCTGTGCCCCAGGCTGGAGAGCTGCGGCCTCACCTCCGCCAACTGCCAGGACCTGAGCGGCCTCCTGGCCACCAAGGCCGAGCTGGGCACCCTGGAGCTGGGCGACAACCGGCTGGGAGACGCGGGCGTCGCGGCGCTCTGCCCCGGGCTGCTGAGCCCCGGCTGCCAGCTCAAGACCCTGTGGTGAGCTGGACGGCCGGCAGGCGGCCGCGGGGGTGCAGGGCCGGCCGGGGACGGGGGAGCCCGCGGTGAGCGATGACGTCGGGCCGAGGCCGCAGTCCCGGCCAGACAGGGGAAACGCCCACGACGCCGTGGCAGCGCTGGGCCTGCAGTGACCGTCCCGGCCCCGCAGGCTCTGGGAGTGCGACATCACGGCCGGCGGCTGCAGGGACCTCTGCCGCGTCCTCAGGGACAAGGGGAGCCTGAGGGAGCTCAGCGTGGCCGGCAACGAGCTGCGGGACGAGGGTGCCCGGCTGCTGTGCGAGAGCCTGCGGGAGCCCCGCTGCCGGCTGCAGTCCCTGTGGTGAGTGCCCGGGCCGGGGCGGGGACGCCGGGGGGCCCCGCGGGGGGGGGGGCGGGGGGCCGGCACAGGGGCTGCGGCCCAGGACCCTCAGCTCCACGGGGGGCGAGAGGCAGGCAGGTTGGGGGCCACGGAGGCAGAAAGGCGTCCCATTTCCTTGGTGGGCGGGGCTGGGAGGGGACCGGGGTGCCCGAGGTCTGGGCCGCAGCTGTCCCATCCCCCAGGGTGAAGTCCTGCAGCCTCACGGCCGCCTGCTGCCCACACGTTGGCGCGATGCTGGCCCAGAACAGGAGCCTCCAGGAGCTGCAGCTGAGCAACAACCAGCTGGGCGACGCTGGCGTCGGGGAGCTGTGCCGGGGCCTGGGCCAGCCCGGCACGACGCTGCGGGTGCTCTGGTGAGCGTGCGTCCGGGTGGGTGCAGCGCCCGGCTCGGCCCCCCCCCGCCCCCGTCGCTGTCCTGACCCCCCGCGGAGGAGCCCTGGCCGTGCAGGTCCCTCCAGGTTGCCCTGTTGGCACCACCCACGGGGCGGGTCTGGGCCAGGCTTCTACCTCCAGGAGGGACAGGCCCCCGCTGTCCGCTCGGGGGTCCTGTGGCTCTCCTCTGAGCCGGCGGGGACTGGTCCGCGCTGTGCCCGACCCGTGGCTGTGCAGACGGCAGGCCAGGCCCCGGGCAGGCGCGTCCGTCCGACGAGCGCTCAGGAGCCACCAGCCTCCGGCTTTCTGTTCTGTCCCCCACGGCCGCCGCTGCCACGGGTGCGGGCCTTGCTCTCTGTGACCTGGCCTGGCCCCACGGGCGGCCTTCCTGGGACACCCGGCCTCTGCGGGTGGGGAGCAGGTGGGGGCCCTACAGGACGAGCTGACGGAGACCCCCCCCCCGGCTTTCTGCCTGGGGCACCACCGGCCCCCGGACTCGGGGGCGCACCGGGAGCCCCGTGGCTGTGCTGCTCGGCCGCCACGCGGGGCAGGGCCCTGAGGCTCCCTGGGCACTGCTGTTGCCCTGTGTGGTGGGAACGGGGCCGGGCCGGTGACCATGGCCTCGGCCTGGAGCCGGGAAGCCTGCGTGTCCTGCTCCGTGGCCCGCTCACCGCTGGTGCGGAGGCAGGGGTGGGTGTGCGGCCCGCCTCCTGCCTTCCTCCTGCCGCCCAACATCGCTCCTTCCGGAAGGCCACCCACCAGGGGCCCACTCTTGGTCATGGCTGGTTGGAGCCCTAAGTCCAGGTGTGCCTGCAGCCCCAGGCCAGCTGGGGGCGCTGTGCTCACCGCAGGGAGCTCTGTGCCTCTGCCCAGTCCGTTCAGGGCCACCGAGGCAGATGTGGGGACAGCTCTGACGCCGGGGTCTCGATGGGGGTGTGGAGACGTGTTTCAGGGCTTGGGGCACAGCAGTGGGTGTGGCCCCCGGCCTGTGTTCTGGTGGTGGCACAGGTCCCGGTCACTCAGCCGGTCAGCGGCAGCCAGGGGACAAGCCCTTTGTCTTGATCTCTGCCCTGCCACCCACCCAGGCTCGGGGACTGCGAGGTGACCGACGAGGGCTGCAGCAGCCTGGCCTCACTCCTGCTGGCCAGCCGCAGCCTGCAGGAGCTGGACCTCAGCAACAACTGCGTGAGCGAGGTGGGCGTCCTGAAGCTGGTGGAGAGCGCCCAGCGGCCCAGCTGCACCCTGGAGAAGCTGGTGTAAGTGGCGCAGCAGGTGCTGTGGCCGGGGCTGCCCGGCTCGGGCAGGCTGGGGGGATGCTCGGCAGGGGGGACCCCGGCCGTGCCCCAGCCCACGCCCTCCCTGCTCCCGCACAGCCTGTACGACACCTACTGGACGGAGGAGACTGAGGACCGCCTGCAGGCCCTGGCGGAGAAGAAGCCGAGCCTGAAGATCATCTGCTGAGCCCCCCCCGGCCCCCCCCGAGACCCCCTGGGGCCGGGCCAGCCCCCCAGGGGCCCTGTCTTCCAGTGCCTTAGCTTTAGTGAAGAATAACGCTCACATCAGCTTCTGTGGGAACATCTTGAACACTATAATTATTAAAGTCCTTTTTAAGCAGAAGGGTCCTTGTCCTTCCTTGTGGGGTCCCCAAGAGACTACCACACTTGGCAGCTTGAAACAAGTTAGCGCCTCGCAGGCCCTGGCATGCTGTGCCCCCAGGAACCTGGCCCTCTGGTCCCGGCAGCCCCGCCGCGAGGGGGCCTGCTCACCCTGGGGCACCGGGACGCGCTCTGCCCTCCGACGCCAGGCTTGGCCATGGCCAGCGGTCTTGTGTCTCCAGTCAGCAGCTGGCCTGCTAGCCCCCATGGGAGCTGTCCCTGGGCCTCCAAGCTGCTGGGCGAGGACAGCCACCCACGGAGCCTGCGGCACCTGAGCAGGGGCTGGGGCCACGCTCGCCATCTGGGCCCTGCCTGGCCAGCACGGTGCCCCCACCTGCACTGGTGCCGTCAGGAGGGCCCACGGCTGCTCTTGGAAGCGGCACCTGGGCAGCAGCTCCAGCCCAAGACCTGGCTGCTGACCGGGGCCCCGACCCTCCCTGCCGCGAGGGTGCAGGGCTCCCGGCAGGAAGGCGGCCCTGGTCCGGGCCGATCTGCACACGGTGAGCCTGGGAGGGCTCAGACCGGCGCAGTCCGGAGACCAGGAGCCCAGCAGCAACCCAGTGAAGGGGCCACACACACAGGGAGGGAGGCTGGGACCCGGAGGAGTGGCTATGAGCAAGGTATCATCACCACCATCCCGCAGGGCGGCTCCCCCTCAGGGGCGAGCACTGCGGGGGGCGGGGGGCACAGGACACCTTGAACCCCCCCACGGGGCTGACGGAACAAAGCCTGCGCACGGGCAAGCAGGGAGGCCCAGGGCAGGCGGGACAGCCAACCCCGACCCCCCATGGGGCGGCACGGGAAAGCAGGGCTCAGCGAGGCAGGCCCTCGGTCCGGCCTGTAGGCCACGGGCTGGGGGAGGGGCGCGGACGCCGCTCCCAGAGCAGCCCACGGGAAACCAACCTAAGGGAACAGCCACCCCAGACGTCAGGGTCTTTCAGGAGGCAGGTGGGCCTCCGCCCACGTCCCAGTGAGTCAGGGTCGGGGGGCCTGCTCAGCCAGAGTGGGTCGGGGACTTCGCGCTTCTCATGAGTGAATTTTCAGGGTCCATTGACAGCTGCCTCCCAAGCACAGCAGTTCCCTGCCCTGCCCCCACAGGCCCTCAGGGGCACGACCCAGCAGATCAGGTGACCCTGTGCTCTGCGGGGGCTGCCCCACCCTCGACGCCCACCCCTGGGGCCTCCCCCGCCTCGCGTGGCCGGCGCAGGGAGGGGTGCGGGCGGCACAGACGCGAGCTTCAGACCACTGTCCGTTTATTTGCTTCAACTGCCTGTGGAGATGACCACCAACTTGCGGCCAGAGACCCCAGGACCCTTCCTTCCGACTGTGGGCACCTGGCCTGCGTGTTTCTGACCCACGCCCCACCCAGAGGCCGCCCCCTCTGCCCGCACCCCTCCTGGCTGGCCGGGTGGGCAGGAGGTTCCCGAGACGACAGCTCAGGGCCGCAGCTCCGGGCCGCCCGTCCCGGCCCTCTCGGGAGTCGGTGGACCACGCCAGTAACACATGTGGCCGGGGGCAGAGCAGGGGCCAGTGGGGATACGGGCCAGGCCCTCTGGGCGCCAAGGCTCGGTGTGGCCCAGAGGCCCCGTGGGCCAACCACGCAGAGAGCAGACACTGCCCCAGGACAGGCGCCAGCTACACCTGCCAGCCTGAGAGGCCTCCGGAGCCAGGAGCACAGGGCACCGATGTGCACTCTCTCTCACACACGCACACGCACATGCACACGCACACACACACGGTGCCCATGTGCACCGGCCCAGCCAGGCCGGGGCCTCCCAGACACCCCCTCTGGAGCCGGGCACTGTGTGGGAGCAGAGGGAAGCCTGGAGAGGCTCCTGGCGGGAACCAGAAGGGAAGGGTCAGCAGGCCTGGCCCCCGGCAGGTCAGTGCAGAGTTGGCGCTGCCGCCCTCGTGGCCTCCGCGGGCCCAGGCGGGCGCCCGTCCACGCTGTCCGCAGCCGCGCCCTGGTCGCCGGTGCCCTGCTGCCTCTGCCGCCGGGTCTCCTTGTACCGCAGGGTGATGTCCCTGGGGGGGGGGGGGGGGCGGGGCCGCGTCACCCAGCTGCCCGTGGAGGCCACAAGCCCATCCCGCACGGGCGGGGCGGGGCGGGGAGCGCAGAGCCCCAGGACCGTGCGCCCACGCCCCCTGGGGTGGGCAGCCCTCACCGCAGGAAGAAGCGCCAGACGGTCCAGGTGAGCACCAGCACGGAGCCGAGCGTCCAGCACTGGGCAATGTAGAAGGGCAGGGAGAGCGTGAGCGTGTGCGGGTCGTACTTGACCACGATGAGCAGCTCCGTGACCGTGATGGCGGCCACCAGCCAGGCCTGCTGGCCCAGCTTCCGGTGCGGCTTCCTGCGAGGGCGGGGCAAGCGGTGAGGGCGCCCGCCCTGCCCCAGCGCCCCTCCCCTGCCTGTCCCCGTCCCGGGCCTCACGGGTCGTCCATGAAGTCGTAGATCTCCCGCATGGCCACGCCGCCCACGTTCACGAAGAACACCAGCCGCAGCAGGACCAGGCAGTGCTCGGGGGGCAGCCACAGCACGAACTTCAGGTAGAACGTGTTCAGTTCTGCCAACAGAAACTGGGGGCCAGGAGGCTGGGCGGCGGCCCGGGCGGGGAGGGGGGAGGGGGAGGGGGGAGGAGGTCGCACGGGCCGTGGGACTTACCACCAGGATGATGCCGCACACGGCCAGCCAGCGGCGCAGGCTGGAGGCCGGCTTCCACTCAAAGCGCACCCAGCTGTAGGGAGTGAACTGGAAGGCGATCCGCTTCATCTTGCCCCTGAGCCGAGGGCGGCGGGGGTCAGAGCGTCCGGGTCCCAGGACGCGGCACCGTGAGTGGCGGCGGCGAAGGCCCCCCGTCCCCCCCCCCTCCCGCCCCAGGCTGCTTCGCGACAGCTGCCCTCTCTCAAACTGAAACAGGCAGTGCCCACGGCTGCCTCACCGGACGGCCCCCCGGGACGAAAACGCCAGGCAGGTGAGGCCGGGCCAACGTCCCGGCCATGGCGGGGGCCTTGGTGGGGTCCCCACGGGCAGCCCAGGGTCCAGTCCCAGGTACAGACTCTAAGAGGCAAGACCCTCATCTGTCACCCTGCCTGGACCTCAGGGGCCATGTCCAGGACCCGCGCCGATGCCCAACCCCCGGGGAGCGGGGCCCTCGGGGGACGTACTTGTAGGTGGGAATGTTCCAGAGGCCCTGCCACTTATACGTCTTCAGGGACAGCCACTCGAGGGTCTTCATGCCGCAGTAGATGCCCAGCCCGTTGCAGACCAGCACGTCCATGACCCACTGCGGACAGGAGGCAGGCACCGTGGGCTCTGCAGCCCCGTGCTGCCGCGTCTGAGGGGCCCGTGCCCACGCCCCCCTCCCGGAGAGTGGGGCGAGGCCTGGGCCCCAGGACAAGTTGGGGTGGAGCCCCCGCCCCCACAACCTACGTGGTCCCACCAGCACTCGCTGAAGTTGGGCAGCTGGTGCTCCAGGCTGTACTCCAGGAACTCGAACATGACGCTCACGATCGTGCACGTCCACCAGTCGCGGATCATCAGGGTCTGAGGGCCGGGGTGGAGGCGGCCGGGCCACACGCTCACTCGGGAGCAGGGCGGGCCTGGGGCCGAGGCCTCAGGGGTCTCTCTCCTGCACCCTCCCTGGCCACCACGTGCCAGGGACAAGCACGGGTGGGGCTCCCACCCACGGCTCCCAGGCTGTTTCGCGGACCCTCTGGACAGCTTGCCCCTCTCGCGCTGCGGCCCCCAGGCCACCCCCATCGGTCAGGCCACTCTGACCGTCGGCCAGCGGCCCCACAGCGCAGGGCAGGCGAGGAACCCAGATGCCCAGCGGACGACATGCTCGCCTCACCTTCAGGTACCAGCCGATGAAGTGCGCAGGCACGAAGCCGTCCAGCTTGTCCTGGGGAAGGGCAGCGGGCGCAGGCTCGTACGGGCCCGGCCCCTGCAGCCCCCTCCCCCCCGGGGCCGGGTCCTGGGACTCCCCCCTGTAGCCTCAGCAGGGCCCGCCCACCCACGCCCAGGGCCCCGCGGCACAGCGCCGGCTGGGCCCCGGGCCGGTCCGAGGTCGCGTGCACGTGCTCTGTGGCGTGGGTGGGCGGCACACACTCAGCTCTGAGGACAGCAAGGCGCCCCTCCCAGGGGGCCGCCCCCACCGTGCGGCGACACAGGCCCCAGAAACACTCAGCACAGCGCAGCACTGGGGACGGCGCCACAGGCCGCCGGGGCCCCGCCTCGGACCTCCGGCCGCTCCTCACCCAGACGTTGTGGAAGGGGTCCGTCTGGTTGTCTGGGTCGTAGATGAGGCAGTTCCCCCCGTAGTCCCTCTCCGGCAGAGGGACCCCCAGCCTCGGGTCGACATACTTCAGGAACTGGCGGCCGTCCTGGACGGTCTGCAAGGCCGGCATCCTCGTCAGTGGGGCCGCACGCCCGCGGCCCCCGACACCCGCGCCCACCCCCGCGGCGCGGTCCGAGGTGTAGACACTCCCACCAGCCGGGCGGCCAGCACGCCGCCCCCCACTGAGAGCTGGGCAGAGCGGGGGTCCTGGTGCTGCTCCGTGCCCCCGAAGGGCCCCGCGGCGCGGTCCTCCAACGGGAGAGGCGCAGGTGGCCCAGCGCTGGGGGGCTCGGCCCCCACGAGGAAGGACAGCGCTTTGCGGCAGCCCCGGGACGCCAGCGCCAGCAGACATCCTGCGGCCGCAGCGACGGAGGCGAGCACCCCGTGTGCCCCTCCTCGGGACCCCGCCCGCACCCTGTCTCCCGTCCCCCGTCACAGCCCCGGGACAAAGCGGGGAGGGGCCGCGGCGGCGTGGGCAGGCCACACTCAGGCCTGAGCCTGTCACCCGAGGCCCCGTCCTTGGCCTGGGGTCTTGCAGGTGTCTCCGAAGTTCCTGCGTGTGGTGGTGACCACAGGGCCGAGCCAGCGAGCGGCCAGCGATGGGCCTGGCCTCGTAGCCGCGCTGCGGCCGAAGGGGACTGCTTGCACTGACCCAGGTCCCTTCTGCCCTGCGCCCCGCACAGGGGACCCCTGAGGGTGTGAGCTGGCGGCAGCTGACGGGGCAACTGAGGGGACCTGAAAACGTCGGCTCCAGTTACGCACAAGGCACTGACGTTGGTTCCTAGGAGGAAACCGGGAGCAGGCTCTACAGGAACTCTCTGTCCTAGCTTTGCTATCTCATCAATCTGTACTTAAGTACAAATTTTATTTTAAATACATAGAGAAAACAAACTATGGACCATAAAAATTTCAGAAAGTACAGCTGGTCTCCCAAGGAGAAGCCGCCGCCTGGGAGACACACGTCAGCCACACGCCCAGGGCCGCACCACGCACGCCCATCGGGGTGGCCGTGGTCAGACACGCAGAATGAAGTGAGAAGAAGTGAAGTGGCAGGTGTCAGCGCGGCAGTGCAGACACGGGGACTTGCGCATTGTTGGCCAGAACAGAACACGGTGAAGGTGCCGTGGGAAACCAATGTGGAGGTTCCCCAAAAAGTCGAACATAAAACTCCATTATGACTCAGCAAGTCCTCCCCCGCGCTCGGTCCGAGGAGCTGGAAACAGGGGCCGCGACAGACCCATCACTCTCGCTCACGCGGGGTCACAGGCCACGGACGGAGCTGGTCACGCAGCGCGTGGCCCGCGGCCGAGCCCTACAGAGGGAGGACGGTCCCTTCCTGCTCCGGGGGCAGTGCGGGCGCAACGGGCCGGACAGCCCAGCACAGGCACCGCGCGGCCGCGCACAGGCCGGGAGGCTCGCGGCCACAGACACCGCGGGGCGGGGCGGGTGTGGGACGAGGACAGCCGTCCGTCCGTCCGTGTGGGAAGATGGCAAGTTCTGGAGAGGGCCGTGGCGACGGCTGGACAGCCACGTCAATGTGCTTCATACCGCTGAGCTGTGCGCCAAAACACGGTTCCGGCGGTGAATTACACGGTTTTATTTATTTACCTATTTATCTTAGAGAGCAGGGAAAGGAGAAAGAGAGGGAGAGAAACAGCGACATGAGAGAGAAACATCTACCAGGGGCCTCCCACGGGAGCCCCGACTGGGGACCCGGCCGCGACCCAGGCCGGCGCCCCGAAAGGGGACCAAGCTGAGGGCCGTTCACGCCGCGGGACGACACCCAGCCGAGTCACGCCAGTCAGGCAAGATGGTAAATTTTATGTTTTGTGTTTCTTGCTAAACTTTAAAAAGTTTAAATATTAAATGCACTATAATAAAGCTAAAAAATTGCACAGAACTCCACATGCGTGTGTGCAAGCACATGCGCGTGAACCTGGTGAAATGCAACGTGCTCTCACTCACTTCCCCGGCCTGACACCATCCTGTATTTGCGCCGAACGCCGCCCCTGGGGAGCCGGGGGGAGCGCGCCCGGGACCTCGCTGTGCGGCTCTTCACAGCTTCCCATCCATCTAGAGTTATTTCAATCAAAAACCCTCAAAATTGAGATCTAAGAATAAAATCTAAACTTTTAGATTTTATTTCGAAACTTTCAGAAAAAAAATACACGAGATAATCTCAGTATCATGGCGTCAGAGAAAGACACTGTAGCCAGGCCCTCAGAATGGAGACCCGGAGAAGAAATGGAGAGGCCTCCGCTCGCACAGAAAGGCCGTCACGTAGCCAGCAGGGGACCTTGGACCATGCGGACCAGGACTATTAGAAAAAGCATCAACATTTTACAAAGGCAAAACACCTGAACACCTCACCGAGGGGATGTCCGCACGGCTAGTAAACGCACGGGAAGCCGGTCGCCGGGGCTGGCCACTGAGACACGCACCCGAGACCGGTCACGGGCTGCTGCCGTGCTGACAGGACGGGACCGGGGCTCACGTGCTGGGGGAGCCCATCGGGGGCCCCGGGGGCGCAGCGGGCAGCCCCCGGAAGTCAGACTGCGCCCCACACGCCGCTGCAGCACCGCCCCGCGCACATGGGAGCCGGGCGGGTGCTCCGAGCCGCGCTGTCCGAACCGGCCCAGCTAGGAACGAGGAGAAGGTCTCCCAGCGTCTGCCGAAGGGACAGGTGGAGGCGTGTGCACGCAGCGCTCGGCAGCAGAAGCGACTGGAGTGCCGACAACCCACACGCCGGATGCATGTCAGGGACAGCAGCGGTCACACAGTGCACAAGAAGCTCGGGGACCAGGCTGCGGCGACGGAGGGCGGGCAGAGCAGGGAGGGGCGGGGGGTGGGACGCGTCTTGGCCACACCTGGGTGCTGAGGGACGGACCGTCCTGTGTCCTACTTGGGGTGTTTAACCAGCTACGAGCAGGTGCCGAAATTTCACAGAACTGCACGCCTACCCTCAATTAAGAGCACAACTGGCCCTCGGACCATGCGCCACACGCACAGACGCACTCCTGGGACCCTGAGCAGGGAAGGCCTTCGGAGGCAGGAGCCAGCGCGGGAGGGACTGAGGCTGCGCTGCTGCCGCGGGCCAGCGCCCGGCACCCTGGCTGCCGGGAACCTCCTTGCAGCGCTTAGGCCGAGTGAACAGCAAACCACGGCAGCAAGAGGGAGGGACACGTGCCTTACCCGCCGGCTCCGCCGTCCCGGGCCTGGTCCTGCACACGGCCAGGGCCCCCGCCTCAAGAGAAACTCCGCGTCACCTGGGGGGAGGGGGGTCCCCGGCCGTCCCTGTCGCGTTTCCAGTGCCTGGGAGAGGAGGCCTGGGACCCGCGCTTTCATCCCGAGGCCTGGGGTGCGGGGAGGGTCCACGTGCCCACACGAGAGCCCACAGGGAACTCTGGGTAACTGTCCCGCCTGCTGTCACGTGTCTGTTTTGCACCGTGATGAACACACGGAGTCCTGAGCAAGACGAGGAATCGGGCTAACAGATGCCCCGCCCCCCGCAGAGCTGGCACCGCGTCTGCAGTCCGCACGTAACGTCTGCACGCCCTTCCCGCCACCTAGGAGTCCGCAGACGGAGGGACCCGCGCCCTCGGCGCCCTGGCTCCCCGGGCCCGCCACCCCGGGCTCCGGCCGCCCTTGCTCCGGTCGCCCTGCTAGGCCTTCTGCCCCCCCCGCCCCCCGCCCCGGCGAGGCCCGCTCTCCTCCCCGGGAACGGGTCACTAACACATGGATTGCACGCTGACAGGCTTGCTGATCGGGAATTCCTTACACGCGTCCGTGAGAACCCGGTCTCTCGCGTCAACACTCTGAAACGGAAGACCACCGTCCAAACGTGATCTTCAAGCCAGGCGGGAGGAGGAACCCCAATAAAACGGACACCAGAGCAACACCCCTGGCCCGGCACGCACTGAGGCGCCCCTGCCCCGCAGCGGGGCCGGGGAGGGCGGCAGGCAGAGGCGCCTGCTCAAGCAGAAACGAGACGCCCTGCGGACCGCGGGTCCCCCGTGCTTCCCTCCCCAGCCACGCCCCTTGCTCGCACCTGGGCTCCCGCCACTCAGGGAAAAGGCGCCCCCACGGGAAGGGTCCGTGTGCTGGGCGCAGGCCCGCCGCGCTCCGTGCAGAGCCGAGCCTGTGGCGGGGGGACGTTCTGGTCGCCCCACCCGCGGAGCCTCTGGAGGCCCCGCATGGCCTCCGCCCGCCCTCGCCTGTCCCCCGAAGGCTGAGAGGTGCCCCTGCGGTTGAAGCTGCGCTGAGGTACCTCGTCTGGTCAGACTGACCAATCAGAGCTGCTCCGTAACAGCCACTCAGGACTTGTAAAGCTGACCCCTCAGGACAGTGCTATTTGGACCCCTGAGGCTGTGCAAACCCGGATTCCTCATTTGCACAGAGGTGAGCCCGTCAGGGACCAGGACAGGAACCGTCTCTGCGACGGGCGCCCCGCCCGCCCCCCGTCTCTGGACGGGCGCCTGCCCTCCCCTCCCAGGCCGCCCTGCCCCAGCCTGCAGGCCGTTCCCCGCGTCAAGCTCCCCCTGCCTTCCGCACCGCGGACGGCAGGCTTGTGCTGACGGCTCTGGGGGCTCCTGGGCAAAGCCTCCTCGGTCACCACTCACTTCCTGGGGGCCACCGACTTCTCGAACCCCCGGTTCACCAGCCACGAAGAGCCACTTACCTGGAAGAGGATGAAGATGAGAAACAGCTCGTACACGACGCTGACGCACAGCCAGAACCGCCAGTACGCTGCGGGGACAGAGCGCAGGGTCAGCCCGGCCGCCCCGGCCCCGGCCCCTCCCCGCTCTCGGGGGCTCTCCTTCCGCCGCACCCCGACAGCTCCGTGTCCTCCGCTCACTGCAGCGCAGAACAGAAGCAGACAGGACGCCCGCAGGGTCTCCGGCCCTCAGCACTGCACGGGCTGTGGGGTCGGGGTCCCCCCGTCCTGTCCAAAGTCCTTCCCTTCCACTGTGACGTTTTTATCACGAACGCGTGTGAAATTTCATTTTTCCGCATTTAAGAGGACCGACTGTTTTCTGACGTTGAACCAGCCTGGAGTTCCTGGGACGAACCCCATCTGGTCACCGTGACCTGTTCTGGGGAACCGTCCTCAGTCTCAGTCCCAGCCCCGAGGACCTGGCCCCCGCGGTGGTCACGTTCACGCGTCAAGTCTCTGCGAGCAGATCCTGAGCGGTCCCGCCACCACAGCACGGAGCCCGTGAGCTGAGGGGCGGCCGGGCGCCCGCTGCCCTCGGCCGGGCCCGCCCCCGCCCCCGCCCCCGCCTTCCACGGGCTCCGGGGGAAACAGCTTTTCACTGTGGGACGAGGCGCCGGGAGAGGAAGCCTAGAACTGGTCTCAAGTGCAGACTTTCGCTTTCCGAGAACCTTGATAACCCTGTTTATCAAAGGCCCGAGGTTCTGCTTTCCCGTTGCTCCTGCTGGTCTAGGGACTCTTGTGTCCGCCGTGCACAGTGCGCCCCAGGCTGGGACCGAGGGGGGAGGGGTCCCAGGCATGGGGGGGGAGGGATGGGGGGCGGGTGCCCGACAGGGAGCGAGGGCCCTGCAGCGCCTGGTGGTGTGGCCCCAGGCATCTCGGGGGCCTCCTGGCCCCTCGGGGGCCTCCGCTTCCTCCAAGCAGCTTGAGGAAACGGGCCCAGAGCGGCCCTGGGTGGGCGAAAGCAGGCTCACAGCTGTGGGCGTGCGAGCCGGCATCTCTATTTGCATCCCCAGAGGGAGCCTGTTCTCGCCCGCCCCGTAGGAAAGCAGGCCTGGCGCAGGCGGAAAGCACCCGCGTGGCGCGTTCTCAGGAGGGCCCGCGGGTGCAGTTCCCGGGCGGGGACGCACGGCTGAGGACGGGAAGAGCTCAGAGCAGCCTCCCGGGCCCCAGGGCCGCGCCAGCCGCTGCCAGCGCTTGTGGTGGAACCGCGGGGGCTGTCCTTGCCCGCCCCCCACAGCTGCCGGCGGCGGACAAGCCCCCAGCGACGGGGGCCTCGCGCCCACAGGCGGAGTCCGGAGGGGTCTCCTCCCCGGGGCTGCCTGCCACCCTCCGGCGGCGGCCCTGGGGCAGGCCCCGTGCCGCCCGAACCGGTGGGCGACCTCCGAGTCCCCGTCTCTGAGGCCCTGCAGCCAGGGTCCCAGACCTGCCCAGCCCCCACCCCGCGGTTCCACCTCAGGAGGCTGGTCTCCGTCTCCCCGACTCAGCACCCACTCCCCACCCTCCTCTCTTCCCACACAGTGAACCTGGGGCCACCACAGCCCTGCCACGCCCTGGGCGGCCCGGCCGCCAGAGGGAGCCGGCGAGAGGACGCCTCAGGCCAGAGGGAAGGCAGCCTTTCCCCGGGGACACGCCAGCACCAGGGGAAGCAACGTGGGGGAGAGGGGACGCAGGGAGCCGCCCCCCACAGCGCCGCCTCGAGGAGCCAAGACACCCTTCCAGCTGCCCCTTGGCGCGCTGCGCAGGGCCGCGCGGGGTGTGCTCGCGGGGAGCAGCGGGAGGGTGTCCCGCCGGCCCCAGTGTTAACGGCGCCTGGAGGGGCCCGGGCCAGGCCGCCATGTCCACGGCAGCGATGCCCGGGGCTCGGGCACAGTCCCTGAACAGAAGGAAGGGCCAAGCGGGGCCCAGGCGGATGCGGGGCCCGCCCGCTGCCTCTGCAGGGCCACTGGCTTCACGCTCCTCGGCTTGGAGGAGCCACCGTGGCTGCTTTCGAAGATGGCCGGCCTCCCACTTTCTCCTGAGCCGCACGGCCAAACGCCAGGCCAGCCGCTGACCCCTGGCCCCCGGCAGGGCTGTCGGCACCGGGTGCCCACAAGGTTGGTGGCCGACTGGCTTCGGCCGGGCTGCCTCTTCCCTCCATTCGACAAACTGCCTGCGCCAGCCTGCGCCGGGACGCTGGGGGCTCTCAGCTGTCACCTCGGGGGCCCAGGCCACCGGAGGCCGGGCTGCAGGTGCAGCCCCGGGGCGGGGGAGAGCCCCCCGCCCTCGGCGCGGCCGTGCCCTGCCGCTTGGGGCGCTCCGAGACGGGCACCTCGCGACGAGGACCTGCTCACCGGGCCGCAGAGGCGGCCCTTCAGGGCACCGAGCCCTCATCACGGCCCTGCCCCCGGGACCCCGGCGGGCGGGCGGGCGGGCGGCCGGGGCAGGCGCACAGGCGGCCTGCGCGGAAGGCGGCCGCAGCTAAAGCTGGGACCCCTGCACACGCAGCCACGGGGCGCCGACCGGTCAGCGTGAACGAGGCTGTGCACACGACAGCTGGACAAGTCGCCCCCGAGAGTCCAACTGTCAAGTGAAAACACAGGAAACGCTGTGTCGGGCCTGAGCCGGGGCGCGCATGGCAGGGGCGGCCGCGGCAACGGACTCCGACTTTCAAAGCTACGTCTGCGTAGACGTGTACAAACACATCGAAGCTTAGCAGCAGTTATTCTTTGTGAGTGGTATTTATTTTTACTTAAAGATCCCTTTTGTATTTTCAAAATTTTCTACAATAAACGTTGTACACACCCCTACTGCAAGGAGAAAGAAACATGCCCTTCAGGAAAGCCAAGCACGCCCGGCCCGAGGGAGGCCCGGCAGGCGTGGCTCCGGCTCCAGCTCTGGGACCAGGGCTGGCAGGACCCCCATAACCTCGAGGGGCGGGGGGCAGAGACAGGACAACTCGCTGCAGACGCTGCCTCGATGGCAGGGCGGGTGCCTCACACTCGCAGCACAGCCGCCCGTGGAGGCCCCTCGACCCTGCCAGGGGCCCCTGGGGGTACCCGCCTGCGGACGTGGCCCCCGAGGAAGGCGGGGCGGGCAGACGGGAGGACGAGGACCCCGCGGGACAGGAGGGGAGCGAGACCGAGACGGCCTGAAGGGGGCGCGGGGGCCGAGGGAGCAGGCCCCCTCGTCCTCCTCGGGCGGTGGCCGGTCGGGACGGCACCGCCACACGGGCACACACGCAAACAAAACGGCAAGTTACCTGGATGAGGTCTGGAAAATGGCCCGTCTTTAGCTTGTGTGACTCCAAAACATAAGAAAACCAAAATACTGGCCACAATACCTCTGCAAATAAAGAACAGACAGCCCCTCAGTATGCGTCTGCGCAGGTCCGAGCCGGCGCCCCCCGGGGCGGGAGGGACCCCCGACGCCCGCGCAGTGACAGCCCGACCCCCGTGGGGCGGGGCCAGCGGAAGCAGGGCCTGGGGGGCGGGGCCGCGGCAGGGCCGCCCCTCCCTGGGGGCCGAGTGCTGCGCCCAGGGCTCGACTGTGGCGCGTGGGCTTCGTGGGCCGGGCCGCCCGGGGGCCCCACGTGCACATCTGTCCTACGTCCGGGCGCTTTCTGCTGCTCACTGGGCTCGGACGAGTCTGATCACTGGTCCAGTGGGAAGAACACCCCCGAGCCACCGCGGCGGAGGCTGGGCGCGCGGCCAGCGGCTGCCGGCTGCCTCCCTGGTCTCCTCCTTGTGTCCGGCAGGAGTTCAAGGCGGCAGGCCCCCCTCTGTCTTCGGGACTTAGATCGGCAGGGCCCATCTGTGAGGCCGGCTCCCGGGGCTTGGCGACTCTTTCCTCTGCAGCAGGCGGCCTTTTTCTGCCTGGGGGCGCCTGCGGAGGCTAACGTGGCTGTGGGTTCCCACTGAACACGGGGTGAGGTTACTCCTTCCATCCTGTTCTGTGTCCCCAGAGCTTGGCTTCGTCTCTGGCCTCCACCTTCTGGAAGGCACACCCAGTGGGCTGCTCCTGGTGGCCTGCTGGACAGGCTGGGAGTCCCGGGGTCGTCTTCCGGCTGTGCCAGCTCTCGGGGGGGGGGGGGTCACGAGAAACCTGGACCATAAGGGTCTGTCGTCTCCACCTGCATGACCGTCAGCGCCGGGATTTTGTGGAGACCGGAGACCCCTGTGCACGGCCCCAGCCCAGCGGCCTGTGTGACGAAGGCCGGTGCTCCGTCCGCCCGGGGAGAGCGCGTGGCCGTGGGCTGCACACCGTGCGTCGTGCAGGTCTAGCCTGAGCCTGGGGGGCGGGCTCCAGGCTTCCCCAGGGAAAGGCTGGCGTTGCTCTGGGGAGGGAGAGAGCCTACTGGCACCAGCCAGACGGACAGGGATCCTTGGCCCAGAAAAGCCTCTGACCTGGACATTTTGGGAGAGCCTGCACCGTAACAGAGGGTTTACTGGTTCCCACAGGACGACCGACTGATTTAAAAAACAAACACAAGCACATGTGGCAGCGAGCCCCTTCCTGACGGTGAGGAGACGCGAGGCCGGCTCTTGGGGAACGGGGTGCACTGTGGTCGGAGCCACAGGCAACCGGCGGGGAGGGCGGCCTCGGCCCGGTTCCCAGGGGAGGTGCTGCCCAGGCAGAGGCCGCCGCGTCCCGCACCGGCCACCCCTGCCCTGCTCGTGGGTGGAGAGGGCACGAGCCCAGGGGCGGGGGCGGGGGCGGCGGTGAGAGCCCTGGGGCAGCGGCTGGGCGGCCGGTGGAGGGAACCGTCGGCAGAAGGAGCCGGGTTCTTGGCCTTTTCACACGAGCACCAGGGCCGAGACAAGGAATCTGCACGACCCACGCCCGGGGGCGTGTGGATGGCAGCCGAGCGCCCGCCGGGGAGGCACAGGGCAGCGCAGCTGGTGCGATCGCAGGGGCCCGGTGCTGCCACCGGGCTCCGCAGGGAGCAGCCGCGCTGCCCTGCGCCGACCCTCCCACGGGCACTGACGCTGTCTGGCTGGGGACGGGGGTCCTGCCCAGAGCCGTAAAGCCCACCCCTGCTCACACAGTCCTGACAAGGCCACAGGGAGGAATATGGGAGCTGAAAAATCTTTAAATATCTTCGCTGAAAGGTTTGTGGCAGAAGACTGATGAAAAGTTAAGGGGACCCAAGGTCCCCGACATGAAGGCCAGGCCCTCTCTCTGGCCTAAGGCCACCGGAGGGAAGGGTCCTAATCAGAGCGTCTCCTAGACCCCGGCTTCCGCCCGAGCCCAGCACAGGGTGCCTCCACTGCCCCCGCCCCCCCGCCCCCCAGCGCAGGCCGGCTGGGCCCGGGCCCTCGCTCCCCGGGGGCACCAGCTCCCGTGACGGCCTGGCCCAGGACCGCAGTGGTCCCTTCCTCTGCCCGTCACTGGCCGCTGTGGAAGAGCCGGCGCAGCTCCCTCTCGGGTCCCCCCGAGCACCTGCCGTCTGTCCCCGCCGAGCCCGGCGAGGTACATGAGGCGGCCCAACGGCTCCTGAGCAGACCTTTGGTGACCGGACGCTGACGGCCCAGGGGCGAAAGGGCTGCTCAGAGGCCCCTCCCGAAGGCACAGCAAGGCTGGGGCCCGGGCAGAGGAGGCAGCCAGGGACCCAGGCCAGACGGGAGGGGCAGCCGGGGCGTCACTCGAGCCCCAGCCCTGTTTCCTGGAGTCGGAGCGAGGTCCTGCCTCACAAACGTCCCGAAGGCAGGGCCGCAGCCCAGGGGCAGCCGAACCCCCCGCCGGCCCCGGGCCGAGACTGAAGGAACGCAGGGGAGACCACAGGCCGCTTCTCTGGCCCCGGGACCCCTGCCCGGGACAAAGGTTAACCGTTGGTGCCACAAACAGCGCTTAAAAAAGGCTTCCCCCCTCCGGGCTGCCTCAGCCCCACCACGGCCAGAGGCTCGCCTGCTTCTGGGCCAGCACGTGGGTGCTGTGCGGGGCTTTCTGCCTCCGGAAGATACCACGGATCGGCCAAAGACCTCTGTCTAATGGCTTAAACGAGTGCCTCTGTGACACTTGCGAAGCAACGATGGGAACCAACGCGCACGCCCTCAGACGCGAGCAGCCCGGCATTCTGCCCAGCCCCCCAGCCGAGTGAGTCCACGTCACCCGAGTTCCAAACTTGCCAGCAAGAAGAGTAACTCTGCCGTGATAAAATGTGCGTTAAGCAGCCCCGGCGGGGTGGCTCCGTGGACTGGGCGCCGCCTGGGCCGCGCGCCGGGTCCCCGGCGGGGGGCGCGCGAGAGGCAACCCCACGGCTGTTTCACACATCGATGTTTCTCTCCCTCTTTCTCCCTCTCTTCTCCTCTCTTTAAAAGTAAATAAAAATGAAATGTAAAAAAACTACAAATAATAATCCGAAAAACAAATGCGTATACCAGAAAAATAGGATGTGTTTTGGCTTAAAAGAAGGCGCGAGAGGTGGACGGCTTCTGCTGCAGGACACGGCAGCGCTCTTGGCCCGAGTGGGTCGGAGAACGAGGGGCCCCGGAAAAGGGGCGAGGAAGCTGTGAGAAGTCCGTGAGGCGGCGGCGGCGCCGGGCGAGGCGAATGGGGGGTTCACGCAGCGTTGCCGTCGGCAGCCCACAGAACATGGCGCTGCCACCTGCGAGAGGACCAGGGTCTTCCACTGGCCGGCTCCCGAGAACTCGCTGAGAGAGCTTCTCTGCCGAGGAAGCCAAGGCTCCGTGTTGTCCCAGAAGAACTCCCTGAGCTTTCCGCCATCCTGAGGGCACGAGGGCACTGCCTCTCCGCGGGGGCGGCTCATCGCCAAGGCCCTGGCGACTGATAGGCCGCGTGGGCGGCGGCAGCCAAGCTCGGAGCCTGGGGCCGCTTCCGCTCCCTCCACAAACCTGGCACCAGAGTGCCACCCAGGCGCCCTCGTCCTGCGGCCACCGCCTGCCCTCAATCTGAGCAGCCAAGACGGCGACCTGGCTGCGAGTCACTGGGCTGTGGGACCCAGGCCCGACCCGCCGGGCCCTCCAGGGTCTGGGCATCCTCGCAGCCCAAGGCCGCGAGCTGTCCTTCCCGGGCGGCGGGCGCCTCCGCCGGGGAGAGGATACAGGAATGCGTGTCCGCACGTGGGGTGGGTGCACCGACCACAGCCTCCTGGCTGGGACGCCCACCGCACGGAGCACAGCCACCGAGCACGGGGCACGACCCCTGCCCCTGTCCCCGTGGCCCACAGGCCAGGTCACAGGAATCACAGGAAATGGGCTCCCAGCAGAACAGACGTCCTCACAAGACTGGATGAGCTGATGAGGGCAATGGGTCTTTGCGACTTTTGCCTGAAACATGGCCGGTTCTTCAATCTTGTTGCTGTCCAGGTGGAAGGAACCTTCCTCTCAGGCGAGCCGTGACTCAGAGCGATGCAGTGAGTTCCACCGTGCGAGCAGGACAGGAGCACCGTCCCCCCCCACCCCCCGGAGCTGCCCTGTGCCCCCTGCCAGCGCCACCCCCGCGCACTGGCTGCAGCAGGGGCCAGCTCTCCCGGAGGCTGGTCCCACTGCTGGGCGCGGACGGGGAGGTCACACCTGAGAGGGACATGGGGACGGTCAGGGGGCACCGCAGAGCTTTAAGGAACTACGTGTGGGACTGACACACAGGAACCAGGAAGGACCCTGGGACCCCCTTGCGCACAGAGTCCCAGCAGCCTCACCAGGTGGGTGGGCGGGGTCACGTCCTGGCAGGTACCCAAATCTACAGATACTGCAGGCAAAGTCCTTGCCTTGGCCTTTCTGGCCTCAAGAGGTCAAGTTCAGTCTAGAGGTTCCCTAAGAAAAATTCTAGCAAAGCAGGTTTAAAAGAACCTGTGTGATTAATTACTATTCTTGTTCCTACTATGCAAGTAACAGGCCAAGTCTATTGAAACTACATCATTTTCCTAGTAATTGGCAAAAATTGGGGTGATTTTGGAGAGGAAAAATTCCCCCCAGGCCGGGGGGATGTTGGCTCTGACCCTCGTCCGGGTCTCTCCTTGGCTTCGGCCGGGAGGCCTCCTCACTGAGCACCGGGCTCCCTGGCCATGGGCCACACGTGGGGAGCCCACCTGCATCGCTGCCTTTGGAAACGAGACACAGTTGTTTGGCTGAACTGCTCTCATGAGACTGGTTCCACACGACAGGGAACAACCTAGAGACCCGACTCCGGACGGTGATGCTTCTCAGGGAGTCTTGACGGCGGACGGAAGCTGCGCAGAAGCGGGTCCCCGTGGCGTGCCGCTTTGGCATGGGGGTGATTCTGAGCTGAAGGCAATCGAGACCCTGTGGACGCGCGGGAAGCTTCCACCTCTCCCAGGAAAAGGTTAAATTCGTGGCCTTGCCCATTCTAAGATTATAATGACCAGAAATAATTTTTTTAAAAAAGATTTTCTTTCTTTTTCAAGGGGAAAGGAGGGACAAAAAGAGGGAAGGAAACATCCATGTGTGAGATACATCAAACAATTGCCTCCTGCGCCCCCCACTGGGGACCTGGCTGCCAAACCAGGCCTGGGCCCTGACTGGGAATCGAACCAGCGACCTTTAGGTTCACAGACTGGCACTCAATCCACTGAGCCACACCAGCCAGGGCCAGAAATAACTTTTTATGACGCGTGTATGGGGCAGGGCAAGCATCTAATTCCTGGTCATCTGCTCTGCGGATCGCCTGCAGCGGCCCCACCCCTGAGGCCGCCGTGCCCTGTGCGTCCTCGGCTCAAGGCGGCCGCCCACCCCGTGCTCCCTGCTGTGCACGGACCTCTCGTGCTGGCGGGGCGCCCCTAGCACACAGCGGGGTCGCAGCTGGTCATTTTCCTCGTTGATCTGCTCTGCCTCCCCAGATTTAAGCTGGAGCAGCCGAAGGCACCCCGGAGGGCAGAGCGTCCCAGAGTGCGTTGCCCACCCCCTGCTGAGAGCGTCTCGCTTCTTCCAGTGGTGGCAGCCGAGAGTCAAGCTGCTGTTGGGACTCCAGTTTCCAACCCACGCAGACGGACGCCCAGGGGCACGGCCGCGGGGTTGCAGGGTGAGAGGGCGGCCCTGCGTGACCCCGGCCGCCTCCCTTACCGCCGCCCCACTGCATCCCCTGCAGCGGCGATGGTCCTGCTCGGGCCGCGCCAGCAGCGGCGGGGCGTGTTTTTAAGTGTCCGACAGTGCACGGCGGGGTCCCAGCTTCACTCTGCGTTTCCTTGACAACAGACATGCTTGCCAGCCGCGCACGTCTCCTCTGGTGAGGGGTCTGTTCAGGCCTCCTGCCCGCCTCTCCGCCGGCGCTGTCCGCTCTCCTGCGCTGGGGCACTGGGAGTCCTGCGGACCGGGGCCGTAAGCCCGCACCCAAGCGCTGCACGAACACCTGCTGGCAGCCGTGGCGTCTTTCCTTGTCTTCACACGGTCGCTTACACACTCGCGCACGTGCATTCACAGAAACGGGTTGATGCCCCAGCGTCGCCAACGGAACAGCTCACTGAAGGCGCGGCGCCTCCGCGGGTGGGACCACCTGGCAATGGGCCTGGCCACCAGGGGCGAGGCCTGCGCGTGTCCCCACCGCTGTGCTGAGGATGGCGGCCACACACGCGCTGCGGGGTGACTCCGCCTCGGGAGGCGGCAGGCGGACCCATGGGGACAGACGGGCGGCCGCCAGGCCAATGGTGAGGGCGACCGCACTGACCACAGGGCTCAGGGGAGGCTCGGCCTGGCTCTCCACCGAGTGGCGGCCGGTGTGTTTGCAGACAGTCACTGCGCGTAACTGTGACTGGGGACACAGCACATTAAATTACACGTCAACGAGGTGACTGAAGAAAACTCAACCTCCTCCCGCGGAGCGACAGCGCTTACTGGGTCCAGAGAAAGAACGACGACGCACAGACCAAAAGTAGAGCTTGAGGAGAACAATTTCCTAAATTCTTAACGCACTTGTTTTGGAAGACAGGCATAACCCACACACGAAATCTTCCCCAGGGCACCAGAAGCGCGGGGGTAAGGAGGGAGAGGCCGGCCCTGCAGCCTCCCCAGACCCCAGCGGGCAGCTGGGCGCTGTCCCCAGAGCACCCCGCACGGCCCTGGGGGAGGGGCCGGCCCCTGCGGGGTGAGTGCCAACCCCCCACGTGTGGGAGGCGCTCCTAGGACATGCCGCGGGGGCCCACTCCTGCTGGGGGTCACCCTCCTCCTGGGACAACACTGGCTCCGTGGTATCAGGACCGCTTGCCTCGACCCTCACTGCAGAGCCACGCAGGGACCCCGCCTCCGTGTGGCCAACCCCCGCCTCTCGGGCCTCCTGCCTGCTGTGCCACAGAGCCCCCACGCCGCCGTGGAGCCGCGCCAGGAGGGCCACACAGCACCCCGGTCCCTGCCAGGCCCCAGCAGCGTCCTCCACAGGACGGAGTTACGAGCTGCAGCCCCAACAGGGAAGGCGTTGGAGAAACCGCAGCCAGCCCCTCGGCCGGCCAGCGAGAAACCACCTCCCTTTCCTCCAATGAAACTTCCGGCAAAACCTCCCTTTTTCCATAAAAGAATGCCCTCTCCTTTGCTCATTCAACTCACTAGAGCTTGCTCATCCCTAATTGCAATTCTTCGCTGCTCCTGAATACACCCATTTTTCTCTGGTCAAATAACTGACTGTTCCATTTTTTTAAGTCAACACACACAGTTGGAGGAACGCACAGGAAAGACCCAACTGTGCTTGGAAACCGCGCCCCCACCGCCGGGCACCGTGGGCTCCTGCCAACAGCCTCATTTCCCCGCAGCCACAGGGCCCCTGCAGCGGGCAGGCCTGGTGTGCGTCCTGCCGCCCGCCGTGCAGCAGGCGGCGCTGTGGGGAGGTGCGGGCCTGCGGGCTGACACCCAGCGCCCAGGGGAAGTTGGCTGGGGGCGGGGCGGGAGGGAGGCAGAAACCCCCGGACAGCGGAGCCAGGATTACAGGCGAGGGCAAGACGGGGGCCCCTTGGGGGGCAGGGCCCTGAGTCCAGACCCCTGGCAGCCATTCCCACGCAGGAGACCGGCCGCGGGACAAGGCCTGCGGCCGGCGGCCCTGCAGCAGCTGCCGGACAGCAGGCCGAACACACACAGCGGGGGCCACCTGGTCCCAACGGGCGCTGACACCGGCAGAGCGCGAGCAGGGCTCACAGCCCACTCCCAGGCAGATGCTAAGACCCTCATTTTACCAAAACAAGGGCCGGCTCCAGCGGAGTAGGCGTGCGAGCCCCAGGCAACCCACCAGAGCTGGCCAGTGGTCCCCTGGCCCTGCCGGGCCTCCCGCCTCTGTCCCCGCCCCAGTGCCGGACCCTGCTGGCTTCCTCCTGCCTCCACCGGAACACGTGGGGCCTGGTCCCCGGGCCGGCCCCGTGCTAGGAACCTGCCGAGTGAGGCGTGGGACCAGCTTACCTTCCTGTCACGTTGCCGGGACCCACGGGACTCAGGCCACGGACACCAGCCTGCCGGCCGGCCTTTGTGGAAAACACTACTGAGCAGAGAGTCTGCCCGCTTCCCGCCCGAGATCGTCCGCCCGACGGCCGCCCGGGAGCTGAGAGCCAGTGGAGGTGCCAGCACCAACACAGCGGAAAACGGCGCTCGCTGATGTGATCTTCCCAGTCACGAACACCCACCCGACCCCGGCACCCACACATGCAGGCTCTGGCGCTCCGACAGGGGAGGAGAGGTGTCTGCCTGGGCTCTGCCCCCTTTTCGGCACGGGGCCCGTCCATCCCTCAGGCCGTCTTCTTTTCTGTGAGCGAGGACAGGGGCTGCCCGCGGGGAAACCCGACGCTGGGACTGGAGCGGGGGGCTTGCAGCCGGCCGCCGACCTCAGGGGGCAGGCACGGGGGCTGGAGGTGGAGCCCGGTCGCCAAGGGCCAGGGAGCCCGTGGATCGCGCCTGGGGGGCGAAGCCTCCGTGGACACCCAGGACAGGCCCTGGCGGCCCTGCGCCCCGCCCCCACCCTGCGCCGCCCACTCTCCTGGCCGTGCAGGGCCCCTGAGCGTGAGAGCCGCCCCGCATCTGAGGAGGGCGCGAGGGGCCCTCTGATTCATGGCTGGTCGTCAGCACAGGGGACGACCTGGGCCTAAAGGGGGCGCGGAGAGGAGACTTGTGGGACTGAGCCCGTGGCCTGCGGGCAGAGGGTGCCCGAACCAAGGTGCCCTGCAGGGCCCGCGCCGGACCCCCGGGGGCGCGAGGAGGGGCCGCCCCGGGGCAGATGCCGCCGGCCTCCCCGCCGACCGAGGGCCCCGCGCCCAGCCCTGCCCGCGCCGCCACGGCCGGCTCACCTCTTGGTGTTGTAGGCCGTGTCCTGCGGCGTCTCCTCCAGCAGAGTCACGTAGCCCAGCACGCAGGTGAGGATGAAGAGCACCGTCAGGGTGTGCGCGCGCCTGGAAGCCAAGCACGGGCGTCAGGCCGGGGCGGGGCCCGTGCGGCGCGGCCCCTGTGGGGGCGACAGGGCTTCGCAGCCCAGGCCTCGTCTCCAGGGCGGAGCGTCTCCCTCCGACGCTGAAGGGGTCAGAGTTCAGCCAAAACGCCCTGCGGACCCGAGCGCTCTCGGGCGGAGGGACGAGGGCAGGACTCGGGGGCCCCTGCAGCTGCGCTGGGGGAGCCGCCACGAAGGCCTCAGGCAGAGGCCAGTGACCCGGGGCCACCGGGCCACCCGCAGCACAGGAAGAGCGGGGCCTGCGGACGAGGTCGACTCCCCCACGGGCGCTCTTGAAAGCACGGGGGCCCCGCGGGGAAGGCACAGGGCCGCTCACCCGGCCCGGAGCCACGCTCTGAACACCAAGCACCGCAGCAGAACACGTGGCACCGGTGGGACGCAGGCAGAGGAAGGCGGGACAGGACGGGGAAGAGCCGCCCGAGTACAGGCCTGTCGAAGGTGCACGCGAGGACCCAGATGCAACCGCCCCGCAGCCACCGGGCTGACCGAGCCGGGCCTCAGGGCACACGCGGCTCCCACCACGGTGAGGTGGTCCCGGGAGCCACCTCCGCGAATGCTCACGGGGCTGCACGCGCCGGGGTCGGCGTCACAGGATGGTCACTTAGAGCCTGAAACAGACTCCAGAAAGCTGTGGGACAGCCGCTCGGGGGGCAAGGCCCGGGGCCGGGGCTGCGTGGGGCAGGCCCCAGCCCACAGTCCCCCAGGCCCTGAGAAGGCCGACCGCAGGGAGCAGGTCAGGAAGGCGCAGGGAGCACGACCCCGCGGGCCCCACGTGCCCGCGGCCCCCCGAGGCGGACCGACAGCGTGCTGGGCTCCCGGGGCTCCCGGAGGGCGGCGTCCGCCCAGGACGTCAGCGGCCTGTCCCAGGGCCCCGGCCACCGGACTGATGGCCACCCACCAGGACGGTTCTCGTGTCGGGGAGGAGCCTGTGAGAGGGCAGACGGGGTCTGGGCGCCCGGCGAGAGACGGGGACAGCGGGGTCCCGGGTGGGTCAGGGCTGGTCAGGGCTGCCGGCAGGGCAGCGCCCGCTCACGAGCCGGCCCGCGCCGGGGGCACCGTGCATCCCCGCAGGCGCCCGGCAGGACAGCAGCTCTGCAGTCCGCAGGGCAACACAACGGCCTTGTGCCCTGCGCCTCAACGCCGCTTTAACACACACAGTGGCTTTCCTGCGGTTTCTTCAGACCCGGCCAGGAGCCAGGGCAGCTCTGGTCGTGCGTCTTTCCACCGAGTTCAAAACACACGGGTTTCCTGAAAAACAGAGACCACTCCTTGCCCCTTGGAATAAATGTTCACGCTGTCACTCAGACGGCCACCGAAGGGCCCTGGGAAACAGAAATAAAGTGCAGGGAGTGTCCGGTCTGTCCCGGCCAGGCAGGGAAGGGACAGAGGGCTGGGGGCCCGGAGGAAGGGGGCGGCACTAGCCTCGCCTTCAGACCCAGAGCAGGCTGTGCTGGAGAACAGGTGAAATCATCTCTGAAAAGGCTTCCTCCTTCTGCACTGCAAAGAAAACCCTTTGGGAAACAGCATTTGCAAATGATATAACTGATAAGTGGCTAATATCCAAGACGTACGAAGAACTCATAAAATTCAACAGCAGCAACAACAACAAAAAATCAGATTTAAAAGGGCGGAAGACTTGAACAATTTTCCAAAGAAGACACAGAGATGGCCAACACCCACATGAAAAGATGCTCGGGATCAGGCAAATGCAAATCAAAGCCACAACGCGGAATCTCCTCACAGCTGTCAGAGCGGCTCCGTCAACAACCCCGCAAACCAGCGCCGCCAGGGACGGGGAGAGGCAGCCGCGGCTGCTGCTGCTGGGACTGCCCGCGACGCAGACTCCAGGGGAGCCGTGTGAAGGTTCCGCGAAAAAGTGAAACTGGAGCTGCCGCAGCGCCCCGTGGCGCCCCGCTTCCGGGCACTTAGCCGGGCACCCCGCTTCCGGGCACTGAAAAAAACACAGCGCTGCCTGGAGGACATGCAGCTCCTGCCGCGGGAGCCGGCGAACGGCTGGGCCCGGAGCGGCCGGGCCCGGAGCGGCCGTGCTGCCGACGCAGGCAACAGGCTGCCGGCCCTCGGCCCTCAGCACGAAGCCCTAGCCCCCAGCACGCGGGGCCTCGAGGGCCGCGCCGAGCGAAGTGGGTCAGGCAGAGGGCGACAAGCCCCGGCGAGATCTGTCTTGTGACTGGAATCTCAAACTCGCCGCAGACTCAGGGATTCGGAAAACAGGCTGGCGGGAGCCAGAGGCGGGCGCGGGGGTGGCGGGGGAAGTGGGTGAAGCGGGTCAAAAGGTAGGTAAATAAAGCTGTTTTCCTGACAAAACATTTCAAGAACCCCTTCACAGACTCCCTGTGGTGACGAGCAGGGGCCTCAAGGCTGCCTGGCCCCACGTGGGGCTCAGTGAGCGGGGCGGCGCCCCCGAGGCCGCGCGTGGGCCCAGGTCCGGTTCCGTCCCAGGTCCGTCCGTGCACCGGGGCGGCCTCTCGATGTCCCCCTCCCTCTCGTTCTCCTTCCCCTCCCCTCACTGTAGAAAATCAATAGATGCTTTTCTTTAAAGGAAAAGGCACCTCCTTCACAGTGCGGAGCACCTTCCGATGCGTCAATTATCCCGGCACCGCGGCAAAGACACGGCTCCTTCGCCCCGGTTCTCCTCGGGCAGAAGTGCGGGTGCGGACAAGCCGCTGTCACTAGAACGAAGCCGCACCTGCGCAGCAGGGCTCGAGCCCCCGCGACGCGCCCGCACGCAGCCTGCGACCGGGAGGGCGCACCTGGGGCAGCGCCAGCCACCTGTGCTCCTCGCGTCTCACGTGAAGGTTAAGGGTCCTGCTCTGAAACTTTTCCCTGGAGGAGCAACACAGCATAGTAGAAAAACAGGGATTCTGACAGCAGCTTTGCCACCCACTAAATTTGTGACCTTCAGCAACTTTACTCCTCTCTCAGACAGTTTCCCCATCTTCAAAATGAGAATCGATGTACTAACTTGCAAGTTCGGTGTAGAAACTAAAATGTTCCTGTGCATTGGGTTCAACAAAGACGGCCCCTTGCCTTGAACACAGAGCGTTTCCACACGCGTGGCAGCAGCGGGGACGCCCAGGAGACCCTGCAGGCAGGACTGCTCCCTGCTCCACCCTGGGCTCGGTGGCCGACGGGAAACTCCGGGGAGGCTCGGGCCGCGGGATCCGGGCACAGGACCGCAGCGGCCGCCACCCCTGTGACTTCAGCCACCGGGCAGGGGTGAGGGCGTGGGGACAGCTGGCTCCCTGCACGTCGCGGGGAAAACGCCCGCCGTCGGGCACCCCTAGCAAGGCCCCCGCTCCCTGTGCCGGGCGGGCGGGACGGCAGGCCTGCCGAGGCGGAGCCCGCGCGCGGTGGCCGGGACGCCGCGGGCACGGCCCAGAAGGCAGCAGCGGGGGGTCCTGTTTCCCAGACGTGGGCAACGCCGGCAAGCCCCTCACCCAGTGACTGACAGAGGCATGTTCTGGAACCCGGGCACCTAAAGCACCCCCAACACCCCAACAGCTCCTGGGACACTCGCCGCATGTGGGCGAGAGGCCCCCGAGGGCTCACTGCCGGCAGCGTGGGAGGTCGAGCGCGTGGCAGGCACTGGCGCACAGCACAGCCACCCAGCCAGCCCCCAACTCGGGAGGGGCCAGGGGCGTGGCGTCCAGTGGCCGTTCAGTCTACAGGTGTCAGGCAAGTCACCAGCACCTCCCCAGGGCGCCAGGTCCCAAAGCATGCACAACTTTTAGATGCGAGCAGACATCTCTTTGCATGGTTCCTCTGAGTCTGTGGATGCTGCGGACGCCACACAATCAGCAGAGGCAGCAGGGCCCTCGCCACCCCGGACCCCCGTGGCCCTCACGCCCCTCCCGTGGGCCCAGTCTGTGGGAGCCCTCACCCTGTGGCTGACAAATAATAACACAGAAGCCCCCAATTCTCGTGTGTGGCCTCCACACCACCATCACGGGCCCCCAGCAACCCAACCTTCTTTGGCAGGAAAACCTTAAAAGCATGGCTTTGAACCATGCAGAAGCTCCTCTGAGTGATTCTGCAACATCAGCTTATCTCCACAAATACACAGTCTTTATAAAGACTTCAGTCTTTATATTAATTTTCTGCAATACTCATTACTTTTAAAAAAGATTTTACTTGTTTTTGAGAGAGGAAGGGAGAGAGAAAGGGAGAGGAACATCCATTGCAAGGGATACGTTGATTGGTTGCCTCTTGCACACCCCGATCAGGAACACGGCCCACAACCCAGCCGTGTGCCCTGACCGGGGATTGAACCGGCGACCTTTCGGTTTGTGGGGACCCCCTTCAGCGGACTCTGTGCCCCGTGAACTACAGGCTTGGGCCAGAAGCTTCCTGCTTCATTCTGGAATGGCCCCCAGCACCCAGGAGGGGCCCAGGCACAGTGCTCCACGACCTCTGCGTCTCCAGGGGTCACCAGCTGGTCTGGGAAAGGGTGGCGCCCCCCCTGCGGCGGGAGGAGGACAGCTGGACCCACAGGCAGCATGGCCAGCAGGACCCAGCAGAGCTGGGTCTCAGCGCCCTGCCACACCCCCTGCGGACCACCCCCCCCAACTCCCCCGCTCTCCCGCCTACTGGCTGCTCAGCACGTCCCCAGAGCAGGGTTACCCACCTTCCTGCATCTCTGCTGAGTCGGGCGCAAACCGGGCGCAAACCGGGCCCCAGGCGGCGCGGACACACCTCTCCTGACCTTTCTCCCGTGTGGCGCGCGGCAGCCCCGGCACGCTCGCCATGCTCCCTAATCAGGCCTTTGACGAGCCCCACCACCTGGTCCTCCTAGGGCTGTTGCCACGCGGCACCCCCTTGCTGTGACCGGGCTGTCTCCCCCGTGCGCTTGCGGGGAGGGGGGGGCCGAAGCCACATCCACTCCCCGCTGTCCGCCAGGGCTAACCCCAGGGTTAATCCCAGGTCCCGAAAGCCAGCACAGCCTGTCCTTTACCCGGACAGGAACGGGCACGGGGCAAAGAGAAGCACGAACCATGCTTTCCCGCGTACGGCCGGGGCTTCGTGTCTTTTACAAGCGAGCAGAGAGAACCTCAGAAAGGTGAAGGGGAGGACCAAGGTCACGGAGCGCGCAGGCGGAGCAGCACCCCGGGACCTGCCGGTCCGGGCTGCTTTCCCGATCCCTCAAACACACAAGTGCCAAACCGCGGGGAGCGGAGCACGAACTCTTCCAGCAGAGCCGCCTGTCCCTCTCTCCCGCCACCGAGGCAGACCGGGGGAAAGCCCGACCCGGAGGCCTGGCGGCGCGACTGGGACACACACCCACTCGGGTCCCGGCCGGGCTAGGGCGCTCGCGCGGCGCGGCTGCAGCGCGGCCAGGGCACGTGACGGAGGGCAGAGGCGCGCTCTGGACAAGGAGGTCAGGAAAAGCCGGTCTCAGGTGCGGTCCGAGTCAAAACCTCCGGAATACGGGCGGCGGGGGTGGGCATGCTGGGGGCCGGGCTGGGGCAGGGCCGCGCCGGTCCCGGGGTCCCTCGGTCACCGCCCTCCATCCCGACCCCGAACGACGTGGCCACGCCCCCGCGACCCCCGCCGGACCCCGGCCGACCCCCACCACTCACCAGAAGAAGGTGTTGGTGCCGTCGTCGTACACCTCGGACTCGGTGCTGCGGCGACCCACGGGCGCGCCGTCCGGCGGCTCCTCCAGCGAGGCCTTGCCCGCGGGTACGGGGGACCCGGGCCGCTGCCCCCCGGCGCCCCTGCGCTCGCCCCGCCGCATAGCCCCTCGGCCCTGAGCCGCTCCGCCCCGCGCCCTGACCTCACGCACACAGGGTCACCGTGAGCACGCCGCGCGCGGCGCTTGGCGGCGGGGTCTCCGGAGAACAGGGGCTGGGGGCGGCTAGGAAAGGGGAGCGATGCATTGTGGGACGTGTAGTCCGCGCTCCTGGGCCGCGAGGCATGCTGGGCCTCGTAGTGTCCGACCGCGCAGATCTGAAGCGGTGATTGCTGGGAAGGATACCGCCCAGTTGCTAGGTAACCGGAACCGGCACGTGGGGTGCGGTGTTGTAGCTCCAGAGCGGCCGGACGCGGACGCTAACCCAGACCCGCCTCCCCGGGCGCGGCGCCCAGCCCCGGCCGCGCTTTCCGGGAGCGCCGTCCCAGTAGACGCGCCACCCCAGCCGCACGAGCCCCCCGCTGCTGCCTTTTGGGCCGTGCTCGCGGCATCTCGGCCACAGCGCGTGCTTCGCCTCGGCAGGCCTGCCATCCCGCCCGCTCGGCACAGGGAGCGGGGGCCTTGCTAGGGGTGCCCGACGGCGGGCGTTTTCCCCGCGACGTGCAGGGAGCCAGCTGTCCCCACGCCCTCACCCCTGCCCGCGGCCCGAGCCTCCCCGGAGTTTCCCATCGGCCACCAGAAGCCGCCAGGAGCTTCGGGCTCCTGCCTACAGGGCCGTCGGGCTGCGGGACCTCTCGTGACACGGGCCCGTGAGAAGAGTGGAGACCTGCTGATTTGGGGTGACTCAAATTTTAGATATAGGCCAGCCCCGCAGGAGCGGGTAGCCCTGGGCCACCCTGAGAATCAGCCGGACGACTCGGTTAAACACGGGGCGCCCCGCGCCCAGCAATGCCCTCGCGCGCATGCGCCCGAGGGAAATGGAGACGTGCGCGCCAGCCTGGTACCTGGACGTTCACAGCGGGGTCGACCCTAGGGGTGAAACGGCCGGTTGTTTCGCCAGCAGAGGGCTTTTATTCAGGAACAGCAGAGGATTGCAACTCGAGACGAGCGTGCTCCGCAAATCTCTGGGCACGTGCGGCAGACAGAGGATGGTCACTGCAAGGAGGAGCAGGGGGCCGGGGTGGGAGTCGGTCGCAGGAAGTGCGAGCCCCCGCAGCGCTGGGCGCTCCCTGGCCGCGCTGCCACGCTTACCGTTAGCTGGGCTGGTTGGGCGAGAAGAAACCCTCCCTCGCGCTCGGCCGTAGAGTCACATCTGGCTGGGAGTTCAGGGTGTCTTTTCCCGTCCGGTCTGTGCGGGACGCTTCTTCCCGTTGGCGTGGAATCGACCTGGAGGAGCGAGGGCTGCTCCCTCAGGCCTCCCCGCTCCATGTCGGCGAGGTTCCTTTTGTTCACTTTCACAGCAGCGCCGCTCGCAACAGCCCAAAGCAGGAAGCAGGCCACGTCCGTGGGCTAAGGCGTGGGCACGCGGCATATGTGTCCGTCCCTACTGTGGGGAAGTATTTGGCCGCGAGAAGGAAGTTGTGACATATGCGACAACAGGGCGAACTTTGAAAACATTATGCCACGTGCAGGAAGCCAGTCCCCGAAGACTGCACAGTGCGTGACCTGTTTATATGAAATGTTCAGAGCGCGCGAATCCGGGGAGGCAGGACGTCGACGAGTGGCCCCAGGGGCCAGGGAAGGGAAACGGGGAGCGACTGCTAAAGGGCCCTGGGCTTCTTTCCGGGGCCGGGAGGGTGTTCTCAAACTGACCGCTGAGGGTGGCCCATGTCTGGGAATATCCGAAAGACTAGTGCACTGTACACTCTAACCGGGTAGACTGCATGGTGTGCGAATTACACATCAATAAAGCTGTTACACTATCTGTGTAAATGAGTGTTTGTGGGGACTCCCCCCGCCAAGGCCTGCCCAGCGTGGGGTCTCGCTGTGATGGGGCCCTGAGCCTCAGCCCCTGACCACTGTGTGGAGCTCTCAGTCGGCAGGGGGCCAGCCGGCTGCCAGGAATCCGGCTCCGGGAGCTGTGCTGTGGGGCCTTCCAGGGTCCGCGGCTGCCCTCCGCCTGCCCTTGGGCCCGCCCCGGCCCCCGCCCCGGCCCTAGCGGCTTGCTCCTGGGGTTGCCAGGGTGATCCTGAGTGGCCTGGCACCAGCTCCCCTGTGGCCGAGCTCCAGTGTGTACGCGAGGGAGTGGCGGTGAGGCTGGAGAGCACCGTCCGGGCTGGACTCTGGTGTCCATCCTGAGCTCCACAGGGAGTCATGGTGAGGTCGGCGACAAACCCGCTGTGCTGTGGGGGAACCAGCAGTCACCATGGCATGGCCTTGCACGGACTGGCGTGTTGGGACCCGCTGTGTCCGGGGCAGTGACCCAGGAGCGACGAGCCCAGAGCAAGCCAGCTCCCGGCCACCAGATCTTTCCAATGAGCACCCACGGGCCCGCGCCACCCTTCAGGGTCCCGCTGCCCCCACCCCAGCTGAGGGCGCTCAGGTTCCGGGCTCTGCCTTGACGCAGTCGGGATCCACTCCTGGATATGGATGGGTCTTCCTGCCAAGCTGCACCCAGAGCCCCCCTCCCAAGACAAAGCGGGCCACTGCAGCCTCTCCAGGGCGCAGAGGCCAGGCAGGGCGACGTGCCGGCCCCCCGGGGTGTCTGGAGCGCCTGGGGCTCAGGTCCTGCCATTCCTGCTGGGCCGGGGGCGGGGCGGGGCGGGATCTATTGTGGGCGTGACGGGGGCGGGGCCTGTGGGACCAGGCAGGGGCAGGGGCGGGGTGGGCGAGCCCGACGCACGGGATCACCTCTGGGCGCCCTCTGCCCAGCGCGCTGACCACGTGTCAGTTAATCGCCCTGGAGCTCTGGCCGCGTGCCAGCGGAGTCCCCAAGGCTTCACATACGCCAACTATTATATCTTCACACCCCCTTAAGCCCTGATTTCCTCTCCGGTTTAGAGGCGGGAAAGTTGGTGACCCCCCCGCGCCCAGCGTCTTCTCTCCCCGGAGCCGGGAGCTTGGAGCCTGGGGCCTCTTCTGGAAACCCCCGCCTCCTCGCGCTCCGCGGTGAGGCCAACCACAGGCCGCTTTGCACTTGGAACCTGATATCTGGGCCTCACCGCGGCGCGGCCCCCGTCCTGGCCGCTGCCCTTCACCCTGGCTGCAGCCCTGCTCACCCCGGCCCTTCGGACACACGTGGCCGGGCAGGGCCCACTGAAGGATATGGAGACTAGCCAGGGGGAGCGGCACGGGCGTCTGGGAGGCCGGTGGTTTGCGCGCAGGTGGTGGGGTGGCGGGTGAGAAGAGTTGGCAGAGAGCCTGGAGGACGCCCCCGCAAGTTTCCCACGGGGCAAGGGTCTGTCCACACCGCAGGACTCGGAGCTCTGGCCTGGGGAAGGGTGCAGAGGCCCTGGCCTTCCTCAGCAGAGGGGGGAACACCAGAAGCCCGAGGGCCCCAGAGCGAGGCAAGGGCGTTAAAGGCGCCTGATTCCGGCCTTGCTCAGGGTCCGGCTCACGTGGGCACGACCTGGCCTCAGACCCCAAGGTTGCCTTGGGCCTGCAGCACGTTCATGGAGATGAACAGTGGAAATAGTGGCGGAAATGCTTTCTGCACGTGTCCAGGGGAGAAACCTGCAAAGCTGCAGAGCAGTGATGCCGGTCTGGCAGCCCTGCGGCTACGGCCAGCGTGCAAGCTGAGGGCTCCACAAGACGCTCCGCCCACCCCAGGCGCACCTGCCACTGGGCCTGCGCTCAAGGTCAAGGCAGGCTTGGGGCCGGCGGGGCTGTCAGATCGGCCAGGGCAGCTCTCCGCTCCCCAAGGCAGGAAACAGGAACTGGTGAGAACTCAGGGCTGGAAGGAGCATCAGGGAGATGGAGGGCGGCTGCGGTGAGGGCCTCAGGGGCCGGTCCCCACCCTGATGCCACCCTGGTGTGAGAGGCAAGGGCCAGCTTCCTGCAGACCTGAGGAGCAGAGGTCCAGCCGGGAGACGGGCGGCCCCTGCTGGGGCCTGCGGCCAAAGAGGTGGGGGGGGTGCCCACGCCCAGCCCAGAGACCACTCAGGAAGCCCCAACGCCAGAGTGTCTTTGGCCACAGGCAGGCCACCAGGTTGGGTGGACAGGGGCTGCTTGCTCCTGCCTGTGGCATTCTACCCGGGGCTCGGTCGCCCTGAGCTCCTCTGGAGGTGGCCACCGCCCGCCGCAGGGGACGGGCCTGAGCACCGGGAATGGAAGGGCAGCCTGCCCCCCCCCCGCCCCCCAGTGCCTCAGGGGGAAGCCGACAGGCGGGCAGGGCTCTCTGGAGTCGGAGGAGGAAGGGAAGGGGAGCAGGGTCCAGGGTCCACCGGGAAGAGCCAGAGGGCCACGTGGGCCTCGGCCAAAGTTCCCTGCCCGAGACGGGGAGATCCGGCCGGCCAGCGGCCAGGGCAGCGGGGGCCCCGCGGCCTTCGTGGGGCTGCCCGCGCCGCCCTGGGGCTTCTCCACAGGACACACTCGAGATAGTGAAGTCAATTTAATAATAAAGTTTATGACAGTGATGTGCTTGCTGCAGAAGATGTGGGGAAAAAAAGAGCAAAGTAAAGGAAGGAAAGCACCAACTCCCTGTCCAGCGGTCACTTGAAGCAAATACAAGTATCCAGGACTGAATCTACTCCCCCGGCAGCTTAGTGCGTTTAAACCCAGCTGGGACGGAGACATGCACACGCGGCAGCCCGGTTTTCACGGAGTGTAGGGCAAGCACATCGCGTCCTCTCGTGAAGCCTCTGGGAGCGCACTTTTCAGTGGCTGCCTGCTCAGAGCCAGAACAGAGGCCATCACACAGATCTTTCCCCCGAGCGGGTCGTCTGGGCGGCTCACGGTCTGTGCCTCCGAGGACATGCTTGTCCATATGTTCATTATTTTGGATCTTTTCCTTAGGGCGGCTTACGAAAAGCTGAGTTAATGGACCAAAATGTCAACCATCCCAAGGCTTCTGCTCCTCACCTCCGTGAAGCCTTCTGAGGGGGCTCGTCCTTCTTCTCTCCAGACGGGGCCCAGAGGAGACCTGCCCCGTTCCCCACCCTTCCCCTGAGGGCCAGGCCCGTGTCACCACCCAGCCCCCGCACCGCCCCTCCACCCCGGCGCCCCAGGCCAGGGAGGTGCTGGCCCTCAGGCCCCCTCACCCCTGGGGAGGAGGGAACCAGCAGCAGCGGCGTGAGAGAGGCCAGCTGTGCAGGCGCTTGGAACCGAGTCAGGGGTCAGGGGCGCCCCGGGGCTTGTTCAGCAGAACCAAACACAAACGCACAGGGTGACCTGGGGTCAGCGGGGGTCGGAGGGGCCAGGAGCTGGCGTGCAGCATGGACCTGGGGTTCAGGACAAGGCTCCAAACCCTTGCTGGCTGCTCCCTGCACTCGATCCGCCTCCCACCTGAGGCAAACTGGTCCCATTCCCAGGCTCCCGCGCGGCCAGGTGTGGCCAGGCGGCTACTCCTGCCAGGGGAGCGTCTCTCCTTCACTCCTTCCTTCCCTGCCGCCTCAAGTGTGGACGCGGTGCCTGGAGCCCGGGCAGCCTTTCGGAGCCAGGTGGTGGCACCCTCGTTTAAGGGGGCAAAGCAGCAGTCCCGGGGGGCCTTGCAGGCGCTGCTCTAGGGGGTCTCGGTGGCAGCAGCCACAGTGCATTGTGGGTGTGCCACGAGGGCGGCCCCGGCTCTCGGCGGCCCCCATCCCTCCCTGGTCTTTGCCCCCGCACCGGTTCTGTCCTGGCCCCGGCTGCTGCCACAGCCGGCGTCGGCCCTCCGGCAGAAACGTGGGCGGGGCCGTCTCCTCCGCGGGGCCACCCAGGGCAAACACGTCAACCCTGGGCCTGACCCACAAGGCTCGCAGGCTGTGTGAGGATGCACCCCAGCGCCCCGGGTGCCGCCCGGGCGTCCTGGGAGCCCCTGCAACACCGTGGGTGCTCCCCGCTCCTTCCAGCTGCCCCTGCTGTTCAGTGTCGCCAGGTGTCCTCAGCTCTCAGAGCCTGGGCCCCCCACCCGCCCGCGGGGGGCCGCTGGCTGCCCAGAGCCTTGCCCAGTGGCCACCGGGACCACGGCACACTGTGGGGGCGGGGGCAGCCACACACCCTCAGGCCGCCAACGCGCCCCCTCCCCCCAGGTGGCCTCCGCGAAGCTGGGGCTCCCTTTGTCTTGGGGACCCACCTCGTGCCCCACCCTCCAGTTTCTTCTAAGGGAACCAGCTCTGGATTTGAGGGTGAAGGGTTGGGCGCTGGCGGGGACCCGGGAAGGGTGAGTCCTGGGGTCCGGAAGAGGGAAGGGGCGCAACGGAGCTGGGGCGCTGGGGACTCCCGCCGCCGCGTCCCCCGAGGGCGGGGGCGTCCATGTAACCCCACCTCACAGGGGCGCCCTCTCCGCCGGCGAGCGCGAAGGGACTCGGGGCGGGGCGCGCCCTGCGCCCCCGCGCCCTGGCCCCTCCCCGCTGCCACCGGCGGGTTGAGGGACCAACCGAGGAGCGGCGGCGGCGGCAGGACGGGGCGGGCGGAGGCAGGGCAGCCCCACGCGGAAGTCAGGTGCCGCCCGGCGACGCTGCGGCACCGCGGGTGCGAGAGGCCTCGCCGGCTGGACTCGGGGACACCGCGGGGCGGCCGACATGAGGGTGAGTCGCGCGGCACGCGCGGGCCCCGCCTGCGACCCCTGCAGCCGCACCTGGGAAGCACCCGCGGGCTCCTGGCGCCGAGCGGAGGCGCCGCGAGTCCCGGGCGGGGGCCGGGCTTTCCATCCCTGGGGCAGGAGGAGGAGCAGAGCAGCCCGGGTCTGGCGACTCTGCGGTGAGGGTCCCAGTGAGGGGCCGGGAGGGGCAGGCGTGTGCACGCCCCGCCCCAGAGCCAGGGAGAGACCCCCCAGACTGACCGGCTTTGCCCTGCAGGGGGGCGGGTCCGGGCAGTGGCCTCCAGGGGGACTGGCCTTGGGTGGGAGGCCCCGGGTGGCCCGCTGGGCCCCTCTGCCCCCGGCGTCCTGCCCTGGGCAGAGTGGGAGCCGACGAGGGCGGCTGGGCTCTGATCGGGGAGCAGAGCGGGAGGGTGCGAGGGCCCCAGGGCAGTGGGCAGGAGGGCCCCTGGGAAGACAGCCTCTCTTCCCGGGAACCAGGAAGAGGTCGCAGGGCAGGGCCAGCACCTGGGCGGCCGGGAGGAGACCCGTGCGAGGTGGAGAGCGAAACCAGCCTCCCACTGGGCCGCCAGGGCCCTCCCAGGTGTGGGTCAAGAGGCAGCCTCAGCCCCACCTCCACCGTGGGTGGGGGGGCCTCCTTGGCGCGTCGGGAGCCAGCTCCAGGGGCGTCCTGGCGGCCCTCGGGCAGGCCCTGCCGCCCCCCTCTGTGCCCGTCAGCGGGGGGGGGGGGGCCTGGCTGGGGTGGCGTTAGGGTCAGGGTTAGAGGCTCGGGGTCGGGTCCTGGTGGGTGGGGAGGCAGCGCCTGGCTGGGCCGAGGCGAGGAACCCACCCTTGAGGGTGGGTGCAGATGCAGACCGCCAGCCTCCCCCGCCGGGGGAGCCCCTTCTCCCCCTGCTCCCGGTTGCCCAGCACCCCGAGCTGTGCTCCGCCGTCTGGCTTCTGCCAACCCCCCAGCCTCACCTCCCAGCAGCTCCCTTCTTGCTCCTTACGCCTCTGAAGTGATCGGGACCGAGTCCGGGGCAGGGCGGGGGCGGCGCCTGAGCCCCAGCGGCACCGAGGACCGGTCGCCAGGAGCAGGGACTTCCGAGCCCTCGCAGGTGCCGAGGGCCGCGTACCCGGACACTGAGCCCACGCTGCTGCCCCTCAGGGCCTGTCCGCACGCCCCTGCCTCTCCCAGGAGCTGCTCCCACTTCTTCGCCTCCTGCCCCACGGGGCCCAGCTCCAGGCCGCCCACCCTGCGCTCCACACCCCTGTGCCCGCTCACACCGCACACCGCCTGCAGGACCACGCGCAGGGCCGGCTGCTCCATCCCGCGGTGTCTGGGATGGGTGGGTGGACGGCACCCAGAGGAGGGAGTCGGCAGTTGACGGACAGATGCAGAGCTGGAGGGGTGGAGGGAGGGTCGAGCAGGCAGAGCTTGGGGGGCGTTTGCTCAGGACGCTGCTCAGAGGCACGGGGCTGGGCCAGCCAGGGTGGCGCGTACTTCGATGGAGGCAGGAAAGTCCCCTCGCCAAATGATGACACTGCACCGTGCTTCGAGGCTGAGCTAGGAGGGCCTGGGGTGAGACGTGACGCTCAGGAATAGTGAGGGGAAGCCCACAGATGTCCCTCTGCAGCTGGGGTGGTGTCACCGGCGTGAGCGCCACGCAGCCTGCTGCTGTGGCCGCTACTGCACCGTCGTGTCCTGGTCCTGCCGGCCACCCGGAGCCAGGCTGGAAGGGAGGGACACAGGGAACTTCGCCTGCCCCTTAGTGTCCCGGCTGTGGGTGGGGAGGGTCTCCCGGAGCTGCAGAGTCTCTGGAAGTTTCCTCGTCGGGAGCGGGTGCGTGAGCCTGTAGGGGTGGAGCTGGAAGGGCTTGAAAAGACCCTTAGGGACGGCCCCTAGAGCCGGGTGTCCGGAGTCCAGGCACCAGAGGCTGGTGACACACATGTCCCCGTCCTGTCTGGTGGAGCCCACACTCTGCCCCCTGAGACAGAGGTGCTGCAGCCCTGCTCCGTCCTGAATCCCTGTCCGGGGAAGGCAGGCTTCCCGCGGGGCCAGGAGAGCCCGGGGCGGGGAGCAGCCCCACATCCTGCCAGCCACCCTTGCGTGCCAGGCCTGTGGGCCGCTGGTGGGCGGGCAGGGGGTGCCCGGGGCCGAGGGGGAAGGGAGACCAGGCGGGGAGAGGGCTGATGCTGTGGGGAGGGGACAGAGCGCCAGGGCGGTGCCCGGCTCAGCGCCGCCCCGCGGGACCCCGGTGTTGCGTGCCTCCCTGCCCTCAGCTGCCTGGTTTCCTGGCTCCTGTGGCGGAACACAGCACATCAGCAAGTTTTCAAAGATTTTGTTTGTTTTTCGAGAGAGGGGAGGGAGAAAGAGAAGGAGAGGAACAGGGCCTCCCGCTCCCCCCCCCCCGAGCCGGGGACCTGGCCCGCCAGCCAGGCCTGCGTCCTGACCGGGAATCGGACCAGCGACTCTTCTGCTCGCAGGCCGCCACTCCATCCACGGAGCCACGGCAGCCAGGGCAACAATTTCCATTAGTATAATTATGTCCCGTGGTAACAGCTGGGACATACTTATACCAGAAGGGATCTTGTTTATCTGAAATTCAAATGTGACTGGTAGTCCTGGAGGGCAGACTGGCTGGAGCAGTCCAGTCAGGCTTCCTGGAAGGGGCGTGCTTGAGCTTGGCGGGGATGTGGCTGGAGAGGGGGCGGGCTGGCGGGCAGGGGACCAGCAGGGCCCCACAGTGCTGGCCGTGGGCGGCGGGGGCAGGGTATGGGGTCTGTGAGCCAGACAAGGGGCTGGCAGCCCCCGGGAGCAGGAGCCCAGGGTCCCCGGGGGCCATGGTGGAGCAGGAGGTGCCCAGACCTGCCGGCAGCTGGCCTGAGGCGGGTTCTCCGATGGACACAGCCCCTCGATTGGCCCCCGCCGACGCCTACGCTGGGGACGCAGCAGGGTCCCGTCCCTCGGGTACCCTCCGCTCCCCGGGGACGCAGGCCGGGGTGCCGGTGGCCGTGCGCCCACAGTGTGCTCAGCGCTGTGCTGGGACGCGGGGGTGCTCAGCAAGCCCCGGAGGGCAGACACTGTCGAGGACAAGGCGGGAGGAGGGGCTGATCTCGCCTGAGGGCGCATGTCCCCTGGCTCCCAGCTCCAACGGGGGTCCTCTCCCTGCAGTCGGCCCAGGGCTCCCCCTACATGACCTGCTCTGCCTTGTCCCCCTGCCCTCAGCCACCTGGTTAGCCCAGCGGAGTGGCCCTGGGTCGCTTTGTCTCAGTCCTCAGGGCCCAGCGCTCCCGGCCCCGACTCCTGCAGGTTTAGCACATCTGTCAGCGTTAGAAAGGGTAATAAACACAGCCCCGGCTGGCGTGGCCTTGTGGACTGCGCGCCGGCCTGCGAGCCACGGGGCCGCTGGTTTGGTTCCCGGTCAGGGCACAGGCCTGGGTTGCGGGCCAGGTCCCCGGCTGGGGGCACATGCGAGGCAACTGCACATGGATGTTTCTCTCTCTCCCTTCCCCGCTCTGTAAAAATAAATAAAATCTTTTTCAAAAAAGAGTAATAAATATAGAACGGGGTGCCCTCTGCCCTTTGCCCTGCCTCCCCCAAAGTCGCACCCATCTCCTGGGGCACTGGCCAAAGGAGGGGCCCACTACAGCCACCTTGATGTCACCCGCTTTCCCGCTGGGTCCTTTCCCGTCCCAGTCGGCGCAGGGGCCCGCGGGGCGTTCGGCACCGTCCTGTCTGGGGCGGTCCCGCCGTCCCTCCCCGTTCCCGGCTCCGCTCAGCTCTGCGGGGAGCCCCTGGGACAGCAGATGGGACTACAGGTTTTAGGGAGGGGACCGCACATCGTCACATCACATCCCGCCCGGTCCCGCGCAGCTAAGTGACGTCACGTGCCCCTGACCACGATGGCCCGGGCGTGGGAGTCTCGCCGTTGGTCACTACGTGCAGCCCGCACACGACAGGGAGGACTGAGCGGCACCTCCGGTGCCCGCCGCGGCACTTAGCGAGGACACTCGGGCGGTGGCGGGCCGGCCGCGCGCCCACTCTCTCCTGCGGTCTGCCCGCTGGCGGCAGCGTCCGCGTGTCTGGCCGACGCCGCGCAGGCCCTCGTCAGGGTGGGTTCTGCGGGTGGGGGGCCGCGTCAGGCCTGCCCCCGGGGCGCCGTGTGGGGCAGCAGCCCCTCCGCGTTTCGGTTGCGTGGTCGGCCCCGGTGTGGGGGCAGCACAGCGCCTCCACCCCCCACCCGCCAGTGGGGTGCGGTTCTTCCTGCCGCCCGGAGTGGCGCTGGTTGCGGCTGCACGTCCCGGCCGCGGGTCCGGGCGTGGTCGGGCCAGGCTGGGGGACCATCGCTTTTGGCACCACACGGGGGTTCTGTTGACACTGGTGCTGTCGGCCCCTTAAAGTGCCTGTGACCGAACGGGCAAACGGAGGCGCGCCGGTCGCCTGGCCTGCGCTCGCGGCCCTCCCGTGTCCCTGGCGTGCCCGTGTCTTTCCCCATGCGCGCTCCCTGTCTGTGAAATCCCGGTCCGTGTCCTTGGGCTGTTTTCCCTTCGGATCTCAGGCGCTCTTTGTCTCTATTTCCAAGCAAACCTGTGCTGGGGGCCTGCCTTGCAGCCCCCGCACCTGGCCCCTCACTGACACTCAGCACCCCCAGATCGCCGCCTCGTGTACTTGTTTTCCTGCCCCCCAGCTTTATGGCTGAAGCCCCTCGGTGCCCACGAGACACTGTACTGTGGACGTGGGCACAGTCCTCTGCCCCCGCCCCAGGGTGAAGAGCACATCCACGTCCTGGCGGGGGCCAAAGCGGACAGCTCACTGCTGACGGAGAGCAGCCCTTCTGAGGTGAGTCTCCGCTCGGACCCTCCCGCGCTGGGCCCCTCCCACCCGCCCATGCCCAGCCCGGCCCCGGCCCAGGCCCGTACCTCCCTCCTGCAGGCCGACCAGCCGGACTACATCCTCGTGGCCGATTACTGCACCCAGCAAAACCCCAGGGCGGTCCACAAGCAGCGGCAGTTCCTGGAGGACCTGAAAGGAAAGGGCTTTCATTACAAGGTGGGCCGGCACAGTGGGCCGGGGTCATGGCGCCGGGCGGGCCCCGGGGAGGGGTCTGGAGAGGCTGCCCGTGATTTTGTGCTCGGGGTGAAGGGGCCAGGCCAGTGGCCATGGACGGAGGCGGGAGGGCTCCGAGGTAGAGCAGAGCACCACGCGGCCCGCACCCAGGTGAAAATGGACCAGGAGAAGGTGTTCTTTGCGATCAGAGCCGACAGCAGGGTCTTCAGCCTGTACCGTACTCTCCTCATGGAGCCCGAGGGTCCAGCCTCCAAAGTGGAGCCAGCCGGGCACACGGACGTCCTAGCCACCACCAGGTGAGGGGCTGGCCCCGAGCCGGGCCAGGAGGGTCCTGCCTGCCGAGCGCCTGCCTGGTCCAGGTGGGAGGGGCTCCCAGGGGCGGCGTCCGGGCTCTGTGCCGCAGGGTCCACGCCTGTGAGAAGGGGTGATGCCAGTCCTTGCCTCTTGGAGTGTTCAGAAGGCCACGGGGGGCTTCGGGTGTGGGCAGGATTCGGAGAGGCTCTGAGAGAGACCCTCAGCGGCGTCCCCCCTGGCCCTGACCCCAGCTGCGGGGCCACCCCTCTGCACCCAGACCCAGGGCCCCCCCTTGGCCGTCGGCTCCGGCCTCCTGGGAGCCCAGCTCCTCCTCTCCCTCCCAGCGCCTGCGGCCCCCACTGGCCCCCCGGCTCTGCAAGCTGGTCCCCTGCCTTCCCCATAGCCCTGCCCATCACCCGCCTGGCTCACCCCAGGCCCTGCTGAGCTTAGGGGGCCCGTCCGTGGAGACTGGCAGAGGACCGCCCCCTGGCATGCGCACACGAGGCAGCGGAGGGGGCCCTGGGGACCTGGCTGGGCTCGGGGAGGAGCAAGGGGAGGACGAGGCGCAGGGGCAGCTTGGTGGGGCCTGGGCGGCGCCGTGGGGGGCGTGTGCCCTGGGACATCCAGGGGGCCACATCTCACAGGAGGGCGCGCGGGAAGGGTGTGGCTCTGCGGTTCGATGCTCGGACGTGCCGCTTCCTGGCTGTGTGGCCTTGGGCAAATCGCCCAGCCTCTCTGGGCCTTTGTCTCCCCACAGGCAAAACAGCGCCCAGGGTTGTAAAGAAGATTAATGTACACACACACACACACACACACACACACGCACGCACACGCACGCACGCCCCGGCTGGTGTGGCTCAGTGGATGGAGCACCGGCCTGTGAACGGAGAGGTCAACGGTTCGATTCCCAGGCAGGGCGCAGGCCTGGGTTCCGGGCCAGGCCCCAGGAGGGGGGCGCGTGAGAGGCACCCGCACACGGCTGTGTCTCTCCCTGATTCTTCCTCCCTTCTTCTCTGTCGACAAATAAATAAATAAATAAATAAAGTCGTTTTTAAAAGGGAGAAAAGCAGGGTTCCTGTGCCTAGAGGCCTAGGCTGTGCTCTGGACCCCTGGGACTCCAGGGGTGTGAGTGGGGCTGGGCGGCGGTCAGGCCAGGCCTCTGCGGCCCCGGAAGGAGAGGGGCCACTCCTGAGAGAGCCCTCGCCTGGGCCCACGCGGGGGCCGCCCCTGGGGGGACCTAAGGAGGCCAAGGGCGGGCTCTGGTTGGGCGGTGAGGCAGGCAGGCGGGGGGCTTCCTCCCTGGACGGGCAGGGGCGGGGCCTCTGGGGTGCCCCCGGCCGTCCTGAACCAGCTCCTGTGTTCCAGGATCCGAATCGTCAGCTTCATTCTGAACAGCAGGACGGCGGCTGGCGGTGAGGACTGGGTGGGCAGGCGGCCGCCAGGGGCGCCTTGCGGGGAGGACGTGGCGGGGTCCTCCCCTGCCCCACGTCCCTCGGCCCTGAGATTCTCTGTGGCCTTAGACACGTTCCAGGGCCTGGTGCAGGACGGGGTCTTCGAGGCGATGTTCCCTTTGCACAAGGTAAGAGGCCGGTTGCCGGAGGGGCGGGGGGCGCGGTGGGCCCTGCCGGCGGGGCTGGAGGCAGGACGTTCCCGCTGTCGGTCACCTGTGCCCAGGAGGAGCATGCTCTGCAGAAGAAGTGGGCCCGGTGGAGAAACTTGTTCTGCAAGCAGCCCATTGATGATATCAGGTAACACTGACCCCAGCAATCACCCGCGCCCCTCCCAGACAGACGGCCCTCCGCCTACAGAGCAGGCGTGTGCGCGCCCCACTTAGACACACCGAAGCGTCAATGCCCTCCTCTCCTTGCGCCCCCGGTGTGCCCCTCCGGACGGCCCGCGCCGTTCCCCGCCCGCCCCCCACCGTGGCGTGGCCCTGACACGGGGCGTCGGTGCCTGCAGGGACTACTTCGGCGAGAAGGTGGCCCTGTACTTCGCCTGGCTGGGCTGGTACACCTACATGCTGGTGCCAGCCGCCCTGATCGGCCTCGTCATCTTCCTCAGCGGCTTCTCCCTGTTCAATTGCAGCCAGATCAGGTGGCCGGGCGGGGCGTGGGGGGTGCGGCTGAGGACAGCGTGGACCGGGCGGGGGCGGGGCCCGCATGGGTGGAGTGGGTGGGGGCGAGGCCAGGACGGGCAGGGGCGAGGCCCGGCAGGAGCGGAGGAGGAGCGAGGTCAGGGGTGGGCGGGGCCTGTCGGGAGCGGAGGAAGGGCGGGGCCAGGATGGGTGGAGCAGGTTAGGGGAGGGGTCAGGACCGGGCGCGGGAGGGACCCGGCGGGAGCAGAGGCGGAGCGGGGCCAGGGGTGGGCGGGGCGGGTGGGGGTCAGGACACTGTGGGGCGGGGCGTCGGGGACACGCAGACCAGCGGGTCCCTGCACTCCCAGCAAGGAGATCTGTGAGGCCCACGACATCTTCATGTGCCCGCGCGGCGACCATAGCCGCAGGTACCAGCGCCTCTCGGACACCTGCACCTTTGCTAAGGTTTGCCTCCGCGAGGGTCTGGCCAGGCCCGCTTGCCCTGCGGGGGGCCGGCCGGCCTACCCCGCCCCTGCAGAGCTGGGTGTCCTCGGGCGGGGAAGGGACGGCGGAGGGCATGGCCAGCCTACGTGTCCCTCTCTCCAGCTCACCCACCTCTTTGACAACGAGGGCACTGTGGTGTTTGCCATCCTCATGGCTCTGTGGGGTGAGTCGCTGTGGGCGCCCCGGGGGCCAGCCTGAGCTCCAGGGCCCCTCCTGCCCCCGCGCGCTGGGACGCCCCCCGGGGGACGCACGCGACGCCACTCTGCGCTCCCGCTGCAGCCACAGTGTTTCTGGAGTTCTGGAAGCGGCAGCGAGCGCGCGTGGTCCTGCACTGGGACCTGTACGGGTGGGACGAGGACCAGGTGAGTGGGGCCAGGTGCCCAGGCGGGGCTGTCCCTTCCCAGGGCCTGGCGGGGGCCAAACGCATTTCTGCCAACTCTGAGGCGTGTGTCGCTGCATCCGAGGCACGTGTCCCATGTCCGGGGGCTGTGTCCCGTGTCTGAGGCGTGTGCCCCGTGTCTGAGGCGTGTGCCCCGCGTCCGCGGCATGCTGGTGCCCCCCCCAGGAAGAAGTGGCGCTGGAGCTCATGAACTGCCCCGACTACAAGCTGCAGCTGCACAGGCACTCCTACCTGAGGAGCACCGTCATCCTGGTCCTGTCGCTGGTCATGGTGCGCCTAGGGAGCCTGGGGCGGGCTGGCCGCAGCGCCGGGGACCGCCCCCTGAGCCCCCGCTCCTGGCCGCCCCTGCAGATCTGCATCATGATTGGCATGGCCCACCTCCTGGTCGTCTACCGCGTCCTGGCCTCTGCCATCTTCAGCAGGTCGGCCTGGCCCTTCCTGGAAGAGCAGGTGACCACGGCCGTGGTGGTGACCGGGGCCCTGGTGCACTATGTGACCATCCTCGTCATGACCAAGGTGGGTCGGCGGGGCGGGGCGCGGGGGGACGGGGCGGGGGTCTCCCCGGGGCCCAGAGCCAGCCCTCCGGTCTCCCCTCCCGCAGGTCAACAAGTATGCGGCCCTGAAGCTTTGTGACTTCGGTGAGAGCAGGGACCCCAAGCCCCTCTCAGGCTTCCAGGGAGACTCGCGGGGGGTGGGGGTGGGGGGGGGCCCTTCCTGTGGCCCCCGTTGCCTCCCCCGCCAGAGGGCCCGCGCTTGCAGCTGGCAGGCGGGCGAGGGTTCCGGTGACACGGAGTGTCAGGACGGGGACCGGCCAGGCGTGGGTCCGTCCGGGGGTGAGGGACAGGCGAGGGACAGCCCTCACGTTTTTCAGAGAAGCCCAGGACCTTCTCGGAGCGAGAGAGCAAGTTCACGGTCAAGTTCTTCACCCTGCAGTTCTTCGCGCACTTCTCCTCGCTGGTTTACGTGGCCTTCATCCTGGGCAGGTGAGGGCCTCTCTCTGCCTCACCTCCCTTAGCAACGGGAATGCCTGCCCTTTTTAATTTTAAAAACACCTCACACTCATAACAAGAGGAAACCCATGGTGGACGTGTGTGGAGGAAGCCCCCCGCCAACCCCCGCGTCTGCGGGGCTCCCCCTCGGCGCCGCCTCACCGTCTGTGGGTCTGAGCCGACTTCCACACACCTGCGCGCTCCCACGCGGACACAAGCGGTGCTGTCCCGTGGACGAGTATCGCTCCCGGCGCCGGGCGCGTGCTGGGCGCCGCGCCTGGGCCTGCGTGGGGGCGAGGCCTCGGCTCGCGGGCGCTGTCCCTGTTCTTCCCGGGGCCCGCGCCCGCTTCACCGCGGCAGCGGCCCCACGTGGGACGGCCGGCCAGCTGCGAGCTTTACCAACAGGGCTGCGTGCGGCGTTCCGGGCGCCGCGTGGACGCGCCCCCTCTCCTTCCTCACTAGTGCAGAGGTTTCTGGTTCGGCCAACACACAGTTTTTGTCTTTTCTGGAGAAAACCATTGCCCCATTGGTTGTGTTTGATTCACTTCACAGGGTACACAGACGTGACTGCTGATCCCAAACTCTCTCCCAGAATGTTGAAAACCCCCCGCCCCTCCTGACGTCCAAAGACATCAGGGACGCCGACAGGCGTCTGTCCCTCCCCTCGGGGCTCTGTGAGCCCCTTCCAGCCTTGGAGGACCCCAGGTTCCCGTGGCCTCCTAGCAACGGCAGGTGGGAATCTGAGGGGCTCTGCTCACGGGCGTCTCTACGTGGCCGCCCCCGCCCCGGGGACGGAGGTGCTTGTTTCCGGCTCCCCCCCGCCACCCCCTGCCCCACGTCCCGCTATGGCTGTTGTGACCGAACCTCTCCTCCTGTCCCCAGGCTTCTGGATCTCTCCGCTGCGTATCCACCCTCCTCCGCCGTGCTGGCTTTTATCTCGCTAGGGACTATCCCCACCATCGTGGACACGCCCTCACCTTCCTTTCCTCGGACAGTGACTTCCCTCGCCCGCTTCTCACCGGGGTCCCCACTGCTCCCTCCCAGCTGCTGGCTCTCCCTCTTCGGCGCCGAGAACCCCTTCCTGTGGCTCCGGGCACCCGGGCTTCCCGCGCCTGCCAGCTGATCCCCAGCCTCCCTGCGCCACGGGCTCAGCAAGAACCCTGGCCCCCGACTCCTCTGCCCCTTGAGGCCCGGCCGCCCCTCAGGGAGGCGGTGCCGGGCAGGGATGGCGCCTGCCTTGCGGGCGGCCTGCTGGGCAGAACCGAGGCTGCCGTCCTGAGGGGGTGGTGCGTGTCCCGTGCCTGTTAGCCCCCGCTTCCTGTGCTGCCACTCCTTTTTGGGAAGTGGACCTTCTGAGTCGGGCACCTCCGTTTTGCCTTTCCCTCCCGTCTGTCCGAGCCCGGGAGTGTTTCTCACGCCGCTGTTTCCCAGCCCTGTAGCTTCTTTCGGCCTCCGCTCCGGTCCGGGGGCGGGGCCTCTTTCTCTGCTACTCTGCCACTGGTTCTGTCCCTTCTGAGTCTCTTTCCTACTTTCAAAAATTTTTTTTAAAGGTTTATTTATATTTAGAGAGGGGAACGGAGGGAGAAAGGGAGGGAAACATCCCTGTGTGGGTGCCTCTCCAGCGCCCCCTGCTGGGGACCTGGCCTCAACCCAGGCACCTGCCTGGCTGGGAGCTGAACTGGTGACCGCTTGATTGGCAGGCTGGCACTCGATCCACTGAGCCGCACCGGCCAGGGCCCTTCTATGCTCTTTCTGTGATGGGTCTCTGGTTTTGCTTGGGACTTTCCTTAATATCCTCGATGCTTGGCCACCTGTCTGTAACTGAGGAAGGCTTGTGCCTGTGGCTTTGCTTGTGGCCATGTGTCTTGTTGATCCCTGGAGGGGAATGCCTGGTGACCTGCCTGGAGGAGGCAGGACACTTGTCCATGTGCCCAGAGCTCAGCTGGGGAAGGAACAAGGTTGGGGCTCAGTACCCACCCGACGATGAGTGAGGGGTTGTCCATCCCCTAGAAGTGAGTCTCCTCCCGAGGGGAATCAGAAAGGAAGCCTGGCGGCCCCCAGCCTGCAGGAGGAGCCCAAGTCCTGGGGCGCTCCGGGCGCCCAGGCAGGGCAGCGTTGCCACTGACACGCACTCTCGCACACGTGCGACGTGACCGGGGGCGGGAACCTGCCTCAGTGGGATTTTCCTTCCCAGACGTCCAGAGGCCTGGCTCCATCGTCCTCAAACGTGCCGTGTGGATGCTGCGGCGTGCGCAGAGAATCTGACTTTGTTCCTTCCTAGCTGACTGAGGTCTTTTCCTCCGGGAAGCTTAGGGTCTGCTCTTCGCTGGGGAACGGGTCAGGGCTGCTCTTTTCTTCGTGCCGGTCAGTTGCTGGGTCCTCCCTAACCCTGACCCCGTCCCGTCTGGCTGAGGCCACGTTTTATTTTTAATCTTTCCCTTAGGCTGGAAAGTTCTCCCGCCTCTGCTCGGCCTGTGCAGAGCTCTCTCTCGCCCCTCTTGGGTTTCTTACCTTTTCTCTCCCCCTTCCCCTCCCTCCTTAGAGCCAACACCTGGAGAGAGTTCCTTCGCTTTCTTTTTCTTTTTCAGTTACAGCTGACATTTCCTTCCCTTTGTCTTTTTGCCTTTCTATTTGTTTCAACAATTAATCTTCATTGCTAAGAGTCCTCTTTTTTCCCGTTTTCTTTGTAGCCTCCTGTTCTTGGTTGTATAGATGCGGCGTGTCCCTGAGGATGTCAGTTGGTTTCCCTCGTTTAAGGTCCCTGCTGTTCCAAGGGACCGGCTCCCTCGGGGCCGCCGCCTTCTGCACGGCGGGTCCTCCTGTGGCTGCAGGGGCGCGGCTGCCCCTTCACGGGAATGGCCGAAGGGCTGACCAGCTTTTCCTGGCAGACGGGGTGGTCTTTTCAGGAAATGTCAGGCACTCACGCGTCACCCATTTGCATTCGACGCCCATCTGCACAACAGCTGTTGCGGGGGGGGGGCGGGGGGCGTCTTATCCTCCTTTTCCCGAGGAGATGACTGAGTTCCAGAGGGGCTAAGAGGCTATCTCTGCGTCACACAGTCGGTGGGTGGACCGCTGGGTTCTTCCCCTGCTCCGCCCCTTGCGTATGGGGTCTCCGGGAAGGGGGGGGGGGCGGACGCGTCTCCTGCTGCCCGTGTTATTCCAAAGGCAACGCTTCTTTCATGTCGTGAGGTGTGTCTGCGTGGTTCTTTATGGTGTCCTTTGCTCAGGCTGTGCTCAAAAAGTGCCCCCACCCCCGCAGCTTAAACACATGCAGCTGTGGTTTCCTTGAGATGTGTATGGTGTCAGCGTTTTAAACATTCACGTCGTCGAGGCACGAGGAGTGGCTGGCGGGGCAGAGCAGGGAAGCCGGCCTCGTGGTTCCAACGCCCAGGACCACGCTGTCGGTTACTGTGTTCTGCTTTTTTAAAATCGCCCTTGACTTTATTTTGTATGTTTTGTGCTTTCCTGCCAGACGGGCCCGTGTTCCTCACTCTTCTGTCTCGCTTTTCCTTTTTGACGGTTATTTATGTACATGGCTTTTATTCTAGGGGCCCTTTAGAATCGTTCTGGCACATGGTGTCAACGTTCCGTGGGATTCAGCTTCAGACTGCAGGAAGGTCCTACGCTATTTTAGGGGGAACCAACACGGACTTGTTTGCTCTGCTGTCCTAACAAATGACCCCTGTGTAGTGGCTCTTGGCGGCAGGAGTCTATGCACGTGCGGTCCTGCGGGCCAGGCGCCCGAGGTGGGCGCACGCGGCTCAGCTGGAGGCGCTGCAGGGCCGGTTCTGCGGGGAGCCCCAGCGGGCGCCTCCGCGGCGGCCTTCAGCTTCCAGAGGCCGCGGAACGCCAGTGGCTTTGGGCGCGCCCCGATAACTGCCCCCTTTTAAGATCAGCCGACGGCCACCGTAATGCCACCTCCCGAGTGAGGGGACAGCCACCGGCTCCAGGGACGAGAACCTGCACGTCTGAGGAGCGGGTCCTCCTGTGTCCCACAAAGCAGAGCCCAGGGTCTCGGATCGAGTCTCTGTTGACGCCCTTGTGTGGTTTTGCTGCCTCCGTCCCGTGGGGCCCACAGATGCGTGGCGCTCTGCGCCTTTGCTGGTGTCGGGACAGACGCCTCCCGCTGCGCCCGCCACGGGCGTCACCGGCCCGGCGTGGCCCGGGAGCGTGCCTCTGGCTTGGTGCCCTCGGTGCGCCTGTCCGTTGGGTAATTTTGGTTTTCCAGGTACATGACCACAGTTCCTAAAAGAACAATTGTTTTTCTTTGTAACTTCACACTATTCCAGAACTGCGCTCAACAAGAGTCGCCCCGAGCCGCGGTGGGGGGTGTCTCCACAGCTTGACCCGCGGCGTGAAATGTGTGCACTTTCTATCACGTTACGGAAAGCGGGCGGTTTGGACACAAAGTAACCCCATTGCAGGTTCCACGGGAGGTGCCGAGGCCCCTCCTCACGGGTCGCGTCTGGAGCACAGGCCCCGAGCTTGCTCCTGCCCGCGTGCGTGCTTGCGTGCGTGGGGCCCGTGCAGGGGCGGGTCTCGGCTCACCGGCAGGGCGGCTCCCTTTCTTCCTCCGCCCCGTCCCCACGTCCCCTCGGTCCTCCCGCCGCACCCGCACTGGGCGAGCGGCAAGCTGCCGGCCTCAGCCTCACTGCTCTCCTAGGATCAACGGCCACCCCGGGAAGTCTGTGCGCCTGGCGGGCTTGTGGAAGCTGGAGGAGGTCAGTCTGCCCTGGGCGCCCTGCCACCCTGCCCTGGGGCTGTCCCCGAGCGGCCCCTCCCGGCCGACTGACCTCCTGCCCCGCCCGCCCGCAGTGCCACCTCAGCGGCTGCATGATGGACCTGTTCGTGCAAATGGCCATCATCATGGGGCTGAAGCAGACGCTCAGCAACTGCGCGGAGTACCTGGGCCCGTGAGCACCCCCTTCCCAGGGTCCCCCCTCCTCGTTCCCCAGAGCCAGCCGCCCCAGGAACCCTTCTCCCGGCACGGGTCCCTGTCCCCTACCTGGTTCTTGTCACCCCCAGGTGGCTGGCTCTCAAGTACCGCTCGATGCGGGGCCGCCTGTCCCACGACCCCGAGCTCAAAGACTGGCAGCGCAACTACCGCCTGAACCCGGTGGACACCTTCAGCCTGTTCGACGAGTTCATGGAGATGAGTACGTGGGGCTGCGGGGGCGGGGCGGGGCGGGGCGGACGCGGGGGCGCGCCCTGGGCCGGTGCTCAGGAGGACGCCCGCCCCCCCCAACAGTGATCCAGTACGGCTTCACCACCATCTTCGTGGCCGCCTTCCCGCTCGCCCCGCTGCTCGCGTTCTTCAGCAACGTCATAGAGATCCGCCTGGACGCCGTCAAGATGGTCCGGCTGCAGCGGCGCCTGGTGCCACGCAAGGCCAAGGACATCGGTCAGGGGTCCAGTGGGACTGCTGTGCGGGACAGGGTGCCCGGCCCGGGGGCGGGCGTGGCAAGGGGCTCTGGGCCCACGCTAACCCCCTGCCCCCACGGGCAGCCCTCCGGGCCCTCCTCGGGTGGCAAACACGGGGGTCGGCCGGGGCGGGGGGCGGCTCGGCCCCTTCCAGAAGCGGTGCGGCTGGGGCTGGCATGCACTTGGCCGGCCCCTCCCTCCCGCCCTCGGGTCTGGCTGAAGGGTCTGCAGCCCCCTTGGGGGCCCAGGCCGAGAAGCTGGACTCTAAGAACAGGGAGCTGATGGGGGGGGACCCAGCTGTGGGGGCTGGGACAGAGCAGGCGTCCTCAGCCCCCCAGACTGGCCGCACCGGGACGGGCAGGCGTTGGGGATGGACGGGGGGCATGGGGCCGGGAGAGCAGAGGCTGGGCCCTGTCGGGCTTGGACCACTCTCCCCGTCAGCGGCCCGGCTGCACGGCGGCGATGGGGCGCCCTTCACAGAGCTGTGACGAGGCCCGGGACGCGCCGGCTCAGCCTTGGGGCACGCGCGGGTGGAGGTGGGGTGGGCCTCCAGCCGTGTTGGCTGCAGGAACCAGACAGCACCCCCCCGCCCCCGCTGTGGCCCAGGGACCTGGCTGTACGTGCTGGAGACCATCGGCGTGCTGGCGGTCATCGCCAACGGGATGGTCATCGCCTTCACCTCCGAGTTCATCCCCAGAGTGGTGTACAAGTACCGCTATGGCCCGTGCCAACACGGCGCCCACCCTTCAGTGGAGTAAGGGGCGCTGCCGCCCGGCCCCTGGGGGGCCCCAGGTTCCCCAGAGACCCCCGGGAGACCTGGAGCCCGGGGAGGGCTCCGGGCTGCCGACAACAACTCCCGTTCTGACCTGCAGACCCCGGGCTGGAGCCAGGATGCTGGCCGGGGCCCGGCTGCGGGGTGGGGCCAAAACCAGCTGTGTCCCGAGCAGGCCCTGAACGCCTGCCCCCCCAAGGCGACCCCGGGGTGGCCTGCTCCGGCGCCAGAGGGCAGGGCAGTGTCCCTGTGCAGCCCCCCGGCCACCCAGGGGGTCCCACCCCACGGCTCCCCTCAGCCCTGGCAGTGGAGGTGGCTGGTGGCATCCCCGAGGGTGGAGAAGGGGTCTGCGCTGTGCCCCACCGACCGATGGCCCCACAAAGCAGGAATCAGCTCCAGGGGAGCACCCCAAAGGCCTGGAGGGGCCCCGCCTGCAGCTGCCTCTCCTCCCCGCAGCTGCCTCACCGGCTACATCAACCACAGCCTGTCCGTGTTCCACACCAGGGACTTCAGAGACCACGTCGAGGCAGAGGGTTCAGAGAACATCACTGAATGCAGGTTCGGCCCCCTCCCCAACACCATGCGCGCCCTCTGAACTCCTGACCTCTGACCTTCGGTCCTCCCCCACCCCAGGTACCGGGACTACCGCAACGCTCAGGACTACAACCTATCGGAGCAGTTCTGGTTCCTCCTGGCCATCCGCCTGGCCTTCCTCATCCTCTTTGAGGTGGGGCAGAACCGGGGGGGCCTCCGCCCTGGGCCCCAGCGCGGCTGCTCGGCCTCCCCGCTCAGCCTCCATCTTGCCCCCAGCACGTGGCCTTGTGCATCAAGCTCGTGGCTGCCTGGTTCGTGCCTGACGTCCCTCAATCGGTGAAGAACAACGTTCTGCGGGTCAAGTACAAGATGCTTCAGGACAGGATGCTGCGAGGGGGCCTGAGGCCGCTGAGGGAGCCCAGCCTGGGCCCCTGGCCCTTCCCCCATGCCCCTCCCGCCTCCAGCACCAGCACCAGGAGCACCGATGTGTAAGGGACCCTGAGCTGTTGCTCAGGGCACCAGGAGACTCGGAGCCACCCATCGCCCCCCACCCCGCCCAGGGCTGTGTGTGTGTGGGGGCGGGGTGCTGGGAGAAGGCTCGTGTACGTGCAGGTGTATGTGGGGGGCCCGGGAGGCCGGTGTATGGGGGGCCCTCTGTATGTCGGGGGTCCCAGCGAGCAGCACACTTACTGTTCCATCTGCGGGAGCTCAGGCATGGCCGAACCCTGACTTGAACTTGGGGACCACTGCCCCCCATACAACTGGGGGGGTCACTTCTTATGCAGTCACATCACAACACAGGAGAACCAGCCTTTCCGGGGCCTCCCTCGGACTTCCAGGCTCCATCCTGGCTGGTCAGAGGGCCCTAACCCCACCTCTCTGCCCCGAGCCAGCAGAACTTTTGATAATAAAATAAAGCCTCTTTGTGTTGACTTTGGGGCCTCTGGTGGCTTGTGTCCGCTCTCAGGGCTAGATGGGAAACTGAGGCCCAAGCAGGGAAGGGTCTGAACATGGGCTTCCATGGACTCCCACATGAGGGGACCTGAGGCCCCACCGCCTCTGCGCCTGGGGCTTTGGGGCTGCAGTCAAGGCAGGCTTCCTGGAGGAAGGAGAAGAGCTGGGGAGGAGCAGAACCACCGGAGGCACCCTGGGGGCTGGTGGAATCTCCAAGGAGCCCCTCGTGGGCTCCAAGCTCTGTGGTCGAGCAGGTGGTTTTGCCTCTGACTCTCAGGAGCTCAGCCGCCTGACAGTCCTGAGCGCCAGCCTTGGGCGCAAAGCGGGACACTTGGGTCCGCCCTCGGCCCTGGCTGTTGGGCGGGGCCGCACCTGTTGCCGCCGCTGGGGCTGTCGCCGCTGCGCACCTGCCCCAGGTGAGCCGCCCCGCCCCTACAGTCTCCCGCGCGCCCCGGGGAACTGGCAGCAGATGAGGGGCAGTCACGGTTCAGAGCCTCGGGGGTGAGTGGAGGTCGCCGAGTCCCAGGAGTCAGGACCAGGCCTGGTGCTTGGGGGGCCGGGAGCCCCTTACCCCGAGGAGCCTCTGCGCGGGCGCCGTCCCGCAGGAAGTGGTTCGGAGCCGGCCTGGCAGCCCGCGTCGCCCGGAAGCCCGAGCATGTCCGCTTACCGGCCTCCCGGGCCTCCCCGCTGCTCCAGACGCCGGCGGCGGCTTCCTCGTGACCTCGGCGCAGGAGGGGGATGGGGAGCACGCGACGCGCGGGGACACCCACCGACGCCCCACGCTGTGTCCGAGACCAGGGCCCTCCTAGGGCTGGGGCCCGGCCTGAGAAATGTGCCGGGGCCGCGGCGCGCCAGTGGCCGGGCGGAGCGGCCGCCATCTGCGCGCTCCCAGCCGCCGCCTGCGCGCCCCCGCCCTCTGCGCGCGCGCCCCCGGCCGCCCGAGTCCCGGCGGCCGCAGCTAAGGCGGGTCGCGGGGAGTGTGGCGGGGGAACGGGGCGTCGTGGCCGGGAGAGCAGGACGGAGCTGCCCTAGGCCTGCGAGGCTGCAGCTTCCTGTGCCCGTTCCTTCCTTCGGGAGACGCGCGGGGGCGCAGCCTGCGCGGGGCGCTGAGGCGCTGCGCGTCCTGGAGGAGAGGGATCCGCCGGGAAGCCGAGGGGGCTGCTGAGCGGCAGAACCGGCGGCGGGGCGCGGGCCGGGCCGTCCCCGAAGCTGGGGCAGCAGCCCCACCGTGCGGGCTGGAGGGTGGAGGAGCCCGGGCTTTCCTAGAACCGCGGGTGTGGGGCCGAAGGTGCTGGGAGGTGCGGGGGGCGGGCTTGCATTCGGAAACGCTGTTGGAGACAGAGCCTGAGGCCGTGTGGGTTGTTTTTTTGCTCCCTGGGAGGTGAGGGTGGATTTTAGGAGAGGAGGGGGCGTCCAGGCGCGGCTGGGAGCCGGTGGCACAGATGGGCGCACAGGTGGGGACGTTCTGGCAGGCGCTTTGTGAGACAGCGAGGCTGGTGGGGGACGCGGAGCGCTCCCCTCCGCTTCCTGCCTGGGCTCCTGCTCCTGGACAGGTCGCTGACTAGAGGCGGCAACTGCTCAGGGGCTCGGCTGTCTGCTCAGCCTCCCGGCCGCTGGGCAGCTGGGGGAGAGGCTGGAGCCAGCTTGGACCTCCAGCAGGCGCAGGCTCGGCTCTGTGGCACCCTCCTCACCCGAGTTCCGGGGTGGGGGCTCGGCCCGGTTGGCAGAGCTGGGCCCGATGCAGGGCGTTGGAAGACTGATGCGTGGAAGATGCCCCGCTGCCGACCTGTGTGGGCGAGGGCAGGGCAGGGCAGGGCCCCCTTTCTGTGGACATCAGTCCCAGCCACCTGTTGCTGGGCCCCAGGTCAGCCTGGGGGTGGAGTCTGTGGTGACCACAGGAAAAGCTGTCTGTGCCCCCAACCTGGGCTCAGAGCTGGGAGCCTCTGCCAAGGCCCCCGTTCACTGCCTCACTGGAGAAGCAGGCACTGGCCTCACATCCTGGCCTCTGGTCCAGGCCGACACCACAGCCCACTTGTAACTGCTCGCCGTTGGGGGGCCACACCTGGGAGGTGCACAGGGAGGGAACCAAGGAGCCCTGCTCGAGGCCCCGTGATTGGCAGGAGTTTCCTTAGGGTGCCCCCCCCCCACCGCCCCAGAGGTCAGGGACTAGAGACACAAGGGCCTGCTCACTTTGGCGGGGGAGCGAGGTGGGGGGGAGGACCTGGAGGCCCCCCTCACACCCCGGTGGGGCGCCGTGTGGGGTCCCCAGGAAGCAGGCCACGCTGCCCAGCTGGCCCCCTTGTGTGTGTGCAGAGTGGTCCTTGCCAGAGCCCCTCACCCTGCGTGGGCCCAGCCTCGGCCCCCCTCCGCCCCCTCCCCCCCCCACCGCGCCTCAGGAAGTGCAGAGCCTGGTGGGCTGGGCCGGGCCCAGAGGAAGGCGCCTACAGGAAGAGGTAGCGCAGGCGGAGCCGGGGCACCGGCGGCGGGCGGGGCTGCGGGAACCACCAACTGCCCGCCTGCCTGGAGGGGGTGGGCGCCTGGGTGGGGTTTAGGGTGAGGAGAGGATGTGACTGCCAGGCCAGGAAGCCACGGAAAAGTCCTGAGTAAAGCACACAAACAAAAGCCAGGTCCTCACCCCGTTTGGTGATGGGTCCAGAGCTGCCGTGGGGCTTCGGGCCGGGCCGGGGGCCCAGCTGAGCAGAGTTTGCGCCCCAGCACAGGTCAATGACCTCCATGACCTCCACCCCCTGCTGGAGCAAAGAGCCGGAACCAGGTGACTGGTGCCCTCCCGCAGCGGCCGGCGGCCCTGCGTGAGCCTGGGTCCTCGTTCCCGCGGCCTGCCTGGCAGAGGCCTGCCCGCGGAGTCAGGCCGGGCCGCAGGGGCCGCCGCTCGTGCGGCGCGTGTGCCCGCGGGAGAGGGGCACAGCGGGAGGCCGTGCGCGCGCCAGGGGCTTGTGGCCGGGCCGGGCCCCTGCAGGGGCTGTTCCCAGGGTGTGCTGCCCTGCGGACCAGAGCGTTGGAGGCGTGGGGCCTCCGGGCAGGCGTGTGGGGAGGGCTGTGCGTGCCGCCGCGGGCGTGGAGCGCAGAGAATGCGGGGGGGGGGGGCGTGTGTGTGAGGGGGCCGTCTCCTGGCCTTCTGAGGGGCCAGAGGGCATGGGCCCAGCCCCCCCGGGCCCCCGGGCGCAGGTGGAGGGCCCCTCCCCGGCCTTGTGCGAGGTGCTCCGCGCGACGCTGCTCTGGCTCCTGAGGGGCAGCGGGTGCCTGGGGCTGTTTGTGGCCAAAGTTACATGTTAACGCGCCCTGTTCTTGTTTAACTTGCTCTCTGGGATGGCGGCAGCCTCTGACCCATCCTGGCGCCCTGACGGACCCGCCACAAGGACAGAGAGGGCGTCCTGCCTAGCCCTGGGGTCCGGTCTGCGCAGCGGAGGAGCCCGCTCAGCCAGGGGTGGCGCCGTGCCCAGCTCGCCCCAGGAGGCCCCGGTCAGACCATGGCAGGTAGACAGGCGAGGGGATGGGTAGGAGCCCCCCACCCCCCGCCCCTGCGACCTCCTGCGCCTTGCAGGCTCCGGGCTGCCTTGTGGCCTGAGCTCTGCTTGCCCTCCGCCAGGCTTGTGGGGGTGGGTGCTGCCGGGGGCGGGGGCAGGGCGGAGGCGTGGGCGAGGGTGGTGGCTGGGGGCCCACGACACCGAGGTGAGGGCTGTCTCTTCTGGCTCCTGCTCCTAAGCCCACTTTGAAGATGAGAAAGTTCTGGCCTCAGGGAGGAGGGGAGGCTGGCCCGCGGTCAGCGCGGGGGCCTGGAAGCCGGCCCCTGCCCCCGCGAAGGTGCCCAGGCTGACTGCGGCGGCGCCGGGAGTGCCTGGCCCTTTCCACCAGGCAGCCGGGGCTCTTGTCCTGGCGGGCGAGCCGCCAGGCACTGGGCCCTGACCTCCATGGGGCTCCGGGGCGGACACGGGGCGGCCACCGAGCCACGCGTGCCGCTGGTCGGCCCGCTTCTCCTGCCCACAGGCTGCCTGCGGGCCGTGGGGCCAGGCGTCCTGAGTGCGGCCAACCTGCCGGCCATCTTCCCGCAGGTGCCTGCAGCAGGCCCCCCGACTTCCTCTCCCCTTCTGGGGCCCAGGCCCTGGCGCCGGCCCCGGGCAGCGCGGTCACTCTGAACTGCACGGCCTGGGTGGTCTCTCCGCCCCACTGTCCTCTGCCCTCAATCCAGTGGCTAAAAGATGGGCTGCCGCTGGGCAATGGGAGCCATTTTGACCTTCGGGAGGACTCCTGGTAAGAGAACCCCCCCCGCGGGCGTGCCCAGGGAGGTGGCCTGGCGGACCCACACCCTGGTCTACAGCCACCTGGCCATGGGCTGGGGAGCGGCTTCCTAGACAGGACGCGGGCCGAGCGCCACTCTGGACCCAGCCCGAGCGTCGGTCAGTGCCCGGAGGGACAGGCGGCCCGTGTGCATGCTCTCCTCACCCTGCTGCCCGGGGCCATGGTGCCGCCAGAGGCCTGAGGCCAAACGAGGCCCGGGCCATAGGGCCGAGCCTGGGCCCCGAGGGCCCCCGGGTTAGGGTGACTGGCCCTGGGCACACGCCGCCCTGTCCAGGTTCCGCCGCTTCCGCTAGTTTATGGCCCGAGGGCGGCCCAGGAAGGCCCTTCTGCAGCCTCTCTGGGTGCATCCAGGCAGGTGGGGCTCGGGGGTCCACGGATGCTCTCGCGCCCCAGGTGAGAGAGTGGGGCCTGGCCTCCCCAGGGCGGAGGCCAACTTGTCGCAGGTGCTTGTGTCCAGCGTCCTGGGGGTCAACCTGACCCGTGCTGAGGACTACGGGGCCTTCAGCTGCTCCGTCCGGAACGTCAGCTCCTCCTCCTTCACTCTCTGGAGAGCTGGTGAGGGGACACGGGGGGCAGCTGGGAGGGGGGCCTGGGGGCCTGAGGAGCCTGCGGCTGCAGGGGCCGGCGGGGGCGCTGCAGTGGCTCAGGCCGCAGCTCTGTCCGCAGGCCCGGCGGGCCACCTGGCTGCGGTGCTGGCCTCACTGCTGGTCCTGCTGACCCTGCTGCTGGCGGCCCTGCTCTACGTGAGGTGCCGTCTCAACGTGCAGCTCTGGTACCAAGACAACTACGGGGAGGTGGAGATGAACGGTATGTGGGCCGGGCCGGGCAGCGTCAGCCGCATGGCCTCCCTAGGCTCCCTCTGGGCGGGGAGTGCCCCGGGCAAGTGGGGGGCCCCTGGAGGTGGGGGATAAGGACGCATCGGCGCTGCGGGGCTCCGGGGAGCACACTAGGAGCGGGGCACAGGGCCCCCGTCTGCAGGAGGGGCCCAGTGGCCGGTCTCCTGGTTCGAGGACCCCCTCCGAATCCTGTATTGGGGAGGGGGCGTGGGCGGGGTCTGAGTCTGGGGTGCGGGCCTGGGCCCTGTGCGTGTGTGCGGGGGAGGGGGGGGAAGGGTGAGGCGACCCTCGGGGGCGGCACCTGGGAGTGGCGGCCCGGCCTGCAAAAGGCCGCGCTGATCCGCCGCCGTCTGCAGATGGGAAGCTCTACGACGCCTACGTCTCCTACAGCGACAGCCCCGAAGATCGTAAGTTCGTGAACTTCATCCTGAAGCCGCAGCTGGAGCGGCGTCGGGGCTACAAGCTCTTCCTGGACGACCGCGACCTCCTGCCTCGGGCAGGTACTGCGGGCGGGCAGCGGGTGGTGCGTGCCGTGCCGGGCCCCGCCCCCAGCGCCGGGCCCCGCCCCCAGTGCCGGGCCCCGCCCCGCGCCCCGCCTCTCACGCTCTCCCCTGAGCCCCGCCCCATCGCCACAGCCCTGCCCCCTAAGCCCCTCCGTGGGCCCCGCCCTCTCGCCTTGGACCCTGACCCCCTGGGTCCCCGCCTACCGCTCCTCGCAGAGCCCTCCGCCGACCTCCTGGTGAACCTGAGCCGCTGCCGGCGCCTCGTCGTGGTGCTGTCGGACGCCTTCCTGGGGCGGGCCTGGTGCAGCCACAGTTTCCGGTGGGTGTCGCGCTGCCGGCTGGGGGAGGGGCCCAGCGGCGACCTGCTGACTGTCCCGCCCCCGCAGGGAGGGCCTGTGCCGGCTGCTGGAGCTCACGCGCAGACCCATCTTCATCACCTTCGAGGGCCAGCGGCGCGACCCCGTGCACCCTGCGCTGCTCCTGCTGCGCCAGCACCGCCACCTGGTGACCCTGCTGCGCTGGAGGCCCGGCTCCGTGGTGCGGGGGCGGGGGCGGTGCGGCCCGGGGCGGGTGGGGTCCCGGGGCGCGCTGCCGGAGCTGTGGCCTTTGAGGTCCCAGGCGCCGATGGGTGCGCTGCCTGGCGGTGGTTGGGGCGGGGCTTTCAGCGTGCGCCTCCCCCGTGTGTTCACCCGCGCTCGGGGCCCCACCTTGGCCCCCAGACGCCTTCCTCTGATTTTTGGAAAGAGCTGCAGTTGGCGCTGCCGCGGAAGGTGCAGTACAGAACAAGGGAGGGAGACCCCCAGACCCGGCTGCAGGATGACAAGGACCCCATGCTGATTGTGCGAGGCCATGCTTCGCAGGGTCGGACCCTGGACCCAGAGCTGGACCCCGACCCCGAAGGGGACCTGGGTATGCGCACGCAGTCGCGCCCCGACCGGGAGAAACTGCCTGGGGGCGGAAGCGGGGCCGGACAGCCCCGAGGAGCGCAGAGAGGGGCTCAGGTGGCGGGGACTCCTGTTTTCTGGAGGGCGTGGCGCTCTCCCCGCGGAACCCCTCGCCTCCTGGCGTCTTCCCCAGAGGCGCTGGGTCTAAGGCCTGCCCGGGGCTGCGTCACCGCCCAGGAGGGTGAGCAGCGGCGAGCGCAGCCTCAGGGCTGGTGGTGTCCCTCTCCAGGTGTCCGAGGGCCTGTCTTTGGGGAGCCGCCAGCTCCACCGCAGGCCAGTGGGGTGCCGCCGGGAGAGGCCCGGGGCAGCGAGGTGGATGTCTCGGACCTCGGCTCTCGCAACTACAGCGCCCGCACGGACTTCTACTGCCTGGTGTCCGAGGAGGACATGTAGCCGGCCCCAGCCTCCGGCGGAGCCGCAGGATGACGTGCGCCCTGCCTGCCTGTGGCCCCGGACCCCCAGGGCCTGTCCTGGGGCCAGAGAAATAAAGTCTTTTTGGACCCTGCCTGGGCCTCCTCATGTCCTCTCCTGGGGCAGGGAGTGGGCACCCCGTGTCCCGGGCTGGCTCCTCGCGCTTCCTCGCGGGCTCTGCAGGCCCAGGGCCCCCGGCCTTTTCTCATTCCCACGGCTACTCCGGCACCGTCACCGCCAGCAAACCTCGAAGTCCACTCCAACCCCCGCCCCCCGCCCCGCCTCCGCGCTGCGGCAGCTCAGGCGGTGTCTTGCGCAGCCTCCACTGGTCCCTCTGTGAGGAGCAGCGCAGCCGCCCCCAGCCCCTCTGATCTAGACGGATGCAGCCCCCTTTGGGGACTCCAGGTTCTGAGCTTCGCTAAAGGGGCCCTTTGTTGTGAAAACATCAGTGGGAGCTTCACAGCCGAAGGCCGGCTCAGTGAGGGGGGCGGGGCCCCAGAACCTGCCGGATCCCAAGCCTCAGGCGCACAGCCTGCGATACCCTGGGCGGGCGCCTCCAGGCACGGGGGTGCAGGGCAAAGAGGGGGAGGGGGCCTCTGCCCCGGGAGCAGGACCCTGAAGTGGGGAGTGGCCACCGCTCTGAGCCTGAAGTCCCCAGCTCTGCTGTGTCCGCGCCTCCGGTGGCCGCTGCCTGGTGCCCTGCCCACGCTGCTCCCGGCCAGCTCTCCTCGCTGAACCCTCCCCCCACCCCCAACCCGAGAGGCCTGTGTCTGAGCCCAGGGGACGGCATGGCTGTGCTTGGGGACACGGGCACCCAGGGGTCGGACCAACCTAAGAAACACGCAGGACTGTGGTTGCTGTCTTCACAACCACCGTGTTTATTCCCGGCGCTGGCTGTCCTGAGGCACTGCCGGCCACAGGCAGCCCCACCTCTGCCCTAACCGGTCACCGCCCCACACACCAGAGCAGCTTCAAGCCCTGCCCCACTCCCTGCCCTGCGGAAGCCCAGTCCCCAGCTGCGTGCCCCCCGCCCCCTCCCCTGTCTTCTCCCTGGCGGCCCAGGCCTTTCCAAGGCGCATGCGGGGCAGCAGCGAGTGGCCCCTGGGCCTTCAGCCTTGTTCTCCAGGCCGGCCGGCAAGCGGCATGGAGCCGAGCCCGTCCCGCGGAGGCTGGGCCGAGTCGCGTTGTCCTCCCAGGGAAGGCCTCGCCTAGGGGCCCAGGAAGTCCTCCTTTCGGTAGCCCTTCTGCAGTTGGGGGGGGACGGCGAATGAGAGGGTGCCGGCCACCCTGCAACCCGCCCCGCCCCCCGGGCTGCTGGTGTGCACCCCTCTCCCGGGGTCTCCGGCGCCACCCCGGTGTGTGAGCCCCAGCATGCGCTGCCCCGAGGCCCCGCCGCCGGGCCGGCCTGCCCCCGGTTGCCGGAACGTACCGCCCGGAAGTCCCGGTGGAGCTTGCTGTACTGCCACAGGTTGGCCAAGAGGCTGGAGGCTGCCCGGGAGGACTTCTCACTGTCGGGGCTGAGGGTGGAGAGGGGGGGTCAGCGGGGCACGGGCAGGGCCGAGGCGGGCGGGGCGGCGGGGCGGCCCTCACCTGTCGCGCTTCTTCTTGATGAAGACCAGCTTGCGGAGTCCGTCGAAGTACAGCAGGTCCCGGGCCGCGACGGGGCTGGCCACCACCAGGTGGTTGAGCACAGCAATGATGTTCACCAGCACGTCGGCCGGGGGAGACTTCTCGCCCACGCTGCCCGGCAGCTTCTCGATCAGGTGGCTCACCACCTTGGTGGCTGGGGCGGGGGGGCAGGAGGTCAGTAGGTCAGTGTCTGCCCCACTTCCGCCCCCGGGGGCTGGCGAGAAGGCAGCCCGGCTGGGCAGCAATAAGGACCAGACCCCGGGGAGAGCCCCCTGGGCGGGCGGAGCTGACTCACACATCTCATCCTTGTTCCTGGCGTTCCGGGACAGGTTCCGGATGAGGCCGGTCAGCGAGCGCAGCTGGTGGTGGTCGGCCGTGCGGACGCGGTCCAGCAGCGGGTTCAAGATGCGCTCCTGCTCCAGGGCCAGGCGGCTGAGCACGCCCGCCCACTGACGGGGAGAGGGGCTGCTGAGAACAGGCGAAGACCCCGCGCCCCTCCGCGTCCTCGGGTCCCCTCGCGGGGGAGCTGAGGCGGGACTGGCTCCCGTCCCCGGGCACCCCAGCCGGTCCTCACCGAGCGTGGCTCCGCTTGGGCCCCGCCGGCTTCGACCTCCTGGCACCTCCGCCCGGGCCCCGTGCGGAGCCTGGAGGCGCCCAGCCCCAAGGCCTGTCCAGCCTGGGAGGCCGACCTCGTAGCCCTGCTGCCCCACAGACGTCCCCTGTCTCGTCCCTCCTGCTCGGCTCTGAGGCCGTCGCCCCCCCCCCCCGCCTCCTCCCCTGTCTCTCTGGGGTCCGGGCCCACCCACGGTCCCGCCGTCCCTCTCCCAACAGACTGCAAACTCCTGGACAGCAGCTCTCGTCCCTCCCCCGCCCCCGCACCCCACATGGCCCCTGTAGGGCTCTGCGGCCCCTCACCCTGCGGTCGCCGGCGGTGATGTTCTGCAGGGCGCCGGCGGCCGCCTCCGTCGTGTGCCGGTTGAGCTCGCAGCGCTGCAGGAGGCGGTTGTACAGGCCCACGATCTGGGGGCTCCACAGCCACTCGAGGCCCTTGGGGTCCTTAGACACCTCGGCGAAGGTCAGCGCGTCCGCGGTGAGGGGCAGCTGGGCAGGGAGGCACGAGGGTCAGCCGGGGTGGGGCCGGGCGCCCTGCCCCCGCCCGCCCAGGCCCGAGCCCACCTCTCGCAGCCGCCGGCTCTGTGGCGTGAAGCAGCCCACCACCTCGCCGGGCGGCGCGCCGGCCACGTCCCTGCGGCCCCGGCCCTCCAGGCGCTGCAAGGCCGACGGTGGCATCTCGTCGTACAGGCGGTAGGACAGGTTCCTCAGCACGCACACGGCGTTCTCCACGCTCTGCGGCGGGCGGACTGCGGTCAGGCCAGGCTGGCGTCCCCCCGCCCCCCCGGCACTGGCGGCCCCTCACCTTGTCCTCGCACTTGCCCACGTCCAGGGCGTGGTCGATGTAGGTGACCAGGGCGTCCACCAGCCCGTGGCACTCACGCATCTTCTGGCGGGTGGCCTGGGAGGCTGAGCTGAGGTTCCTGCGGACGGAGGCCGGTCAGAGTCCCCCACGGGGACCCCAGGGAGAGCCCGCCCCAGGGGGACCCGAACCCAAGGCTGAGGGTCCTCAGCGCACCTCCCCCGGTCCCCCACCAGGCCCCCCCCTGCCGGCCAGGTCCCCCGCACGACCACCCCGCCCACGCCGCGAAGCGTCCAGAGGCAGCGATGAACGTCAGACCAAGCCCCTGAGTTAACGAGACCTGAGCCCGCCGGCCTCGCGCCGGGCGGCCCGCTTCACCCCTGCGTGAGCTCCCAGCCTTGCCTGCTCCGTCTCCGTCCAGCCCCCCGGCTGCCTCCGCTTTGTCATCAGGCCTCCCAGGCCCAGCTCGCTCCCCATGGCCGTGCCTCGGCCTTTCCCGGCCAGCGGCCCCCGCCTGGGCTGCCCGCCGGCGCACCTGAGGAAGCCCGTGGCGTTGTAGAAGATCTCGGACTCAGAGGCGTTCTGCTGGATGAGGGGCGGGCCCCCCGCGCCCGAGAGGGGGCTCAGCACCAGGTCTGTGAGCTGCTCCAGCGTGTCTCGGGCCAGGCGGTCCTTCAGGTGGTCGCTGGAGGACAAGTTCCACAGGATCCCTGGGGCGGTGGGACCGAAGCCGCGGTCAGGGGCAGCTCAGCGGTCCCTCTGGCTCTCCCTCGGGCGGTGGGGCTCGTGTTTGAGCTTCCCGCCTGGCGTGTGAGCCCCGCGCGCGGGGTCACGGGGCTGCAGCAGACCCTGGGGCCACAGCCCTGCGTACGCTGCCCCAGGGGTAGTCGCCAAGCCAAAGGAAGGGGCGGGAGCGGGCGGGCGGGCACGGGGACGGGCACGGGGAAAGGGCCGGCCGGCGGGGCGGGCGGCGGGGTCACCTGTGACGTTCTTGCGCAGTTCATCGTCCTGCTCGCGCAGCGTCCGCAGCAGCTCGAAGATGCCGTTCTCCTCCACCAGGGCCAGCTTGTTCTCCGCGTTGTCGTAGATGAGGTTGCGCATGGCGCCCGTGGCGTGGCGCTGCACCTCCTGGTTGGCGTGGTTGAAGAGCTTCACCAGCCGGGGCACAGCCTGGAGGCTGCGGGCCTGCAGGCACACACGCGCCGCGTCAGCACGCGTGTGCCCACGGCGCATGCAGACGTGTGCAGCGGGGGGGAGGCATATACAGACGTGAGCAGGTGTGTGCACGTGTGTGCACGGGCGGGAAGGTGTGTGTAGAGGTGTGCACAGTAGTGTGCAGGTGTGTGCACATTGCTCCCTCCAGCTCCTCCTCTGCGGAGGAGGCTCTGGTCAGCGTGAAGCCTCCCCCGTCAGCTGGGGGCAAGGGCGGGTGGTCGGGGGCAGAGGTCAGGGAGAGCTGGGGGCCAGCAGGGGGTCACAGGGCGGGCACCTGCTTCTTGGCCGCTGCGTCGCTGTAGCACTTGTGCTGGATGTAGGCCGCTCCCAGCACCTGCAGGTTCGGGTCCGAGGCCATGAGGTACTTGACTGCCGAGGGCAAGTCGATGTCGTTGAAGCTGCAGAGACGGGGCCAAGAGTCAGGCCAACCCTGGGGTGACTGGGGCCACGGCACAGCCCCTCCCCACGCCGGGCCAGGCTCACCCGCTGCTGAGCCTCTGCAGAGCGCGCTGACCGCTGTAGCTGTCCAGCCCCCGCACGTCCGGCAGGTGGCCGGCATCGCCCAGGCTGAGGCTGAGGCTGCGCACGGAGGGCGCCCGGGCCACAGGCTCCAGGAGGGGCCCCGGCACAGCCCCAGCCCCGACGCGGCTGCGGTGGCTGCTCTGGAACCGCTGCAGGGTCCGCATGGCGGGCGCGCGGATCGTCCGGCCGGGCGGCGGCCCCTCTACAGCCTCGGGCCAGTCCAGGCCCCCTGCCCGGCCGGAGCTGGAGCTGGCCTGGCGCTCGTAGGCAAAGGCCCGGTAGGCGGCGGCGGCGGCGGGCTCCAGCTGCTCGGACGCTACGCTGCAGTGGTCGTCCAGGCCCCCGGGCCCCAGCCGCAGCGAGCGCAGGGACAGGGTGTCGTAGTCCGCCCGGCCGCCCCCTGCGCCCCCGCGCTCGTGGAAGGACACGGGCCGGGTGGCCATGGCTGCGGCGGGCTGGCCTGCCCCGTACCCCGCGACCCCAAAGGCGCTGACCCCGTTGTGGGCGGCACTCAGCCTCCGGCTGCAGCTCAGGTCCACGGCCGAGCGGGAGGACCAGGCGGCCTGGCCGTAGGCGGGCTTGGCGATGGGCCGGAAGGTCTGTGGGCAGGACGGGGAGGGCGGTGAGGCGGCCGGGGCCCTCCCGGACCCTGAGACCCCCGCCTCTCCCGTGGGACCGCGGCGCCCAGGCTGTGGCCGGGGCGGGTGCCACTCACCGAGGCGCTGTCCCCGCCGAGGCCCTGTGAACGGGAGCTGAAGCCCGCCTGCAGGGTGTGGTACTGGCCTCTCGACGTGCCTGCGGATGAGACGGCAGCAGCTCGGCCGGGCCCGGTCGCAGAGCGCTGGTCTCCTGCCTGCCCCCGCCAGGGCCCTGGGGTCGAGGGCAGGGGCTGGGGGCCGGCGGCCGCGGCCCCGGTCCCCACCGTCGCCTCGTCTGGCTCCTCTGACGGCAGCCCTGGCGGCCCCCCTCCCGCAGCCTCGTCTCCCCCAGCGGTGCTGGGGGACGGGCACGCTCGGCCTGCGGACCCCCGGCCCCTCCGGGGGCGGGCCAGGGGCTCCTGCGCCGGCTCCCCGGCCTGTGCCAGGGCCCGGAGCCTGGTGCCACGCTGGGCATGCCGGGCACCAGGAGGCCACGCTGACGTCCTGTGAGCCCGTCCTGTGCTGCGGTCACGCAGGGCGGGGCTTTGCTCGCTGACAGTGTCCCTGGACCGGTCCGTCCTGAGGGGCTGTTCCCGGTCCCACCTGGCAGAGCCACCCCCACGCCATTCAGCCGCTCACAAATGGAGGGCGCCGTGCCCGCCCGACGCCGCGGGGAGTGGACGGGCAGGGGGCGGGGAGATGGGTTGTGGTGAGCACGTGGCGGACGGACAGACGGTCGGGCCGGAGGTGGCGGGATAGCTGAGCCGGAGGGAGCACTGGCTGGGAGGGTGCGGGGCAGCCCGCGGGGCGGGGTGGACGGACAGGTGGCGGGTACCGGCCCCGGCGGCGCGGAGGCACAGCCTCGGGGGTTCTTGGGTGGGGGGCTGCCTGGGGGACCCGTGTCTGCCCGGGTCCCTGCGGTCCCGTCCCCCCACAGGACTCAGGTGGGGAGGAGGCAGGGGCCTCTGTCTCAGACCTGCTTCCGGGCAGCGGCTATTAACCCTTTGACGCTAGCGAGGCTGAGCCCGGGGACCCTACCCCCACCCCAAATTATAATCTCCCTGCCCCTAATGGCAGGGCAGCCAGGGTGGTAATTAACCCTTCCCTGCTCCACCCTCCACCCCGTGACCCCTGGGCGCCGACCAGGCCGCCGGGGCGGCTGAGGCCTGGGCATGGGGGATGGGGGGTGGGGGGAGGACCCCCGGCTGCCCTGGTGACCCCTGTGCCAGCCAACCTGCACGGGGACCACTGTGGACCGAGGCCACCGCCCTGGCACCCTGGCAGGAGCACCTCTCTAGCCCGGGTCCCTGTTGCTGTGGCTGAGGGAGGGAGTGGCCAGAACAGCCAGGCACACACTCACTCACACCCCCACAGGATGCACACCCGTGGGCTCACGCTCGCACGCACACAGCGTGCACACGCCAGTGGAGCTGGGGCTCCGGCCCAGGACGGGCTGCCTGGCACTGAGGGCCCCCCCCGGCCGTGGTCACGGAGAGTATCTGGGTCACTCCAGCGGGGCCTCCCCTGCAATTCCGCAGGGGACCCTGGTCAGACAGGCAGGCAGGTGGCGCTGGCCCAGGATCCTGGACCCGCCCTCACGTTTCTGTCTGCTGTTCCTGCGGGGCGTGGGGGTGGGGAGGGGCCCTGGAGCTGGGGCGCCTGTCTCCCTGGCACGGATGTGCGCGCCCGCCTGTCTCTGGGGCCGTGTGTGAGCCTGTCATGGGGCGGGACGTGTGCATGTTCCCGGTTTGCCCCCGGAGACGGGCCTGCTCTGCGCCGTGTGCCGCGTGCCGTGTGCCGTGTGCCGTGTGCCAGCCGCCCTGCACAGGGGCGCAGGGCTGAGGCGCAGGGGGGCCCCGCCAGGCCCGCCTGGAGGACCCCCGGTGCCCGGGGGGAGCGGGGAGCCCCACCCATGGCTTCTCCCACACCCTCTTGGGCGGGGTGGGTGACTCAGGGCAGGCCCTGGTGAGTCAGGGAGCTGAACCCTGGAGCCAGCCTCATCGGGGCCTCTGGCCTGGCACCACCACACCCGCCGAGGCGGCCCCCGCCGCCCCTGCCGCCCCGCCACCCCCGCCGCCCCGCCGCCGGCACCCACCTCTGGCTGTCGCGGCCAGCCCGTCGGGCTCGGCGGTCCCGTTGTGCCTCGGCTGCTGGCCCAGCTGCAGCAGGCGCGCCCGGACCTGCTCCTGAACCCGGGCGGCCCGCAGCCGCTCGGCCTCCGGCCCCTCTGTGCCCCGGCGGTCCAGCTGCAGGTCTGAGGGCAGCGCCAGGGAGCACACGCCGGCCTCGGGCTGCAGGGCCGACAGCAGGAAGTTGCTGTCCTGCATGGCCGCGGGCCGGCGGGCCTGGGGCCGCCTGGCCTGGGCCGCCGCGGACGCCTCCAGCCTGCACTGTCTTCAGGTGTCGTCCTGAGCGGCCCTGTCCCCGAAGTTCCCTCCCCACTGGCCCGCAGACAGACGCCGCCCAGCCCAGAGCTCCGCTGGGGGCGGGGACACCTGGGCCAGGTGGGAGGGCGGGGCCGCCTGCTTAAGGTGGAATTTGGGCGGGAGAACAGGCGCTGCGTGGCCCGGGTCCTGGCCTGGCCGCCCCTCCTTCAGCCGGGCCGGGCTGGGCCGCAGGGCTCTGGGCCCAGGTTTGCTCCCTGTCCGTCAAGGCCCCACCAGGGCCCTGGGGCCGGGGGGGTGGGCTCGCCAGGCCCTGCCGGACTCTAGGCGGTGCCAGGGACCTGACCGGGCGGCCGAGGGGGGCCTAGGAGGCGCTGAACAGTTTAAAAAAAATAGAGTCACTATAAGGAGTCGGGGTCAGCGCTAGGGGCCAGGGTTAGGGTACAGGGCGAGGGCGGAGCTTCCCCAGGGCCCAGCTCTCCGACCTCTGTCCCTAGGCGCTGGGAGCCCCTACCAGCCCCCCGCCCATCCCCAACGCCTCTGGGGGCTGGCTGGGCCCCTGGCACCCTCCCAGGCTCCTGCCCTCAGGCCGTGCGGTGGGAAGCGCTCCCAGCCCATGAGTCAGGGCTGTGAAGGGGCACGGGCGGGGCCCCCACGGGGCCGACTCGGAGGGGCCTCTCCCAGCTGCCGGGCAGGGCCGAGCACGCAGAGCCAGGACTCAGCGGGGGGGCAGGAGGCCCGGGGTCTCCCGGAGCCCCTCGCCCGGCTGGGCCGGCCGCCGCGGGCCTCCCGGTAGGCCTGGCGCGGGCCTGGCAGGGGAATGAAGGGGGGCCTCGTGGGCCTTTTGGGTTCCCCTCGCAAAGCGCCGTGGGCCACTCTCACAGCCCCCCTCGCCCTAGGGCCTGCCTCTGGCCCTCGGCCCCCCTCCTGTGGCTGCCCCCCGACCCGAGACAGTGGCCTTACTGTGGAGTCAGTCCTGGCAGGGATGTGGTTCCAGGGGGGAAGGGTGGTGGGGGCAGAGGCCTGGCGAGGAGGAAGAGGGCTCAGTGGGGGTGGGGGCTCCAGGGACGGTCAGAGGGCAGCGTGGGGGGGGTTACGGGGCGGTGTGGGTGTTTATGGGTCCCTGGAGAGGTCAAGGTGGCGCTGGGGTGGGGCCCGAGGGCCGGAGGCGGAGCTGCGGGGTGGGAGACCTACCCTGGTGGTGGTCCAGACACCGCCGGGCTCGTGGCTCATCCCCAAAACTGCCGCTGCCCACGGAGGGGTCCTGGGCTCCATCCCCGGCCCAGGGAGTTTGTCCAGGGAGGCGTCTCACTGCGGGACAGAGCTGTGGGGGCACCGAAGGGCGGGGAGGGAACGCCCGCACACCCAGCTCATCAGACCGGTTGCTTCCCTGGAGACGTGTTCGGTGTGGAAAAATCCCGGGAGACAAGTTTGTGCGGTGCAGGGTGCACCTGGAGGCACACGCCTGGACAGGGCCAGGCCCGCCCTTCGCCGGGGTCCACCGGGGCCCCCGGGGGCCCGCCTGGCACACGACTGGGGCCGCTGCAAGCAGGGGTCCAGTGGGCCCGTGGGGAGACCCCAGGCGGAGGGGACTTCGGTGGGGGTCACAGCCATGGGAGGGAGAGGAGGCACCCCGGTGGGGGTGGCCCTGTTTTCAACAGCTTGTGGGGTCCCCAGGGCCAGTTCTGTGAGGCTGCCCCTCTCCTCTTGGCAGGGAGGGCTGTGGGTGCCCAAAGCTGTGACGAGCCCCCTGACAGGGGGACCCTCCCCACGCGGACCTCCCGCCTCTGCCATGCGGAGCCCCAGCAAAGCCTGGGGGCCCGGCTCACTCTCCCCTCTTGCCACGGGGCCGGGGGGCCCGGCTACGGCCTGGGCCTGCCCCGCTGCCCTCAGCCTCCGGCTGGGGCCCACCTGCCCCCTGGACAGCTGTCCTTGGCCCTCCTCTGCCAGGACCCAGGCCGGGGGAGGGAGCGAGGAGGGACCCGGTGGGCTTCCTGGAGGAGGCGGGTCTGTGGCAGAGGGAGGGGCTTTGCCTGGAGAGCTTAGGGGGGCCGCTGTGCGGCGGAGCCTGGGGTCCTGCATTCGGCCCCTCCAGGTGCCTCTGGCCTTCAGGGTCAGACCCAGGAACCGGGGCGCCTCCAGTGGTGAGTGAGCGGCTCCCTTCCTGGGCAGGCAGGTGGGGGGGGGCCTGAACCCTGCCCAGATGGGAGGAACGGATGGGCTGGGGCGCCTCCTGAAAGAGGGGATCCCCCAGGCGGCCCTCACACATGTCTGTGGAAGAGGAGCCGGGGAGAAGAACAGGGGTTCAGGACGAGGGGCCTCAGGGCCAAGAGTCAGAATCGGGGGCGGGGAGGAAGGCCCCCGGAGTGGCCTTTGGTGACCTGGAGGTGGGGGAGGGACAGGCTCCTGCGGTCAGGAGCCTGGAGGGGGTTATTAGGAGCAGAAGATGGCATGATGTTAACAGCAAAATAATATGCAAAACAAAACTCAGAAGTGCGCAGGCGCACCGAGAAGTTAAGCAGCCGCGGGTGGGGGCCCGCAGGGGTGGGGCGGGGCCCGCTCAGCCGCCGCGCCTGCTGCCAGTGGACGGGTGGGCAAGGGCGCAGCGCTTCCTCAGGTCCCCCAGAGGCACGGCGCCTGCTGCCTCTCGGCTCCAGCCAGGGGCGTCCGGGTGCCGCGCTGGGACGCGCCCACACTCGCAAACCTTCCCACGTCCTGTGGTCTGGGCTCTCCCTCCAAGGCCAGCCCGGCCCCCGCTTCCTCCAGGGAGCCTACCTGGAGTGCCGCCCTGGGCCCCGCCCCAACCCTCGGTGGCCCTGCACGGAGCACAGGGGACCTGGCCGCCTCTGGGCCCCGAGCCCTGCCCTGCGCCTTTGGTTGGCAAGGTGCCTGAGGGTCCCCCCCGCCCCCCCCCCGCGGTCCCAGTGGCTCCAGGGTGTGAGCGGCACCTTTCATCTGCGATCCCACCCTCCACCCCGTCCGCCCACCCCTCGTTCTGAGCGCTTCCTGTGCACGGGCGCTTCTCAGGGACAGGCATGTGCCACCGCCACAGGCGCAGCTTTCTGCTGGGGTCCACTGGGGTCCGCAGACAACGGACAAATCGGCCCCCAGGCCGCGGAGCCTGTGCGGGCTGTGGGGAGGCCGCAGCCCCGGCGGAACCCGTGCGCTGCAGGGGGGCCGCGCCGCACCGCAGGACTGTGACCGGCACAGGGTGGCTGGAGCCACCGCCAGATGGGGCGTCGAAGGGGCCGGGGGATCCTCGGTGCTTTTGGCAGGGGCTGACGACCAGACGCGTGTTTCCAAAGAGCAGCGTTCTCTGTGGCGAGGCTGAGTTAAAGGGAGCGGAGAGGCTGCGGGCGGCCTGGGCCTGCCGGGGCGGGGAGCTTGGGGACAGACGGCCACCTGCCCTGTCCCAACAGCGCGTCCCCGTCACCGCGGAGAGCGAGCCGCCGAAGCTGCCTGTCCGTCCCGAGAGGACTCCCGTTTACAAAGGGCGGCCCGCGTACCGGGCGGGGCGCTCGGAGGGTGGGTCGCGTCTGTGCTCAGCCCTCACGGGAACCTCAGGAAGGCAAAGGTGTGACCGCCTCCTTGTTGCAGACGGGCAACCGAGGCCCCTTGAGGCTGAGGAAGCTTCCAGAAGTTGCAGCGCGCGCTGGGGGTGCAGAGAGATGTCCCTCCCGCCCCGCGTGACAGCAGGGCAGGAGCAGCCTCGGGGGCCAGCGCTGGCTGGCGGGGCGGAGGCCTTGGGGCGCGCCCAGGGGTCCGCCTGCTGGGGCCAGCCCGCCTCCGCCGCCGGAGCTGGCGGGCTCAGGCCGCTCGCGGTGCCCGGCGGTTTAGCTTTAGTTCTGGTTTAAACTGGGCCCTGTGCCGCGAACCTTTGCGCACACGGCTGTCCCTCAGAGCCCCTGGCCCGCGGGCGCTCAGCCCCTGGACGCCTTTTGCTTGGAGGGCATCAGGGCACCATTCGGGGCTGGCACTGCCTCCCCCTCAGGACTGGGCAGGCGTTTTGTGGACTCTGCCTCGTCCAGGTGGGGCTGTGATCCCCGGCGCCTGCCGCCCGCAGGGTCCTGGCCGCTGGAGCCAGTGACGTCGCGTGCGTGTGTTAGGGGTACTTTCCTGGCAACTGCGCGTTCTGGCCCGCATTTATTTTGACAAAGTTGTCTCTGCTACGTCGCTGGGCTATGATTCTGTCTTCCCTTCTCTCGTCATCTGGCTGAGCTCTGCGCCATCCTCTGCCGTCTCCCGGGAACTGCTTTTGGCGCCTCTTTGCCGTCCGCTCCGTCTGGCGTGCTTTCCTCGAACCCGCCTCCTGCTCCCGGCTGGGTCTTCGCCCACGGCTGCTCTTACTTGTGAACTTGCTGAAGTGGCTTTTCGTTCTGCAAGGGTTTTATTTTTCTTTTCTACCCCCCCTCGCCCCCCAAGTGGTGTCAGGTAATTCCCATTTTCTTCGTTTGCATCGTTGATCTACAACAAGGCTTTATTTATTTATTTTCTCAGCAGTTTCAGGTTCACAGCGACGTGAAGAGCAAGGAATTGCCCCGCTCTGCCCTCGGCGCGCTGCCTCCGCCCTGACCAGCGTTCCCCAGCAGAGGGCGCCGTCGTCACGCCCGGTGAACCGGCCCCGCCGCGGCAGCACCCGCCGGAGCTCACCGTTCACACCAGGGCTTAGCCTTGGCGCTGCGCAGTCCATAGGTCTGGGCAAAGGTCTGCTCCCGCCCGGCCCCGGCCCCGCCAGCCGCTGAGCTTCCCGCGCCTTTCCCAGAGTGTCGTGGAGTCGGCGTTCTGCTCCCTGTCGCCCTTTCGGGTTGGCTCCCCTCCCTTAGGAACATGCATCTGCGTTTCCTCCATGTTTTTCGCGACCTGGTAGCTCATTTCTTTTTAGCCCTGAATTAATATGCCACCGTCCGGGTGGACCCCAGTTTGTCCATCCATCACCTCCTGAAGGACGTCCTGGTTCCTCCCCAGTGTTGCAGTTGCGAATAAAGCTGCTGTAAACATCTGTGTGCAGGTGTTTGTGTGGGTGTGGACGTAAGCTTTCAGCAACTCTGGGTAAACACCAAGGCGCAGAGTGGCTGGATGCTATGGCGAGAGCATGTTTGGTTTGGCCAGAAACCTCCAAACGGTCTCGCCGAGCGGCCGCACCGTCTGCGCACCCAGCAGCAGTGGGTGAGATCCCTGCTGCCCGGGTGCCCCCCGCACCCGGCGGTGCCCGCGCTGTGGACGTGGGGCATTCGGGGGGCGTGCAGTGGAGTCTCCCGGTGGCTCTAACACGCACTTCCCTGACGAGAGAGGATGCAGAGCATCTTGTCTGGTGCCTGTTTGCTGCCTCAACTTCATTTCCAGCGAGCTCTTCAGCCTATGTTTTAATTGGGCTACTATTTGTTTTCTTACTGCACTTGTTGAACTGTAAGGGTCACTCTTGTATTTTGGGTAACAGCCCACTATCCGTGTGTCTTTCGCAAATATCTCCTCCCACCGGTGGCTCGTCTCCTCCTCCTCTCCACTGTCTTTGGCAGACCAAGAGTTTTCAGGTTCACGAAGTCCAGCTCCTCAGTTTTTTTCACAGGTCATTGCCAAACCCCGAGTGGTGTAGGTCTTCTCCTGTGTTATCTTCCAGAAGCTTTATAGCTTTGTGCTTTCCATTTAGGTCGGTGGCCCATTTTGCGCCAATTCCCGCGAAGGCTGTAAGGCCTGAGTCCAGATTAGTCTTTCTTTGCGTGGGTGTCAGGTAGTCCCCGCGCCACTCGGTGACCAGACGGACCGTCTTTGCTTCATCGTGTTGTTTTGCTCCTTTATCAAAGATCAGGGGACAGTGTTTGTGTGGGTCTCTTCTGGCCTCCGTGGGACGTTCCATGACCTGCGGGTCTGCCTCCGACGAGCCCACGCTGTCCTGGTCCCTGAGGCAGCACAGTCAGCTGCGAGGCCGGGCGGCGCGTCCTCCAGCTGTGGCCTCCTCCAGCGCTGGGTGGGCCAGCTGGGCCTTTGCGCCCATGGAAGCTTCAAGATTGGTTTGTCGATAACTTGCTGGGGTCTCGCTGGACTGTGTTGAATCTATAGATCAAGCTGGGAAGGACTCTTGACTGTGTTGAGTCTTCCTGTCCGTGAACATGGACTATCTCTCTATTTAGTTCTTTATGTTTTATAGTTTTCCTCCTATAGAACTTGTTCGGATTTTGTTAGATTTACACCTAAGTGTTCCATTTTTACGGTGCTAACGTAAATGGTACTGTGTTTTAAATGTCAAGTTCCAGCTGCTCATTGCTGGCACATGGGGAACAATGTGCCCTTGTGTGTTAACCTGGTGTCCTGCTATCGAGCTACAATTAATTTGTTCCAGGTTTCTTTTTTTCCCAATTCTTTTGGGTTTTCTCTTTCTTTCTTTCTTAAAGATTTTGTTTGTTTATTTTTAGAGATGGGAAGGCAGGGAGAAAGAGAGGGAGAGAAACATCCCTGTGTGGTTGCCTCTCACACGCCGCCTCCTGGGGACCTGGCCCCCAGCCCAGGCAGGCGCCCTGCACCGGGAATCGCACCGGGACCCTTGGGTTCGCCGGCCGGCGCTCGGTCCACGGAGCCCCACCTGTGGCTGGGGTTCTTCTGGATCTCTGTATGGACAGTCATGTCCTCTGCAAATAGTTTTATTTCTTCCTCCTCGATCTGCAGACCTTCCGTTTGCTTTGCTGTCTTGCTGCAGATCTGGGACTTCCACTGTGACGTGGAAAGGGCCTGATGACCGGGGCTTGTCACTGACTTCTAAAGTGTTCTCAGATGTCACTTCCGACCACCTCCCCTCCCCCACCTGCATCCTTGGTGGCCTTCAGCACAACCTTCGGGTCTTTGCTGAGATGTCACCTTCTCGGACTTGGCTTTTTCCGACTGCCGTTTGCATCTGCGACCTCGTTCAACCTCGCGACCCCTTGTCTGGTTTTATTTTGCTGCCCAGCAGTTGCCCCGCCTTGTCCTTGTTGCCCACCCCTGCTCGCCCTCCACTAGACTGTCAGCTCCACACGGGCGGGGAGCTTTGCCTGTTTTGTTGACCACTCTGTCCGCAGTACCTGGCACATCCTGGGTGCTCCTTAAAGAGTTGTTTAAACAGATTAATAAATTACGGTGTTTGTGTAACCTAGATTACATGGAATGCCATCTGAAACTTTCTTATTTTTCTGATGTGTGTGCTTTACCTGATTGTGGCTTACATCCTTCCTATCTTTTAAAATTTGTTGTTTTTTCTGCCCCGACTGGTGAGGCTCAGTGGATTGAGCACCGGCCTACGATTCAAAGGGTCGCCGGTTCTACTCCCAGTCAGGGCACAGGCCTGGGTTGCGGGCCAGGTTCCCAGTAGGGGGTGTGTGAGAGGCACCCGCACACTGATATTTGTCTCCCTCTCTTTCTCCCTGCTTTCCCCTCTCTAAAAATCAATCAATAAAGTATTTAAAAAATAAAATTTGTTATTTTTCATTTTTTAAGATTATATTTATTTATTTATTTTCAGAGAGGGGAGTGGAGGGAGCGAAACATCAATTGGTTGGTTGTCTCTCGCACGCCCCCTGCTGGGGACCTGGCCCGCAACCTGGGCCTGGGCCCTGACGGCGTCAAACCAGCGCTCAGGCCCCTGAGCCTCACCAGCCGGGGCTGATTGTGGGTTTAATTGGTGTTCCTCTGGCGATTAGTGATGTTGAGCATTTTTTTGTATGTCTGTTGGATACCTGCACGTCCTCTTGGGAGAGATGTCTATTCAGGGCCTCTGCTCATTTTTAAATCAAGCTGCTTGTTTTTCCGGTGTTAAGCTGTATGAGTTTCTTACACATTGGAGAGGTTAGCTCCTCATAGGACATGTCATTGGCAGTCATGTCCTCAGCTTCCACAGGCTGTCTTCTTGTTTTGTTGAAGGTTTCCTTTGCTGTGCAAAACTTTTGAGGTTGAGCCCTGGCTGGTGGGGCTCAGTGGATCGAGCGCCGGCCTGAGAACCAACACGTCGCTGGTTCGGTCCCCAGTCGGGGCACAGGCCTGAGTTGTGGGCCAGGTCCCAGCAGGGGGCGCGCGAGAGGCCACCCCATGTGGGTGTTTCTCTCCCTTTTTTTTCCCCTCCCTTCCCCTCTCTGAAAATAAATAAATTCTTAAAAAGAAAAAAGGGAGTTTGATGTAGTCTCATTGTTTATTTTGTTTTGTTTCTCTTGCTCTAGGAGACATATCTAAAAAAAACAAAACCCCAAAACTGCTGAGTGATGTTGAAGAGTTTACTGCTTGTTTTATTCTAGGTATTTTATGGTTCCAGGTCTTCCGTCTAAGTCTTTAATCTGTTTTGAGTTTATTCTTGTGCATGGTGTCTAGTGTCCTTTTTCTTTTTCGCCGGTGTCTGTCCACTTTTCCCAATACCATTTATTGAAGTCTGCTCTTCCTCCTTCCCCTCCCCCTCCGTAGTGTGTGTTCTGATGCCCAGAGCTAGTTCTTTTCTTGCTTCGCAACATCTGTAAGTGGGAACAATCTGTCTTAGATACGTAGCAGGGAGTGGCCAGTATCAGCTGGGGGCATCTGGTGTCTTCTGAGCGGGTGGATGGCGGCTGGCTGTGCTCTACCCTGTGGGCACTTGTCAGTTGGATCAGCAGGACTTACCATGAAGCCCAAGTCCCAGGTGACTTGGTATCTCTGAACATCTGGCTGCCAGAGCCAGCAGCCCAAGTTGAATGCCTCCCCCACCTGCCCCACCCCGTTCCTTCCAGCGGGGCCATCTCTAGAATGTTCTCGGGGCCAGACTGGAGTGTCTATCTGGTTTCTTCTATGGAAGTTCTCCCTGCTGCTCTGTGTCCGTAGGTGCGAGCCTAGGTGAGGCGCGACTTGAGGACACAGCCTGGGTGAGTCTCAGGAGGGCTGCTGGGGCTGCTGGGCCCCCACTGACCGCGAGGCAGCAGGCGCCCAGAGGGATGGCCCCCGGGTCCACACCGTCTGCCCTGGAACCCGCGACAGCCGCCTCGCCTGGCAGAAGGTGCTGTGTGGATGCGAGCAAGTGAAGGATGTTGGCTGCCACCACGAGACAGCTGTCCGGGGTTATCACAGGGCCCCTGTGAGAGGGAGGGCCAGAGTCGGAGGAGACCTGAGGGTGGGAGCAGGGGCGACAGAGAGGCAGGGACGGGGACGGGCCAGCGGTGAGATGCTGGCTTTGAAGGCAGAGGAGGAGCCCTTGAGCAGAGAAACCCAGGCGGCCCTGGAAAGGAGGCAGCGCCCGCCCTAAAGCCTCCAGGAGGCCGTCCTGTAGAAACGGCGCGTTAGGGCTTCTGACCTTCAGAGCTGCAAGATCAGAAACTCCGCCACGTTCGTGGAACTTCCTGCAGCAGCTCCGCGTACCTCATGCTGGCAGGCAGCCAGCGCCCGGCGGACCGCCAGCCTCCCTCCCGTGCCTGGGACTCAGCCCGATGCTGGAGCTGAGCCCTGGAAGAGCTGGACCTCGCTGTCGTCCAGCCTCTGGGTCGGCCCCCTTAGTACCTCCTGACCTTGAACTTCCAGCTCCATGGGCAAATGGCAAACCCCCTCCAACCAGGTCGTAGGGCAGTCCCCACCCAGGGTGCGAGTGCCTCTTTGCCTCCGAGGAGGATGGGGTTGGACTGGTACCCGAGTTTTCAGATGCAGGGGACTAACTACGTGGAGGAGGTTCTTTGCTCACAGGTGGGACAGCCATGTGACTCCACAGGCACTCGGCACGGGCAAGGTGTCCGGGGCCCTTCCCCTCCGGGGCCCAGTACGGAAGCTCAAAGCGAAAGGGTGGGTGGGGGCCAGTGGTCTTGGGGGTGGAGGGTGGGCTCAGCATGCCGGCTGCAGCCGTGAGTTGGGAATGGTCCTCGGGAGCAGCAACAGAGCCCAGGGCCACCCACAGGCGCAGGGCTCTCTGGCTGCCCTGGAGGCCCGTCTCTGTCCTCCCAAGAGAGCCAGGCAGAGGACCAGTCAGAACTAAAAAAAATATTTCATTTCATTCTGAATAAAAAATGGAACAGACCGAACTCTTGGAAGTCCTGAAAACAATGTCATTGCTACGGCAAAATTTCACAGAAATCATCGCACAGAGTGTGAGGCTGAGCCGGGCCTGACCTGCTGTCCAGGCCGCCTCTCCGGGGAAGGGCGCGTGGGCCGGTGGCCTCCGGGGCCAGAAGGGGCAGGCGCAGGCGGTGGGGCTGCGTCCCCGCGCTGAGCTCCCCGCCCCCGCCCCCGGGGCCCCAGGAAGCAGGCTCAGGACCACAGCAGCGGCTGGGCGGTGTCCGGTCCTCAGGGCGCCTCCCGGCGGGAGCCCTTCCGGCCGCGGCTGCGCGCGCCCCACATGCCCCGCCGAGAGTGGTAGTGGTGGTAGAAGTTCCGCAGGCGCAGCCGCTCCACCTCCAGCCCGGCCTGCAGGACCCTGGGCGGAGACGGGGGTCAGGGCGCCTGCCCGGGGCCACGCCGTCAGGGGTCCCGCTGTGGGGCCCGTGGGAGGGCAGGGACTCCGGTCCCCGCTGGGCCTGGGGGCACAGTGGGGTCAAGGGCTGTCCCTGGTCTGCAGGGCCCTGGGGCAGGGTCCAGGACCCCGGGGCCCCGGGCCCGGGCGGAGGAGGAGGGGGCGGGAGTCTGCCCCCGGCCGGCGGAGCGTCACCTGTCCAGCAGCTCCCAGTCCTCGCCGCCCCACTGGTCCCGGAACTCCTCAGTGTTCATGCCCCCGACGCGGTCAAAATCCGACTTGTAGATCCCAAAGAGGCCGAAGCCGTTCACCTCCCAGTACCCTGGGTGGCGGAGGGGACCCTCAGACCGTGCTCCCTGGCAGCTGCCCCTGGACCTCCGGAGGGGTTCTGGGGTGGGTCCCCTCAACAGGGGGCTCCCAGGGCCACCCTTCCATGTGGGTCATAACCTAGGAACCTTGCCCACGCCTGGGTGCTGGAGGAGGCTCCCAGAGGCTGAGCAAGACCCTGGGGGTACCAGGGGCACTCTGCGGGGGCGGGGGAGGGCATCATCCTAGACACCACAGGGCATTTAGGGCTCTCGATGGGGCCCAGGCCAGCCTCGGGGGATGGGAGGCCCCAGGGAGCCTGAATTTTACCCCAGCATTACCGTGTGGGTCCCCCGGCCAGCTCCCACAGCCCAGGCGCATGACCACGGGGGCAAAGGCCAGCTGGCCCTCTATGCAGTGCTTGCGGATGCCGTCCAGGATGTTGGCGGGGAAGTGGATGTGCAGGTCGCAGAGGAAAACGATGCTGCTGGCATCCTGGGGGTGGCAGGGAGGTCTGCGGGCTGCCCCTCCTTGGAAAGGCCGCTCCGACCTCGGCACCTGTGCCTCCTCCGCCCCGCCCACCTACCTCCACCGCGTCCACTCCAGCCTGCAACCCTGCCGAGCGCTCGAAGTTTCCGGTTCGCCTCAGGTATTGGTAGCTGGGGGTGGGGTGACAGATGAGGATTCCTGGCCGCAGGAGAACCCGTCTCCCCGGGAGGGAAGATGCGCTGGGCGCCCGCCCACCCCTGGTGTGTGTCGGGGCGCCATTACCTGGGCAGCCGCGCCGTGCGCAGGGCCCGCTCCACGTCCATGTCCTCGCTCTCGAAGTCCACCAGGACGACGCTGAAGTGCGAGTCCCCGGTGCGTGCGTGCAGCGCGGCCATGTCCGCCAGGAACTGCGCCACCCAGCGGGCCTGGTTCTTCACTGGAGGGCGGGGCCACTCAGCCCGTCCGGCCCCACGTAGGCGTCCGCTCCCTGCGAGGCGGCCTGGGCCGCTCTGCCCCGCCCCATCCCGCCCGAGCCGCCCCATCCCGCCCGCGGCGCGCGCGCACCTGGCACGATGAAGTGAACCATGACGTCCTGGCGCCAGGCCAGGCGCAGCGGTCGGCAGAGCTCGGGGCGGCCGTCGGGGCGCGCAGAGGCGGCGGGTGCCGGCTCTGGGCTCTCTCCGTCCCCGTCGGCGTCCGCGGCGCGGGCGCCCGGCAGACGCAGGAAGACGTACTCGGACAGGCGCAGGTGGCTGCCCCCGCGCTCCCGCACCTCCAGCTCCAGCAGGAAGCGGCTCCCGCGCGCCGAGTCCCGGCGCTTCTCCACGTTCACGATCCGCAGGAGCGCGTAGCGCCTGGGAGGCAAGGCCAAGTCAGCGCCCAGCCTTGGAAAAGGAGGCCCTGCCAGTGGCCCCGTCACACCTTCCACCCCAGGGGGTTCCCCGAAGGCAGGCGCGCGCTGCGCACCCCCATTCCAGGGCCGTCCGCGCTGGGAGGCGACCGGCCAGCCCACATCCTCGCGGGTCATCTGTCTGCTGCGACCCTCCCGGCAGGCTCAGAGCTAGTCAGCGGCACCCACGACACGCAGGACGAGGCCCCAAGGCCTATCGCGGCCATCTAGGGCCTTCAGCAGTCCCTGAATGGGGGCCTTCTGTTCCACCTCACACTAGGTGGCCAGACTTCCTCTTCCCCTGGTGTCTCTGTCCTGGGGCGCCCCCCAGGCGTGCTTGTCCCCGTGTGACCGCTCCGAGGCCCTGGGCAGCTCTCCTGAGCCTCCCTGCCCCCCGCCCCGCCACTGGCCCAGGGCTGTCCTGGTTCTGGGAGAAGAGGCCCCCGCTGGCCCTGCACTGCCCCAGACCGCCCCACCCCCCAAACCTTCCTTTCCCTCCAATCTGCCCTCACGGGAGGCTCCTCCTTGTGCTGGGAAAATAGGATCCTGAGCTTGACTGAGGCCTGTCTTCCTTCCCGCTGTCCTGCCCTCGCAGGTGCGTCCCCACGCTGGGAGCACACGTGGCTTCTCAGGGGCCCAGCCGCGCCCACCGCGCTCTCCCCAAGGCCCGGGACTTCCTGCCCCAGAGGCTCTGGGTCTGCCCGCCCTGTCCCTCCTCGGCCGCTCCACTGCCTGGGGACACGGAGCTGCTCTCAAGAGCAACGCCAAGGGGAAGCGTGTCCTTGCCGCCTCTGGAACCAAACCTCCCCGACCCCCAGAGCCAGGCCGGCCCACGCTGCCGTGGCCACGCCAAGGTCACATCAAGCCCCCCAGGCAGGTCCCCATGGGCCCCCCCCCCCGGCACCGCTCCCCTCCGAGGCAGCACCACCGCTGCCTTCACCCAAGCCGCTCAGCCCGGTCCTGCTCGAATGGATCGCAAGGCGAGGAAGCGAGTCCTGACTGGCTTGCGGGCCCACGGTGGGGCTCCGCCCTCCGTCACCACGCGGCCCAACCCTGCCGACCCGCTGGTGCTCCCTTGAGGCCAGGTCTGGGCGCCTGGGGTCTGGGGGAGACCCCAGAGGGCCAGGAGGCAGGAGCCCCGCACTCAGGAGACTCCGCCGGGAAGGCCCAGGGGCCTATGCCGGGGAGGAGGGCCCCGGGGCCTCAGGTGGACCCCGGGGTGGAGGGGTGGCCTGCACGGCTGAGAAGCATTTTTGGATCCAAGGTGACAGGCTGGGATTGGGTGGCACAGGACAGGGGAGCCAACGCAGGCAGGGGGCAGGGTGTGCGTGGGGGCGAGGTTCCCCCATTGGACAGGGCCCCTGGGCTGTATACGAGGGGTCCAGAAAGGAGAGAAGACGCTGAGGATCCCGAGGGGGCAGGGTCCCCACCTCCACCCCACCCCCGTACCCGCCATGGCGCGCGTTGAGCCGCTCCATGTACTGAGCGACCACGTCCACAGCCTCGGCCTCAGGCAGCTGGAGGTTCCCAGACACGTTGCAGCGCAGGTCGTTCCAGTCAGAGCGCAGCGTCTCGAAGTCCACGGCGCCCACGCGGAACGTGCGCTGCCAGTCGATGGCCTCCTCACGCCAGCGGCCGAGCGCCGGGCCGGCGGCCTCCTCGCTGTCCTCCGAGGCGGCCTCCTCACCAGGGGCCCCATCGTCGTCCCCTTCCTCCTCCTCCTCCTCCTCCTTCCCCCCAGGCAGCTGCGGCCTGGACACCTGGGACAAGCTCAAGAAGGAGGTGACAGGCCGTGTTTCCGAAGACGTGTTCAAGTTCTCCGTGGGTGCTGTGTGTCCCAGCAGCCGCGCCGCGCCCTCCCGGCTCCCCTGCGTGGCCTGCGCCTGGGAGGGGGGCCTCAGCTCTGTGGCCTGGGAGCCCCCGGTCCTATAGCCTCGTGACCGGGGCGGGCGTGGGGGCGCCCGAAGCTGCACGCGGGGCAGAGGTCTGGGGCGCAGGAAGACCCCCGGGAAAGGCGGCCAGGGCGGGCCACCTGGGTCGCGCGGCTCTAGGGCCCGAGGGGGCGCCCGCAGGCCCGGCCGCACCCGAGTCACGTAGACCTTTGGGGGCGGCTGGGCTGCCGCCGCGCGGGGGGGCGGGGCGCGGCCTAGGAAGAGGGGCAGCGGGCGGGCGGCTCGGGCGGCCCAGCTCAGCGCGCGCTGGGGCATCCGCTGGTACGCAGGGCTGGGGGGCGCGGGCGAGGTCGGCGCGGCCCCGGCCTCCGTGGGGGCGCTGGGGGCCGGGTGGCGGCGGCCGCTCTGCGCCAGGCCTGCCTCGGTGGGCTCCAGACTGTCGAGCAGCTCGCCGTCGTCCTCGTCGTCCAGGAAGTCTGCGGAAAGCGCGCTTAGCCTGGCCGGCCCGCCCGCGGGCGCCAGCCGGGGCGCTGGGGGGCACTCACCTTCCGGGCTGAGGAAGAGGAAGGCTCGGCGCTGCCCCTGCTCCTCTTCCTCCCCTTCCTCCTCCCGGTCCATCTTCATGTACTTATAGAACCCAAACCTGGGGGCGCGGAGCATCAGAGTCTGCCCCGCAGGCAGAGGCCCCGCCCCCCCGCCCCGAGCGGCCCCACCCACCTCTCCAGGTACAGCGGCGACTCGCGGTAGAAGCACTTGTTCTCCGTCTCCATGTGAGTGAGGCGCGTGTGGTCGTTGGGATAAACGAAGGACAGGTACACCTGGGCAGAGGGCGCAGAGGGCTCAGGGGACCCTGGGGGGGAGGGCCCGGATCTCAGGGACCGGGACGTCCTGGCGAGCGGCACTTACAAACTGCAGTCCCTGGTATCTCGCGATAGGAAAGTCCTTGACGACGTAGGTGGGCGCGTAGGCGCAGGGCTCCAGCACGTTCTCCAGACTTGACGGCTCCACCCGAGGGGCTGCAAGAGGGGGGTCTCAGCCTGGCCGCCCAGAGCCCCCCGCTGCCCTCCCCACCCTGCGGGCCCCCTCTCACTGAGGAAGAAGGTGTCTCGGGGGTCAGGCCTCAGCATGTCGGCTCTGGGCTCTTCCAGCGGCAGGCGCCCCCCCACGTGGCTGGCTGGGGACTGCGGGACGTGGGCGACGTTGTCCATCTTCAGGGCTGACTCATCTGGGGGCGGAAGGGTGTGTGGGGTGCTCAGGACCCCTGCCTCTCCCTGCGCACCTCCAGAGGCAACCCCGAAAGGGCCCTTCATCAAGGGCCCGCCCCACCCCTCAGAGGGGTGCTGGCCGCACCTGTGTACAGGGAAACGTGCGCAGAGCCTATGACCTCGAACTTCAGGCCGGGCAGGAAGGCTCGCCACTGCGGGGCAGAGACGGTGGTCAGGGCCAGCGGGCGGGGCGGGGGTGGGAGCCCCGCGGGGTCACGGAGGGGTGGGTCTTCCCTGACGAGACAGTGGGGACTGGTGGGGGCAGGAAGCTTGCAGGGGTCCCGCGAAGGGGCCGCGGGGAACCGGGGAGGCGCAGGAGGCTGGGGCCCCGCTGTCAGGTAAGGGCATCCTGGCCCAACTCAGGCCTCCCTGACACCCGAGTGCTCCCTCCCCCCATCTGCAGTTGCTGCTGTCCCAGAGGTGAGGCTGGCCTTCCATGGGCCAGAGCCGGCACCTGCCCCCACCTCTGGGGCAGCTCCCAGGCTCCTTAGCAGACCCTGCCCCGCCCCCACCCCTCACGCTGGGGCTCCTGGGGGCTGTCCCGGGCCCTCTTCCCTTCCCAGCTCGTCCAGGGCCCGTCGATGCCCTCCACACCCGCAGGTGGCCTCTTAACCTGGACCCTCTGCCGGGCAGGCGGCACGGCAGGCGCACCAGACACCTGGGGCATCCCAGGGTGGGGCTGCGGGCGCCTCGGCCGCTGTGGTCACCAGCCCACGCTCTGCCAGCCTCAGGCCCTCTGTCCTGCCCCTCTCCCACCCCCGCCCCGTCCAGTGGCCGAAGGCCCCGGACACATGGCCCCAGGATCTCTCCACACGGTGGCCTGAAGAGCACATCCAGCGGCCTCAGTCTCGGATGTCTGGGCGGCCAAGGTCGCGCTGCAGCCCCACCCCGGCCCCTCCCCCGTGAGACGGCCCTGTGAGTCTCTCATCTTTCAAGGCTCACTCAGGGCCACTTCCTCCAGGAAGCCTCCCAGCAGTGTTGACAACCTCCCCGTCAACGGGAAGGGAAGCTCCTGGGGACAGGGTCCACAGCCGTCTTTCCTTTGGTGGGGCCGGTGGTTGGAGGGGGAGGCAGGGGGCTGGGGCGCACTCACGCCCACTTCCACGTGGTCTGAGCCCCGGTCGTCCTGCTTGTGCAGCAGCTCGAAGTAGTACTTCCGGGAGGCCATGAGCCTGGGGACAGAGGGAGTCAGGGCCGTGCCTGGCCACGCCCCAGGAGCCCAGAGGAGGGGGCTCAGGACCTGCCCCTCGGCCCCACGCCACTCACCGCCTGGGCTTGGACACCTGGGAGCTGAACTTGGTGAACTCTCCAGGCGCCGTCCACTCGGAGCCGGTCTGGAGGGCAACAGGAGGGGGCTCACCCTCTTCTTGGGGCGCCAGACCACCCCACCCCTGTTCTGAGAGGCTGGAGGAGGCTGCAGGAGACAGGGACCGAGGCCACAGGGTGCCCAGGAAAGAGCGAGGCAGGTGGGTGGAGGGCGGAGCAGGTTGGGGCTGCGGGGGGCGCGTACCTTGCCCACAAAGGCCACCAGCTGGGCACCTGCCGGGCTCTCGTTTGGGCTCAGCCAGAACTCAGAGTTGTCATCCGAAGCAACAGAGAACTGGACGTCTCCTAGGCCACGAGGCAGGGGCTCAGGAGGTGGTGGGCCCTTCAGGGCACCCTCCCCGTCGCCCCCCCACGCCCCCTGGTGCCCCCTTCCCCGTACCATCTCTTGCCGGGTGGATGAAGCCGAATATCCGGAGTCCGTAGTTCTTCCACTTGGGGGACACGGCCAGCTTCTTCACGGTGGTGCGCGTCTGGGGGCAGTGACCTCCGATGTCAGCACGAGCTTGGCCCCCTGCCCACCCCGGAAGGCCAGCTGTCCCCTGTGCCCGGCACTCACATGAGGGAACAGCGGGAAGTGCAGGTTCCTCCTCAGGTGGCCCACGGCGCCCCCGCACCAGTCCTCAAACACGTGCAGGTTCACCTGCCCCTTGTACTGCGGAGGGAGGGGTCTTACCTTCTGCACAGCCTGCCCGGCCCGGCCCGGCCCCGCCCCCCAGGCCACTGCAGGCTCCCAGCTCACCTCCTCCCGCCACGGGGGCGCCTCATGGGTGAGGTTCAGCGGGGGTGGCCTTCCGGTTCCCCCAGAAAACAGCATGTTTGGGTCCCGGCCGTTGGGCTACAGGAGAAACGGCACCAGGGTCGAAGCTGAGCAATGAGAAGGCAGGGACGGGGCTCACAGCCCCCCAGCGGCCCCCCAGCCGGCGGCCCCTGCCCACCTCTGCCGGAGTGTGGGCCACGCCCGAGCTGCACTGGGTTCTCCACGCTCGCGGCCCCTACCACGGGACTCGGGGTCCCCCCTGGACGGGATACCCGGGCTCTCCCCCAGGGCCCAGCTCACCGCCTGCTCCTCCTCGCGACTCTCGCTGGAGTCCTCCGCCCTCTGGGTGGACAGCGCCACCCGGACACCCCGGCCGTCGGTCCCACCAGCCAGCTTCTCACCGTCTGAGGGGGACACGTGGGTGTGACCAGGGCTCAGGCGCTCTCCAAGGCCACAGCCCCTGCTGCTGGGGTCAGGCACCCCCGTCCCATGTGGCTGGACCAGGGCAGGAAGGCCAGAGTCCCCTGCCGAGGTCCACCCTCCCCGTGCTACCGGGCGCCCCGCCCTGCAGCAGGGCAGGCGCTGGGTCCTTCCGCCTCGGCCCCCGGCAGGGGCCGGGAGCCCTCTGCCTGGCTTTTGCAGCCCCCTGGCTGGTGTGAGGGAGCTGGCCAGCCTCATCAGTGGCTCCCCCTCCAGGAAGACCCCCAGGGCTGCGCTGTGCCCTCGGCACTCTTCCCGTGGTCCCGGATGTTTTGTGTCTGCCTCCCTTTCAAGGATGGAGCGCTAAGGGTTGCTTAGCAGAGGAGCTTGCTGTCTTGAGGCTAAGCCACCCCAGCAGTGGCAGTGCCACCTGCTGCCCTTGAAACCAGGCCCTGGGGCCAAAGGAGCCCTGGCTGCACCCTGGGCAGAGGAGGGAAGGCACACTGCTCTGGCTTCTGGGGACCGGAGGCCGAGGCGGCCTGGCCAGGCGGCTGTTGCCAGGAGCCCGTCCCAGGTCTGCCTGTGGACGTCTCCAGAGCTTGGCGAACGCCAGCCCCTTCGCCTGAGGCAGACCACCTCTGCACCCCCAACCCCCAGGCCAACCCCTGGGGCGTCCAAACCCGGGACCTACGCCTCTAAGGGGAGGCTTCACTGCACCCCACCTCTGCGCCCCCCAGGGATGCCCGGCCCAGGTTCCCCACGCTGTTCCAGGGCCTGTCCCTTGGGGGCTTCCTGTGGTGGGGTCCCAGCCCAGGCCGGCACCGGGGCCCCGCAGGGCTCAGCCCCAGCACAGCGAGGCCCAGACAGGCTCCCCGCCTCCCTTCCCGTGGGGACGTCTGCCTGCACAGGATGCGGGACAGGGGACAGTAACCCTGCTGCCCCATCCAAGGCGGCCTCCCGGTGGAAGTGCAGACAGCACTGACCCGCCCAAGCACCGGGGGCAGCTGCCCTGGGGGTGGGCTCACGTGGCTGAGCCCCGGGGGCTGGGGCTGCTCCAGGAAGGTGCCGCCTGAGGCTCGATCTTCCAGGACCCTGAACAGCTCCCGCTCAGCTTCAGTGTCTAAGGAGTGGGGTTCCCATGCCGCCACCCCTCCCATTTGCTGAGCTAGGGCCCCGGGCTGCTCAGGAAGTCAGGCTGGGGAGGACTGTGGTTGCTCCGAAAACCACACAGGCAGGTGGGGAGGGGGCCGGTGTCGTGCCCTGTGGCCCTGCCTTGCTCACTGAGAGCTGGGGCGGGGGTGCCTCTTCCAGGGGCTGAGCAGGGCCGGAGGCCTCTTGAGGGGGCGGTGGCCGTGAGGTGCATGGCTTGCCAGGGCACAAGCCCAGACCTCTGGCATGGGGCCTGGGGGGCCGGGCGTCAGGCACACCACGGGGAGGCAGAAGGGCTTCGGCACGCGGGGCCAAACTGGGACTGGGCAGGGCGGTTGGGACCCTCCGTGGAGGGGCCCCGGACGTGGTGAGTCAAAGCCATTGTTCTGACTCTCACCCCTCCCCCGTCCTAAGGACACCCCGCTTCCTGGAGGAGGGTCGGCTGCCTGGCTGGGATGTTTCCGCCCCAGGTGGCTCCCTGCCTCCCTCCGTTCCCTCCTCAGGGCCCAGGGTTCTGTCCCTGCTGCTGGGGTACTCTTCCCCAAGTGTTGTGTCAAAGGTCGACACCTCCCAGAGGCCGTCCAGGTCGCCCCCTAGACCCCCAGGCCTTGCCCACGGAGCTCCGCGAAGTGCTTGCTGGGTGCACTGTCTGTCCCCACTGGAGGGCAAGCTCCGGAGCGGGGGCGCGCGCACCCCAGGCTGGCTCGCGCCGCCACGCCTTCCCCCAGCACCCGTCCCGGATCACAGGGGCACCCGGGCACACCCTCCAGGACGCTTCCAAAGGCTCTCTGCCCCTCGCCCCCGGCAGGTGGGGGAACCCGAGGCTCCGCTAAGTACCCAGGCAAGCGGTGGAGTCGGCAGCCGAGCTCGGCGCCTGGAAATCCCAGCGCGCCTGAGGGACCCTGCAGGAGCCCCGTTAACCCTGTCACTGCCGGCTCCAGGCCAGAGCCGAGTCCGCCGAGTTCCTGGGCCGCTCCCCAGAGGGTCGCGCTCGTCACTGATGACGTCGCCGAGTGTCGGCGCAGGCCGAACCGCGTCCCCTGCCCCAATACGGCCTCGCTGGGAAGGGCGGACGAGGTCTTGCGGGCGAGTCCGGCCCACGCCGGGAGCCGAACGCTAGGAGGGCCCGGACCGGCCCTGCTCGGGGCCCTCGCCGCCCCCCGCCCCCGGGCGCGCGCCTCCCTCCCGTACCTCGCCCGTAGCCCAGCCGCTGGCGCAGCGCGCGGCCCTGGCGCACCAGGCTCAGGTGCACGTACGTGAGCCACGCGGCGCAGGTGAGCAGCACCAGCAGGAGCAGCAGCTTGATCTGCTTGCGGATCTTCTTCACCGGGAACCACGGCATCGCGGCCGGTCCGCCCCGCCCCGGGCCGCGCTCAGCGGCTCCCGCGCGCTCCACGCCGTATCCCTCGGCCCTGCATGGCTCTTTGTCCGCCGCCCGCCGCCACGGGCGGCGGCCGCGACCCCAGGCTGCCCTTGGCCGCGGGCCCGGGGTGGGCGGCGGAACGCCTCAGGCGGTGCCCCCGCCCGGCCCCGCCCGGCCGCTGGGGCTCCACGCTCTTGGGGGCCGCGACGGGACTAAGCAGCATCCACGATGCGGTGCTACCCACCGTGAAACGGGCCCGGCCTGCGCGCGGCGCGAGCCAATCGGGACCCGCCGGCCCGCGGGAAGCCAATCCGCGGCTCAGGAGGCGGGCCGGCGTGCTAGGGTGTGCCTGGCGCCCGTCTCCACGCAACGCGCGCGCATCCACCTGGGCGCGCCGGCCCGCGCAGCGCGGGGGCGCGGGCCACCGGGATAGGGTGGGAGCGGAGCACCGGACAGGAGGCTGCAGGGTGTGAGGAGGTGTGGAGGGTTGGGGACGCGAGGACAGGGGGATACAAAAGGCGGCAGACGCCGGACAGGGCGCGGGGGCGGGGAGGGGACACGGGGAGGTACGGGGACCCGGGCTTGGCGGGACGGGTCGGAGATGCGCAGGCGATGGGGAGGTGCGAAGAAGTGGAGGTGCAGAGGATCGCGCGACTCGCGGACACGGGGGCGGGAACGCAGGCTCGGGAACCGGGGTGTACAGGGGTGGAGTCCGTGGGAGGCGCAGGCTGCGGGTGGGGGGCACAGTGGGGACTCGCAGAACAGGATGATGGGAGCACCAGGGGCTTCGTGGGTGTGGGGCGAAGGCCGGAGATGGGGGGCAGCCTGGTCTTGGAGCTGGAACAAGCCCCCTGCAAACAGCCAGCCAGGACTGGGGCTCAAGGTAGAGAGAGAAAGCCCGTTCGGGGACAGGCCACGTGGGTGGGCGGTGAGGATGGCCAGGGGCTGAGGCGGCCTAAAAGCGCATGGCTTCGCCCCGAGAAGGATGAGGAGCCGCCAGAGGACCTTGGCCTGGGGGCCGGGGGCCAGGTGGGCAGGGGCAGTGGAGCGGAGAGGGACAGAAGAGGCCCAGGCAGGAGGCGCCGGAACCGCCGGAACCGCCGGAAGGGCGGTGGGCGCTGGCTGCTGGCTTCAGTGCCGGTGTGGCTCCCGCCCCGCCCCGCCCTGCTCCAGCCTGACCTCCTCCCCTGCTGCCGCACCCCACGCCTGGTTCCCGTCTTTTCTCGCGCGGTCACACGTCCCCGGTGCCGGCGGTGTCAGGCGGCTCTGCCACGCCCTGTGGGTCCGTACCTGAGGCCCCGCAGGACCGCTTTCCTCTGCTCCACAGTGTCGCGGGCCCCCCGTGCGGAGGACGCTCGCGGCTCGCGTGGCTCCGGGGGCTGGGCTGGGTCGCCGGGGGCGCTCTGTGCGTCTTCGGTGCCTCGGAGACGGCTGGGCTCCGTCGGGATGATTCAGCAGAGCACCTCAGGGTGGCTGCTGCAGGGAGGTGGCCTCCGTGCTCCAGCAAACCGGGCAAAGTGAGCCGCTCCGCGCCACTCGGCCACCTGCCGTCACAGCCTCCCGGTCTGAGGAGGGGACGGGGACCGCCTGTCACCCTGGGAGGACTGTCCAGGAAGTCGCCGTCTGGTCTCACGGTGCCCGCCGTCCCCGCCCCGGTGCCCCCGTCCTTCGGTTCTACCCTCGAGGCCGATGACGGCGTTGGCCACCTTCCTCTCTTTCTGTCGTTCTCTCCTCTGTCTTTCAAAGCGCCCTGCCGGCACCTCCCATTCCCACGCCTTCCCTCCTCCACGTCCCTTAACAAATGCTCTCTGTGCCTTGGTTAAAATACATGCCCAACTGTGTACATGTTAATGTTACATTAACAGTACTGTGCTATAAATCTCACCACGTTTCCCACATTGTCCCCAAACTCCTGCATTGCCACGGACGCCGCTGTGCGTGCGCCTCACGCTGCCCTCGGCCCGCGGGTGCTCCCTCTCCCGCCCACGTGCCCGCCCCCAGGACCGGCACAGCCGAGCCTCGGGGACACGGGAAGGAAGGGGCAGGCAAGGTCCCTCCTGTCATGGATTTACACGTGTCTAAGCAGAGACAAAGTCATGCACGAACGGTAGCTTCAGGTGCGGCGAGTGCTGCGAAGAGAGGAAACCGGCGGCGAAGCCGGCGGATTGGAGGGGAGGGTTCTTCGGCCGGGGTGACCGCCCTCGAGGAAGAGACAGCTGTTCCGAGAAATGAGCAAGCCCCAGGAAGCCGGCAGGTGGCGTGGCGGGCGGGAGGCGCCTCCTCCCCTCTGCAGCCCCCCAGGAACAGCCCCCCCACCGCTGCCGCCCCGGCTGCACCCGGCTTCCAGCTGCAGGAGCCGACGGACCTGCCCGGCGGGCACTGCTCTTGACAGCCTGGCGCGCACACGCTTTGTTCCAAACCATGTTTAACCTCCACATAAACACAAGTGCAGAATCATGCTTCTGTGTGATCTGATGCAGCTACCCCAGCCCCAAGCAGGCGTGTCTTCCAGGGCAGATGGGAGGAAGGTTTCCCGTCACCTTCTCCGCCTTCAGGTGACACTTCCTGAGTCACATGCTCTCTAAGGACGTTGAGCTCTCCGGCGGAAGACAAGCTCTGAGATGGGAGGTCACTTTGGATGGAAGGGAGGTGGGGGACACAGGGGGAGAGCCTGTGAGTGCTGGGTGAGTGTTGGTCCCTGAGGGGGCCCCGGCGGTCACACGCGTGTCACTGGTGTCTGTCTCCACCTTCCACACCTGGCCCTTTGTCCTCAGCTGCTGGAGTGACTCAGACCCTGGGCAGCGCCTGTGCTGGCCGGTTCTCGCTCTCCACCGACGCTTCCTGCTGGACACCGACGCCCTACCTGCCTCCTGCCTCTTGGGCCTTCCCTTCTGGGGCCCTTCCTGCCGACCCGCACAGGGTCACTTCCCCGCGGAGAAGTGGCAGCCTCGACTTCCTGTCTCGTGTGTTCGCTGGTGAAAGTGTTTGGGGTTTGCCCAGGACAGAGGGGTCTCAGGTGGGGATTTGGGTACCAGGGTCGTTGTCACCCTAGAGCTGTCCTCTCTCTGGACAGAGGAGCCTGGACCAGCAGGGCCCTGAGTTGCCAGTGGGGAGGAAGGTGCCTCGGTGCCGGGGATGACAATGCTGCCACCTCCACCTGCGCACGCCTGGGCCTGGGACCCATGGGAAAGGCCACGCGTTGCCGAACCAGAGCCTCTGCTGCACCTGAGGCCCTGACGCCGGCTCCAGCTGGTGCCCCGTGTCTCCCAAAGCCTGTCCCTTGCTCTGTCCCTGTTCCATCAGGCCAGCTGCCTCCGGGAGGCGGGAACGGGACAGAGACCCCACCGGCACCGCCCCCCCCCCCCCGTCCTCAGGGCCAGGGGCGCCACGTGCTCGCTGCTGCACGGACGGCGGCCCCTCCTGCTCACCAGCTGCGTCCAGGCCTCCGCCCCGGGCTCTGCCCGCCCTCTGCTGCTCAGGCCACGCCAGCTTCAGCCTCCGGGCGCTGTCAGCCCGCCGGCCGTGTCTCCTTTGGGGAAGTCTGTCTGGACCTGTTGCTCGTGTTAAAACTGGGTTGTTTTCCTATTATTGACTTTTAAGAGTTTTTTGTATATTTTGGATACTATATCAAATATCTGTTTTGGAAATAGATGATCCTAATCTGCGAGTTGTCTTTTCATTGTCTTGATATATTTAGCAGAGGAGAAGTTTTAAAATTTTTGAATTTTTTAAAAAAGATTTTATTTATTTTTAGGGAGAGGGGAAGGGAGAGAGACCCAGAGGGAGAGAAACATCCACCTGTGGTTGCCTCTCGTGCGCCCCCTGCTGGGGACCTGGCCCGCAGCCCAGGCCTGCGCCCTGCCTGGGCATCGAATGGGGACCCTTTGGTTCAGCACTCAGTCCACGGAGCCACGCCAGCCAGGGTGAATTTTTAAATTTTAATAAAGTCCAACTTACCAATTTTGTCCTTCATGGGTTGTACTTATGATGGCATTAAAGATCATTGCTGAACCGGCTCATCGAGGGTTTCTCCTTTTTACCTTTTACAATGTTTTATAGTCCTGCATTTTACATGGGGGTCCACGCTGAACTGGCAGTTAATTTTTGCGAAAGGTGCGAGGTCTGGGCGCGGACTCACGGACCGCGTCGGAAGCCCAGGGCCCCGGACAGCTCCTCTCCCTTCCCGCTGCGCCCCCTCCCTCGAAGGGCCCCCGCGGCTCCGTCGCCGGCAGGCGACCGTGTCCGTGCGGCTCTGCTTCCAGGCCTCTGTTTGCCTGGTCTCAGGCCAAGGCCTGGCCGTTTGCATTCCTGCGGCCGCGGGGCTGGTCTCCGAGCGTCAGTCAGCCAACGGTGTGGTTCTCTTCAGCTTGTGCTGGCCGTTCTGGGTTTTTGACGTTTCCTATAAACTTGAGAATCGGTTTGTCAGTATCTACGAAATAGCGTGCTGGGACTTAGGTCAGGATGGCACTGAATCTTTAAGTCAAGTTGGGAAGGACCGACATCTTCACGCTGAGCTGCTGGAATACCTGTCCTTTGATTTAGACCTTTGGTCTCTTTCCTTGAAGTTTTCTCGTCCCCTTCATGTCGATCCCGTACGTCTGTTGTCACAGTTCCTTACGCGGGGCTGATGCAAACGGCACTGTGTGTGAACGTCAGGCATCCGCGGGCCGCGCCAGTGCGCGGGGTGGGGGGGTAGCCCCTGGGCTCTTGCGCCTAATCCCGAGTCCCGCGGCCTTGCCGCAGTCCCTCCTCCAGGCGTGGGGCGTGCCTGTGCCTCAGTTCTTTGGGTTTCTGCACAGGTGGTCACGTCAGGCCCAAAGAAAGAGAGTTCTGCTTCCTCTTTCCCAATGGGTATATATTTTATTTACTCTTCGTGTCTTACTTCATGGTCCCGGGCTTCCAATACGAAGGTGAATCGGAGAGACCAGAGGGGTCATCCGTGCCTTGTTCCCGAGCTCAGGGGGGCGGCACCTGGACTCTCACAAGTAAGTGTGATGCTGTTGGCGTGGTTTTTGGTAGCTGGTCTTCATCAAGTTGAGGAGATTCCCCTCCATTCCCAGTGTGCTGAGAGTTCAATCATGAATGGGTGTCGGGCTTTGTCAAGTGCTTTTTTGCCATTAATTGATGAGGTCATGTTATTTTTCTTCCTTAGCCTGTAGATGTGAAATACATTAATTAACTCTTAAAATACTAGAACAACCTGGCACAGCTGGGATCAGTCTCACTTGGTAGACACATGAATTCTTTTGTGGAATACGATTCATTGTTGGATTTGATTTGCTTATTTTTTGTTGAGGGTTTTTGCACTTATGCACAAGAGGTATTGGTCTGCAGTGATCTGTGTGTGTATATACACACACACACACACACACACACACACACATATATATATATATATTTTCTTCTTATGTCTTTGTCTGGTTTTGACTTCCTTAGGGTCATGCTGGCCTCAGTATGAGGCTAGAAGCATTTTCCCTGTCTCTATCTCACTGAAAAGATTGCAGACAATGGATACTATTTCTTCCTTAAAAGTTTAACACAATTCACCAGTGGAAGCTTCTGGGCCCAGTGCTTTCTTGTTTGGAAGGTTATTAATTATTGCTTCGATTTATTTTATAAATACAGGTCTATTTTGTTTACTGGTTTTCCCCTGTGTGAGCTCCAGTACCAGCCCATGTAGAAACTGGCCCATCCCATCTCGGCTGTCAGATGTGTGGGCGTGTGGCTGTGCACGGTGCCCTTGGTCGTCCCTGCTACGGCCGGGGGGTCAGCCGCAGCCACTGGTCTTTCACTTCTCAGGGCAGTGACCTCTGTATCCTCTCGTTATTTCTTGTCACCTAACCACAGGCGGATCAGGCGTCTTGATGTTCCCCGGCCCGCCCCCAGATAACCAACCAGCTGTGGTTTCGCTGATTTTTTAAAAATTGCTTTCCTGTTTTCTATTCCACCGATTTCTGTTCCAGTTTCAGTATTTATTGTTTTCTGTTCTTTAGGCTCATGCCATCTCTTCCTTCTCTGGTTCCCTAAGGTGGGGCTTTGGGAGACGGCTTTCAGGCCTTTCTTCTCGGATGTGCACTCAACAGCAGGGTTTCCTTTTGAGCTGCTTTTGCTGCATTCCAAAACTTTGGATAAGTTGTGTTTTCATTTTATTTCTCTTATCTCTCTTGGGACTTATTTTTTGATTTGTGTCCAAGTGGGGTTTGGGGATCAGCCAGGAACAGGCTGCCGATGCTCGTTGACCTTGCTTACGTGGCTTGAGCAGCCGAAGAGCTGGAGATGCCCACCAAGCCCGACCTGGGGCTGCACGCTGAGATGTGAAGGGGACGGGCCGCATCGCCTCTGGAAAGTGCCACTGAGCCCCCGGACCGAGTCCCCTCCCTGGCCCCCAGCTTGTCCTGGTGCACGCCAGACTCCTGGCTCGGGGCAGCAGGGTGAGGACTGGCTTTGGGGAGAGGGGTCCGCGCCCAGGGCCAGCGGACTGGGCCCTCCCTACCAGGCCAGTAAGATGGCACAGCCCAAAGGCCAGCAGCTTCGGCCCGGCATCCGTGTGGGTCACGGAGGACAGCAAACAGCCTGAGGATCCTCGGGGCCGAGAGGGGAGCCACTCTGGCTGTTCGGGGTTATTGTCACCGGCAGGCCCTCAGATGGGCACCCCCAGGCTCCTGATCTGGGTCGGGACCCAGGGAGCCTGGCAGAGGTCGGCACTGCGGGCCTCCTCACCGTGAAGGCGGGCCGATGGGGCACGCGTGGCCATCAGAGGGTGTGCTCCCCGGCCGTCCGCGTGTCAGGCCCGCGACGGGAGGCCCGGCCCCTGACAGTTAGGGCTCAGCTCAGGGCAGGGCTGTTCAGGGGGCCTTGCCGACGGCCCGGCCGTAGGGCGGGTGGCCCACGGATGAGTGGACTCTGTAGCTTTCAGGCAAGCGAAGGGGCCTTGGACAGCCACCCTCAGCTGCTCCCCACCCCGGGAGGGATGGGCAGGGTCGCTGCTGGCCGCAGACCCGGGACCCCTCAGCTGTGCTCTGGCCCCTGTATGTACACACGTGTGTACTCACCGAAGGCAGCCCCTGCCGGCAGCCCCGGCTCTGCCGCGGAGGCCAGACGCTGCCCTCCCGATCCTCCCTGGCACTGCTGGCACCTGCGGAACGGTGCCAGGTGACATGCAGCGTTGGGTCGTCAGCAGCTCACGCTTCCATGGGAGCCACTGAGTCAGCTCCGCACCCGCAAAACACAGGCTCCGCTGCTGCCCTGCACCCAGACTGGCCCAACCCCTGCCCCTCCGCTCCCCAGCTGCTGGGCAAGTGCCCGTGCTCACCCCAGGGCCGTGACCCGGCCTCTCCTCTGGCCGGGTGGGGGGGGCCCTGGGCGCGCATCCGCCTCTCGCCCCCCATCAGTTTATGCAGCTTCCCGCCTCACAAATTCAGTAAGTGTCCTGTTTCCCTCTCTGCGGCTCTGTGCCCTGCCACCCTTGAAGCTCATTGAGGACTCAGCCTAGACCTTCTTGCGGGTGTGTCCCCAACTCTTGGGGACACTTGCCCAAATTCCTCTTCAAGCGGGTGGGTGGCCCTCGAGAGCTGGCTGACCTCCCAGCCCCTGCACGCGCCCGGCTCCCCACTGGCTATTCGACCAACCCGCGCGGCCCCTGTGGCAGGGGGCGTGACACCTGTCCCGCGGCTCTCGCACGAGGGTGTCCTCGCGGGAGGGGGGACCCGCAGCGCTGCGAGGGGGGTGTCCGCGGGTTGATGGGCACCGCGGAAGGACTCCGGCAGAACGCAGCGATCCCGCCTCGGCGGCACCGGCCCGACACCCAGCCAGCAGGGGCTTGTCCCGCCGCGCTCCTCCGGCCCCTCGGCGGGTCGTCCCCACTGCGCGGGGCCAACAGCCACAGGGTAAACCGAGAACCTCCGGGCCCCCCAGGTAAAGCGCGTCCTCATTGGGGCCTCGGTCTCATCAGAAACGCGCCGGGGGGCCCACCTGGGTCAGAACGCGGAGCAAGTCAGAATTCGGGTCTTACGGAGTCTAACGCCTTCCCTGCCCTTGCAACTGGGGCACTGACGGCGCCGATCTGACCACAGCTCCCCCGGGAGACGCCACTTCGCAGCCCGACACCTTGCCGCGCTCAGGCGCTGCGGCCGCCGTTTGCCCGGGCGGCCGCCAGGGGGCACCGCAGGACCGCACGTCCCCGCCGGGCGCCCGGGTCCTCCCGCCGCGAGGGCGCGGGCTCGAGGCTCTGGGTGCGCAGCCCGCGCGCGGCCGAGGGGCCCTGAGCCGCCGGGCGGCTCGTGTGCCGTGCCGGGAGGGGAATGTGTTTCCCGGCGCGTCCCGGGGACCGTGGACGCGGTGGCCGGGACCAGACCGTGTGCCGCGGCTCGCGGCCGGGTGGCGGTTGTCCAGAAGGCGGCGGTGCAGCCCGCCTGCTGCCTCCCGGGCTGGTCCAGACCGCGGCGGGGCGGGGCGGGGAAGGGGCGGGGCCGGGGAGCGGGGCGCGGGCGGCGAAGGGCGGCGGAACGCAGCAGGCCTTCCGGGATCGGAGGGCGCTCGCGGCGGAGGCGGGCCGCGGGGCGAAAGGGGCGGAGGCGGGGCGAGGGGGCCGAGTCCCAGCCGCCCCGCCTGCCCGCGCCGCAGTTCTCGGTTTCCCCGAAGTCACGTGCGCGGGGTGGGTCAGGGACGGGGCGCGGCGGGGCTCCGTGCCCAGTGCGGGGCTTCGGGGGCTCACGGGCCCCTGCGGGGAGCGAGGAGGGGCGGCGGCGGAGGGCGCGGACCTCCGGGCGCGCGGCCAGCGGGGCGGCCTTTGCTTCCTTCAGGCGCGGACGTGGGCGCGCTCGGCGTTCGGCCGTCGAGCTCCGGCCGCGGGCGGGCAGCGCAGAGGCGCTCGGCCGGAGGGGCCGCCGCGCACAAAGACGCCTGACTGGGCGCAGAGCCCCTCCCCGTATCCGCTGTCGGGGAAGTCCCCGTACGGACAGAGTCCCGGGGTGCGGGGTGCTGAAGGGATACCGGGCGACACGCGCGCACCCGCCGCGTGCAGGGCACTCCCCTCACGGGGACACTCGCGACCCCGGCCCGCGGCGCCCGGGGGTTGCAGGGCGTCCTGCAAAGCGGCGGGTCCCGGGCTCGAGCCCCGCTCAGGGCACAGGCCCGGGCCGCGGTTCGGTGCCCGCGGCGCGCGGTGCAGAGGCAGCCCATCGACGTTTCTCTCACTTCCTTGTGTCTTTGCGTCTCTGCCTCCTTTCCCTTCCCTCTTCCTAATACGAACGAACAAAAGCTTAAAAGAAAAAGAAAAAGGCACACGCGGAGTGGAGCAAAAGGATATTTCCCGAAATTGGAAACACACAAAACAAGCCGGCGTGGCAGTACTGGTACCAGACGAAATACGGTTGACATCAGAGGCTACGCCAGGGGCCAGGGAGGACGCGGCCGCTCCACTGCTGGCTATTGATCTGAAGAAACGGGAAGCCCTCGTGGACAAGGCGTGTGGAACAGGGTGCAGCGAGGCCCCCCAAAGGGGATTTGTAGTGGGGCCCAGCAGCTGGGGTGCCCAAGAGGCGTGTTGGCTCCTGTCGCGTCCCCACCCCCCGGCGGCCGCCTCGGGGGGCGGGAGCCGAGGAGCCAGGCCTCTGAGGTGCTTTGCAGGGACCCGCGGGGCCGCTTCCTGTCAGACCCCCAACGCGGCCACTGAGAGGGGCTCTGCACGCCAGTCGCTGCAGGGCAGCTTCTTCCTCGGCTGCCAGGCTGGTTATTTTGCACATCAGCAAGGCCACCCAGGAGGGTTTGCGAAACGCGGGACCCAGGACGTCCGGGGCCGCAGCGCCTGCCGGAGGCGCCCGCCACGTGGCTGCGGGGCAGGAGGCCCTCCGGGGTGGGGAGCCGGGCGCGGCGGCCGAGCGAGGCGCCTCGGGGCACGTGGTGGTGGGAAGAGGAAAGCGAGAGGGAGACGCCGTGCGGGCCGGTGGGTGCGTGAGAGCTCAGCTTGGGTTCGCTCCGGGCCCCGCGGCAACCGTGGGGAAAGACAGCGGGGAGGAAGGACCCTCGCCCGGGGGCCCGGGCCGGGGCCACGCGGGCTGGAGGGAGAACCGGACAACGCGGTGACGCAGCCGCCGGTGCTGAGAACCGTGAGGGGCCTGCCTCCCGACCTCCGGGCTCCCCTCTTCTCCCGAAGGACGACGGGCTGATGTGTGGTGCTCCACACGGGTCGGCAAGAAGACCCAGGTCTCTCCCGGCGACACAGGCACCCACGGACCCACTGCAGCCCTTGCCACAGTGGAGAGGAGGCGGCGGCCTGGGTGCCCACAGGCCATGGAACATGCCCGCGGGTGGATGGACCGGGAGGGCGCCGGCTGGGGGAAGTAAGCCAGACAGAGGAGGGCTGATGTCCTGGGATCCTCCTCCTACGTGGAGTCTGGCGAAGAACAGGGAGCAGGCTCGGAGCCGCAGAGCACGTTCTGACGTTGCCGGAGGGGCGGCGCTGGGGGGCGAGGGGCCAAGGCGAAGGGAAGGAAAGCACTGATGGGGAGTTCCAGGAGGGTCTCGGGGGTCAGGTACGGCTTAGCGAACAGAGTCAGCGCGGTTAACACTGGGCGGAGTCCGGCGGGCACTAGGGTTAGGGGGGCGATCGCTCATTGGCGCCTCATCGCTGGGGTGCACAGCTGAAACTGGCGGAGTGTCGCCTGTCGTCCCTAACGGAAGAAATAAAGACCCTTTTCCCTCAGTGAGCTGCGCGTCAGAGACACTGGGCTCAGGCTCTTCAGTTCCAGGCCAAAGAGTTCAGGTAGCAGGAAGGAAAACAACCCGGAACGAAGGGAAGCCCGGACTTTGTCCGGGAAAGCAGAGGTCTGCTGCTGCTTCCGGTCGAACGCCCAGGTGACCGACCCGCCGCTCGGCTGGCCTGGCTGACGGGCGGAACGCATTCCTGCCCCGGGGACCTGCCCAGACGTGGACCGGACCTGGGGGTGGCGCTGGTCCCTGGCACTAGAGGCTTTGTGCTTTGACAATCAGAAAAGGTGGTTTGCTTCTAAATCTTTCTCCGGGTCTTCGGGGCGCCTCCTGGAGGGGGCGGGGGGAGGGCCCGGGGCCCCTCTCTCTTTCCGCCGGGCCTTTCCCTCTCCGCCTGGGGGTCCTGCAGCGCCCAGGGCTGAACCGGCTGGGCCCAGGGCCTCTTCCGAGAAAGACCCAGAGCTGCCCTGGCCGCTGCGGCTCAGCGGATTGGGATTCCCGGTCGGGGCACCTACCTCGGTTGCGGGTTCCACGTGCTGTCGGGGCTGGGGTGACAAGGCAACCGCCCGATACCCCCCGCCCCCGCCCGCCCCCGTGAAAGCAAGGCGAAGCTGTTCTCGAGTGCCGATAGAAAAACAGAGAGACCCACCGTGGCTCGATGAGTAACGTGGTCACGTCACCGCATCCACGCGCGCTGTTTAGAAAAGGGATTTCGCCACTTCTCAGACACCTTCAGGCAAAGACCCAGGGCTCCCCAGGAGCGGAGGCAGGGGGCGTCCCAGGGGGGAACGCAGAGACACGAAGACCCTCTCTGGTCAAGCAGAGGACAGGCAGCCCAGGCTAATGCTCCCTCCCCCCGAAACTCCCGGCGGAGGGGCTGGGCGCCCCAGGCCCCAGCGCCCGGGCACCAGGCTGAGGGCACTCGGGAGGAAGCCGCCTGCCCTGAGCACCGGGCAGAGTTTGGCCACGGAGAGGTGCCCCCCACCCCCTGGCCCCATGGCTTGGGACGCTCGCTTCCCCCGTCTCTGGTCCCGCTGGGGAAGGCGGGACAAGGGGAAGAGGGACACTGAGACAGACGGTGCCACACGCAGTTTGCGGCCGTCGAGCAAATCCCACCTTCCCCGAACCAAGGCTCTTAAGAGCAAATGGTTTGCACTTCGCCCCACCGCACCCTGAGCGCAGGTTAAAGAGCTTCCGTCGCCCACTCAGGGAAAGGGGGAGCGACGTCCCATTAACACCATTTGCCAACCACACCCGAGGCCACAGGAAGCGGTGAGTGAGCTCCGTGTGGCACATCGGCCCGGAGGTGAGGAGTGTTCTAGTGACACCCTCCCCTAAGACATCCTCTAGCCCCCAGTCTTCGTTGCCTTTTGTAAGGTTTTACTTACTATTTTTCGAGAGGGGGAGGGGAGGGGGGAGAAACAGCGCACCGAACCGGGGACCCAGCCAGCAACCCTGGCAGGTGCCCTGACTGGGAATAGAACCGGCGCGTCCTCGGTCGCAGGCCAGCGCTCAGTCCCCTGAGCCACACCAGCCGCGGCTAAACCCCAGCCTTTCAAAGGCCTCTAAAGGAAGTTCCCCGCCAGCCTGCTCTCGCTCCCACGCCCACGCCCTTCTGCCCCCACCCACGAGCGTCCCCCAAACCCTCAGGGTCCCCACGAGATTTGCAACCGGGGCAGCAGTGGGCAGCAGCGGCTCGGCCGCGGCTCCCCCCGACCCTGCCCCCAAGGCCCCCTTTTCTCTGCCTCGGAGCCAAGATCACGCTCCCCAGACACTAGATGTACCAGCCACGTGGAGCCTGAGGCCCCGGGAGCATCCGAGGCGGAGGCGGCGGGGACCCCAGAGGACCCGCCCCCGGGCGGCCAGGACGGGCGCCCTGGAGGCAGCCCCCGCGCCAGGCGCTCCCTGCAGTAAGCGTTTTGCATCAGGGGGCTGCGCGGAGGAGGGTCAACGGGGAGCTCCCGGGGCGGGCAGAGGCTCTCCGTGCTGTCCCCAGGCCCTTCCTACGCCCCACTCTGCTTCCCAGCACAAAGCGGAGACAGGTCGCTGTGGGGCGCTAGGCAAAGGCGGCAGAGCGTCGGGGAGCACGGGCCCGGGGCCCCCGCCGCGGGCCCGGCCAGTTGCGGCCGCGGTGCGGCCCTGTGCCGTGGTCGGGCCGCGGGCCTCCCCGCGCCGCTGCCTCCCGCCGTGGGGTGTGGGAGACGACGGCGCCGACCGGGCGGCCCCGGGCGCTCGCCCCCCCAGCGCGTGCGGAGCATGGGAGCAGAGCAGGGCCCGTTTTGTCACCGGGAGCCTGGGGACACGCACCTCCGAACATCTGTCCTGGAGGAGGAACTGAAAGAGGAGCAAACCAGGCCCAGAAATAGCCGGCACCTCGGGTGCGGCCGGGCCCAACGCCTGTGTCTTAAGAAGGGGGAAGCCACCAGTGTCAAGGAGGGGGAAGCAGGGCTCCTGCGGGGTCAGGGCCGCCAGGCCAGCGCCCAGCAGCTGCTGGGGACGCGCCCCCGAGGGAGGCCGCCAAGCAGGGGACGGAGGGGACACGGGCGGCAGCTGTGCCGAAGGCCACCATGCCGCTCCCTTCCCCGCGTCGGCGCCCAGCAAGGCCCTGCTGGGTGAAAAACTAATAGAGCTTCTCGTAACAGTTGTAAAATGAAAAAGACCCGTCTGTGAACGTCCACGAATAAGAAAAACGGAAACAGAAAGTCGGGCAAATACTAAGTATGAAGAACGTGAGGGAATTACGTCCGAATACAGAAATTCTTACACTGAGTATTGATTCACAGGAGGAGACTCAGGCGGGAGATGCAACTTCAGGAAATGTCCAGAGACACAGCGGACTCGCCGTCTTGGAACCGGATCCGGGCGAGTCCTGCGGCCGCCAGAGCCAGGTCGGGCCGCTCTGGGGAGGCGCCGCCCCGGCCTGCGCCCCGCTGCGCACGGGGCACCCAGAGACACAGGAACACGTGGCCCAGCAGCCTCAGGGACTCCGGTGACACACGCGCTGGACGCTGGCCTTTCCGGGCAGCACACCAGCTGTGCGGTGACCCCCTGCAGGTGAACGGGAACTGTCCGCCTTTCCGTGCGGAAGGGGACACCGCGACAAGTGCCCTTGCGGGTCGGCCCGAACCAGCCGCGCGCCCTGGGGTGCCTGAGGCCCGAGCAGCACGTGGGCGGTGCCGCCCGGCCCGGGCGCCTTGTCCCCGCGCAGCTGCCCCGCGGCCCCACGCGGGAGGCGGGCGGGAGGCCCCCTTTCCGGGCGGCGCAGACCTGACGCCCACAGGCAGCGGCAGGCGAGCGGGCGGGCGGGAGCGGAGGAGGCTCGCTGCGCGGGACCTCGGGGTTCCGATGCGGTTCGTGGGGGGCGAGGGAGGCTCAGTGTGCGAACATGCACGGGATGAGAACTTCCCAAAACCGTTGGAAGCGGCGAACCCGCAGATCTGCGAACCCCGAGCAGGGAGCAGGCCCGACCCGAACAACGGAGGACGCGCCCACGCTCCACGCGTCCCAGCAAAACTGCAGAGAACCAATCCCACGAACAAAACGCCAGAGGGCAGGCGAGAGCACGGGCTTCCGGAGGGGGTGGCACTCAGCTGGGGCGGGCGTCACAGCGACCGCGGGCCAGGGGGCTGTGGGACGGGTCACCGCGGCCACCCGAAAATTCCGCACCCCGCGAAAACGCTGTCCAGGAACGGAGGAGAAGTGACGATGTTTTCCGGGAAACAAAACGGAGGGCCGGCTTCCCAGCAAGGCCCTCGGGGACCCCTCCCCCTCAGGCCGGCAGCCGGGAGTCGGGGCGCCCGCGCCCAGGGACACGCAGTCAGCGTCAGCCGCGCCGGCCGGGACAGCGCGGCTCTCGGTGAGCCAGGACACAGTCGCAGACTTGCCGCCGGGGCCGGGCGGGGGGCGGGCGCGGGGCCGGCCCGAGGTCCTGCGTCGTGGTCGGGCGGGACGCGTGCCGGCCGTCTCGATGGGCAGAGACCGCAGGGTCGCGTCGTCGCTGGTGAATGACCCCCGAGGGGGCAGGAACGGAGTGCGGAACTGCCACGCTTCCAGGTGCCGTGGTGACGTCAGAGGCAGAGCGGGGATTAGAATTCGCAAGAGGCCTCGGGGAGGCTGCCCGGTGCCAAGTCCTCGCCCCCCCAGCGGTCGTCCCTGCAGCCGGCAAGTGGCCGTGAGAGGCAAGGAAGGGGGCCCTTCCTCCGTGGGCCGACGGGAGCGGTGGACCGAGCGCCCGGCCCCAGGTCGGGGCCTGCAGGGGGCCCGGCCCGGGTGGCGATGACCAGTGATGGTCTCTTTTTTGCGACGGAAGCAACAGGAGAAAAGAAAGATCACCTGCGCTTTGGCAAATTAGAAATGACTGAGCCCAAAAAGACTTCAAGGGAGGGCAAAGCCTGGAGTGGAATTGTGCAGTTCCCGGGTGTGACAAGTGTCTAGAGCTTGGAACGGGAGCCAAGCAGTACATTCCAACCGCCACCACCCCACCAGCACCACCGCACGGAGGCAACAGACCGAGGTCTTGAGCTGACATTTCTGGATACGCAGCGGCTTGCGGGCGCCTGGATGGAGCTGGGCCCTGCGGGGCATCGGGCAAAGGCGCTCGGTGCGCAGACCTTGAGCAGCAGCTGCAAGTGCTGGCGAGGACACGGGGGACCGGACCTCTGGAGGCTGCTGGTGGGGACATGAGCGGAGTGGCTCCTGGGGGCGACAGCCAGCTCCTCTTCCGAGTCCGCGCAGCCGGCCCCGGGGTCCGTGCCTTCCCCTGCTGGGTGTTCTCGGCGGGGAAGTAAAGCCGTGTCCCCGCAAAAATTGTTTCCAACAGCATTATACATAGTAGCCGCAGAGTGGGAAGCCCACACGGGCTCACCGATGCCCGGAAAACTGAGTGGGTGTGTCCTTAGGACACTCTTATCGGTCAGCCATTACAGGCCTTGCACAGCTGCGACACAGATGAACTCTGCGAACGCGATGCTCAGGGAAGTGAGACAGGAACGGAAGGCCACACGCTGTGGGGTCCACCTGCATGAAGTGCCCCAAACAGGAAAGTCCACAGAGACAGGAAGCAGGCTGGTGGTTAGAGGCCCTCCCCGGCTGGCAGCCCTGAGGACAGACACACCACGACCGCAGCAGCCGCCACTCAGTTACACACTGTCACTGGCAACTTTCGCGTAGTGCAGTTTCAACTGATTAAAAAACTGAATTGTGCCCCGGCAGGTGAGGCTCCAAGGATTGAGTGCCGGCCTCTGAACCAGGGCCGCCGGTTCGATCCCCAGTCAGGGCACAGGCCTGGGTTGCAGGTTGGGTCCCTGGACAGGGCACATACGAGAGGCAACTGATCAGTGTTTCAATGTTCTCTCTCACATTGATGTTTCTCTTTCTCTCTCTTTTTCCCTTCTCCCAAAAAAAAACAAAAAACAAACAAACCTGAAAAAAATTAAATCGGGGAGGCAGGCTCCTGGTGCCGAGAGTGCACCTTTCTGGCTGCTGTTCTCTGGGTGCTGACGGCCCCAAGCGCCAGCCAGCGGAGATGCTGGGAGGGCGGCTCACCGGGCGTTGTGTTTCTGCAGTCGCCGTGGTCCGGCAGGGAACGAGTCCGAGAACGTGAGGCGCCCGCTGGGAGCTCCGGCCCGAGCCCTCCCTGGACGGGGCAGGAGGCCCGGGGAGCGGGCCTCTGGGCTCCGTGCTGACCATGCGGAGCCCCGAGCCCTGCCGACACCCACTCCTGCAGAAAGTGGACCTGCCCTCCCAGGAGCGTGCGGAGTGGCTGCTGCGCCCCGGGACCCCGCCGCCCTGGATGTCGACACCCTGTACTTCTTTGGGGACAAGAAGCTCAGTGTCACTGAAGGGGTCTCACCCTTTTCCGCAGGACACCCCCCAGCCACGCGCTCGGGCTCGCAGGAACGGCTCTGAGGCCCTTCCAGTGGCGCGGGCAGGGCCCTCAGGAGGGCCCTGCGGACAGGAGCGCCGGTCCCTGGACCCCCGAGAGGACACCCGAGTCCCGCCCCAACAAGACAGCCCTGGCCTGGCGCCTGGGTGCTACCGGGCCCTGACCCCACGCACAGGCCTTGGGGGTGCTGCTCGGGCTGGAGGCCCTTGGGGGCGCCCCACGCTCCGGCCCGCCGGTGTGCGCTCGCTCCCTTCCTCAGCGGGCCCCAGGGGGCCCCCGCAGCAGCACCCCCTCCACTGCTCACGGGTTTTCTTACTGAGGCCTCCACCCCAGCCACCTCAGCCTGCTGTTTCCGGGCCAGAAGGGGGCTGGGGGAGGGGTGTGGGAGGGCTCACCGCCTACCAGCAGAAGTCAGGGAAGATGGTGGGGGACACCAGAGTAGGGGTACAGGGACGCAAAGAGCATAGGGGGCTGGGGACCGCGACCCAAGGCCCTCCCGGGCCGACAATGCGGGACAGCGGCCTCCCCTCGCCCTCCCTCAGGGCCCCCCGCCCAGCCGTTCCCGAGGTGAGGTGAGCCCGTCGGGGGCCTCTTCCGTGGCCAGGCTGATCCTTGGTCAGAAGGCGCCAGGGCACAGGGTCACGTGGCCCACACGCTGCAGCCACAACCGGGGCAGGTGCTCGGCGGGCCCGGGCCCTCGCCTGCAGGTGCTCCTCAACGTCCTGTGGTCACGGGCGATGCCACCCGGCGCGACGCGTGGCTTCCGCATCGCCTCCCAGGGAGGCTGCCGCGCAGAGTCAGCACGTCTCCTTCTGCGTCACCCAGGACGAGGCCAGCCAGGGGGCGGGGGGGACGCCTCCCCAGCGCCTGCGCCCACGGACCCCAGCGAGCAGACGACTCCCCTTCCTCTCACCCACCTAGGAGGAGAGCGCATCCGTGTCTGCTGGGCACTCGTCTGGCCAGGAACTGAGCCGCCGCGCACAGGCCAGACACCCTGCTCCCTTCCCCAGACGCGGGCCCACAGAAGCCAGGCCCCCTCACGCCACGGGCACGCACACATGCAGACCCACACGGGGGCTGGGCGCCCCCTGCGAGCTCGGCTCGCTGCAGGCCGCCGGCCCCGATGGGTGCCGCGTCCGCCGCACGCACACCATCCCCCGGACACGCCTCCGGTGTCCGGGCTGACCGGGAGCTGGTCAGAGACAGGCCTGGCTAGGGGAGGCCGGGCTCACCCCCGCCGCAGACTCACTCAAGCCTCGCCCCCCTCGGCCTCCTGTTCCCAGGGACTGGCCTTCAAGAAAGACTTGTTTTCATAGGAGAAATTAAGTCATAACCCGTAAAGTCACATAAATCACACTAACACAAGTAAAGGCTGTTCAAACGGGGACATGGCCACTGCTTCACCGCACGGCCCTGTGATCGCCACTCTGAGGCGACCCCGTCCCTTTCGGCAGCCATGTGCTGAGAAGCGGCAGCAGGCAGAGCCGAATCCACCGACAGGGGCTTTGGCTGGTGGCAGGGCCACCCCCAGGCACTGGTATGTGCAGCCCATTGGGACCGGTGGCCGCTGCGTCCCCAACCCCGGTGACGACTACCCAGACCGGGTGCACGGGGCGGGCCCGCCCTCCACGCCCTCGCGCTGCCCGGCGCACGGCGCCTCAGCTGCTCAGGGCGGCCGCGGGGTCAGCCCTGCTGCCCGATGACGTCGCGTGGGGGCGGGCTGCAGGACACGCCCGCGGGAAGCCGCTGCTGCCCCGTGAGGGGACACACGGAGGAAGCTCACGGGTCAGGGACCGGAAGCTGGCGCAGGCCCCGGCGCTGGAGACCCAGGTCTCGGGGCCGCGTGGGAGCCACGCGGGCAGCGGGACGCGGGTCTGGAGCCTCGACCCAGCTGGGCCGCCAGGGTGAGGGCCGCGGTCCTGAGGGACAGTCCAGGCCTGGGCCATCGGCACCGCACACCCTCCGCCATGCAGGCGAGACCCGCAGACGGCCACCCGCACAACTCGATCTTTTCGGCTCGCACAAGCGGCGCCCTGGCTCCGCGGGCGCCGGGCTCTCTCCCGGAGGAGGGGGTCCGGGCCGACGTCGGGACTCAGCCGCCACCTCGAGCTTGTCCCACACCCGCCCCACAGCACCAGGGCAACGCGATGCGGGCAGGAGGGAGGGAGGAGACGGGGGCTCGCCCAGCGCCGCCCGGTGCTTCCAGGCGCGACCACGTGCCCCGGAATCGCCCCTCTGCCACCGCCGCCGCCTCCTGTCATCGAGCGCCCACCCCCGTCCTTGTGCACGGGGACCCTGCTGAGCTCCCAGGGCCCAGGCCACAGGGGCTGGGCCCTGGGCTGCACCCAGGAGCCGCCCAACCCCACCTGGAGCCTGGACATGAGAGAGGAGGCCTGTGGCAGCGGCCGCGTGGATTGCGGGGGCGGGACTCCCCCTGGGCTGGAGGGTGGGGTCTGTGTGACCACGGGCAGGGGCCCTGCGTGGGGACAGTGAGACCTGCACGGTCCTGGGCCCGGAGTGGGGACGGGAGGGGTGAGTCCGGGCTGGAGAGAGTCCCCAGGGCCCACCGCAGCCCTAAACAGGCTGGTAAGAGCTATCCTGAGTGGCAGGACAGGAAACAAACCGTTAGGCTACAGGCTCTCCTGCTTGTCCTCATGTCACCAGACGCCCAAGGGTTTTTTTCCACCTCAAATTAACCAGTGAAATCACCCATTTTGAAAACCTCAGTTGATACACACTTCCGAGAAATCAGGAGAACCGCAGAGAGGGAGGGGCCCGAGCGCTGGCCCAGCACCTAAAACCACCGGGCTCGGGGCTCTGCTTCAGGAAGCATCTACCTTCTTCACTTGGGACCACACCTGCCCACCAAAGCCAGACATGATCAAGGAGGAGCACGAGGTGGCCATCCTGGGGGGGCCCCAGGGCTCAGGAGCCGTGATGTCCACCGTGGTCAACATGCAGCCGGAGACCGTTGTGCCCGACCACATCGTCTGGTCCCTGTTCAACACGCTCTTCTTCAACTTCTGCTGCCTGGGCTTCGTGGCGTTCGCCTACTCGATTAAGGTGGGTGGGTGCATGGGGGCCCACCAGGGTCCTCCTGCCCACGTGGCCCTGGGGTTCGGGGAGCCCTTCCGCGTGTGAGTGCACGTGTGTGTACAGGTCGCGATGAGGCTGCCCGGGGTGCACGGGGGTGGCAGGGTCAGCTTTGTCCCCAAGACTCCAAGCAGTTCCCTACGGACCGTCCCAGAATTTGGGTCTCTCAGAAAGAACAAAGGGACTCCCACACCCTGACCCCTGGGGGGGCGAGGCCAGCAGAGGGGCCAGGCAGGGGGAGGCGGAGCCCGGGGGCCCCCAGAGCAGCCGAGAGGCTCTGAGGGAGGGAACCCCCGGCCCGGACCTGCTCAGGCGCCAGGGGACAGGCACGGGAGGGTCCCGATGTGGCCGAAGGGCGGGCGGAGGTGCCCTGGGCAGGCAGCAGCAGGGAGGGCCCGAGTCCCAGCGGCTGGCCCTCCCCAGGCCCCGCGCCAGGCCCCCCTCACCATCTCTTCTCCCCCCCAGTCCAGGGACCGGAAGATGGTCAGCGACGTGGTTGGGGCCCAGAGCTACGCGTCCACCGCCAAGTGCCTGAACATCTGGGCCCTGGTCTTGGGCCTCCTTGGGACCATAGGGTGCATCGTGGTTCTGGTGGTAGTGGTCTCGTCATTCGGTCAAGCAATAGCGCAGGCTGCGCGGGGCCACAGAGGCTACTAGTGGCTTCCCACGGCCGGCGGAACAAGTCCTCCCCACCCACTGGCTTCCTTGTCGTGTTTGCTGGCATCGTGTCTGTCATCGCAATTTCGTCATTTGACTGGCTTGCTGATAACGTGGAAGAAATGGTGACGTCGTGAGGACTCAGGAGGCTTCCATGGTTGCCCAGAGTCCGAGTTCGCGCCCCTCTCCCCGCTGCTCCCGCGCACACTTGTCTACAACTGGATTCAATAAAGGACACGTCCCCAGCCTTGTCTGCGTTTCCCTGGGGAGGGTCCTGCGAGAGTCCCAGCCTGCTCCGGGGACGGAGCCCACAGCCCCCCGCCCGTCCCACCTGCCTGCTGCCCTGGGGGCGGGGAGGGGGCCTGTCCTCAGGCCTCACCCGCACCTGGCCCCCAGCGGGGGCGGGGCAACAAGTGGGAAAGGCTCGGGGTGGGGGTCCGTCCTCCCCTGAGGTCTGAGCCCTGGCCCAGGACGGGTTCATCTGAGGCACCCGGCCCGGGGCCAGGACGCCCTCGGCCCCCGGCCCCCACCTGCCCCGGAAGCTGCAGGGGGCAGGACTCGGGAGCCCGCAGGCCACCCGTCCAGGGGAGCCCGGAGGCTCCCTCCTCTTGGGGGGAAGAGAGACCCGGGCCTGACCTGGAAGGAAGCTCCGCACCTGGTTTTGTGGAGGCTTCTGCACGTTGGGCACTAAGGCGCGGCCCAGGGCAGACCCTGGCCACAGCCGCGCCGGCCAAGCCTGCCCCTTCCCCCGCGGGCCCCAGACCCCAGGCGTGGGCCCCTGCGCCCCTCCCCGCACGCCCTGATCTGCCCCCAACAGCAGCCCTCTGACTCGCGGAGGCGGCTGGTGGGGTGGGAATCCCAGGAAGAGCCTCAGGATCTCAGGCTGTTCGGGGTCCGGCGTCTAACAGGAGCAGGGTCAGGCCAGGGAAGGCGTCCAGCACAGGGCGGGACGCTGGCGGACTTGTCCCTTTGGGTCATGGAAGGATTTGCTCCTGGGAGGGACAACCCGGGGCGCCGTCCTCTGACCGCCACCCCGGCCCGGGTGCCCGCGGCGGGCCGTGCAGCCCCTGCCAGGCAGCGGTCGGGGAGGGCGCTCAGCTCTGCAGAGGCCGAGACTGGGGACGAGGGCGCCGCCTGGTGGCAGCTCTCGCGCGGCCAGCGAGCCAGCCGCGCTCTCCAGCTCTGGGAACAGGGCCTGGGCGCCCGAGGTCACGCAGGCGCCGTGCAGGCCCGTTGGAAGGGCCTGGGGGCCGCCCGCCGGGCTCGGGAGGGCTCAGCCCCGGGCTCCCTGAGTCCTGAAGCCGCCCCAGCAGCTCCGGCTGCGGCGTGGGCGGACGAGGCGACGCCGTCAGCGAGGTGGCCGTGGCCAGGACGCTGGCCAGGGGTGGGGTGCGAGGCTCCGGGCTTGGGCTCCTCGTGGAGCGAACGGGCCCCCGGGAGGGAGGGGCGTGCCCCAGAAAGGTGGGCGTGGCCTGAAACGCGCGGAGAATGGTAGGGCGGGGCCGGAGTTTGGTGGGCGGGGCCCCTTCGGCGGGCACCCGAGTTGGCCAGAGGAGCAGCCGAGGGCGCATATGGATGTGGCTTAGAGGGGTGCGCGGAAATGAATTCAGGCGTAGGGGCAAAGGGGAGCGGCGGCAGGGTGCCGGAGTGTGGGCGGGGCCAAGCAGGGTGCGGCGGTGGCGATGCTGATGATTCCCCAGACGCCCCCAGGAGAGCGGGTTCTTCTGCCCTCGTGGCTGCACGAAGACCTGGAGGAAGACCGGGATGCGGCCTCGGACGCTGCCCAAGCCGGTGTCAGCCCTATGCCGGGCGATGGCGGAGAGCAGGACGCCGTGCTCCTGCAGAGAGGATGACCCTAGCGCTGCGCTGAGAATCGGGGTCCTTCTGACAGCAGGGCAGCAACCAGGCGGGATGGGGGTGTGGGCTCAGTCTCAGGGGCGGGTTGGGACTCTCCCAGGACACTCCCCCGGCAAACGCACAGCACTGTCGCATGCATGTCCTTTATTGAATTCAGTTGTAGACGCGGGCACATAAGCAGCTGAGAAAAGGGTGACAGCCTCAGGCTATGGGCAGCCACGAGAAGCCTCCAAACTCCCCAAGACGTCGAGTTTCTTGTATGTTTTCAGCGATCCAATCAAATGATGAGAAAACGACCTGCACTATACTCCGCGGCTGCACGCCAGGACCGCCTCAAACGCCAGAACAATGGATCTCCCGGTCCCAAGGGTGCCCAAGACCAGGGCCCGGATGTTCGGGACATCCTTTTCCTCCTCACCATCCCGAGGACTGCATGTTACCCGAAGTACTTGTAGAGGCGCCAGTCCCTGCCATGAGGATGGCGTTTGGTCCTCTCCCCCCTGGAAAGGGGCCTTGCAGGGGACTTTCTTACAAAAAGAAAGAACAAAACAGGCAAGGAAATGCATGTTTCAGCACCAGAAACTTTCTTCCAGGTCTGCTCGCCTGGTCTGAAACCCCGAGGTCCGATGCGGTCAAGCAGAGGCTGGGAAGTGGGCCACGCTCTCGGGGAACCTGGGCGGCACCGGCCCTGCCAGGCTGCGGGGGCCCCCTTTGCCCTCCTGCCTGTCCCTCTGGGAAAGATGGCCCAGCAGATGGCCCACGGGGCACCCTCTGCAGGGGCAGCGCTCTGCTCAGCCACCGCCTCCCTGCTTTGTGTGAGTCCCCTGCGTGGCTTTTGCTTAGAAGACCCACGTGCTTGCTTTGTAAGAAGAGTGTGGAAAGAAGCAGTGACCTCCAGGTGTCAGGGAGCCGCAGTTGTCCGGGCGGCGGGGCCTGCAGAGGTGGCCCCTTGGCGGCACCTGTAGGCTTGGCCTTCCCAGGTTGCCATGGGCCTTGGCAGGGTGGGTGTCAGTTTTCGGGGCAGATCAGGGCGTGCGGGGAGGGGCGCAGGGGCCCACGCCTGGGGTCTGGGGCCCGCGGGGGAAGGGGCAGGCTTGGCCGGCGCGGCTGTGGCCAGGGTCTGCCCTGGGCCGCGCCTTAGTGCCCAACGTGCAGAAGCCTCCACAAAACCAGGTGCGGAGCTTCCTTCCAGGTCAGGCCCGGGTCTCTCTTCCCCCCAAGAGGAGGGAGCCTCCGGGCTCCCTGGACGGGTGGCCTGCGGGCTCCCGAGTCCTGCCCCCTGCAGCTTCCGGGGCAGGTGGGGGCCGGGGGCCGAGGGCGTCCTGGCTCCGGGCCGGGTGCCTCAGATGAACCCGTCCTGGGCCAGGGCTCAGACCTCAGGAGAGGACGGACCCCCACCCCGAGCCTTTCCCACTTGTTGCCCCGCCCCCGCTGGGGGCCAGGTGCGGGTGAGGCCTGAGGACAGGCCCCCTCCCCGCCCCCAGGGCAGCAGGCAGGTGGGACGGGCGGGGGGCTGTGGGCTCCGTCCCCGGAGCAGGCTGGGACTCTCGCAGGACCCTCCCCAGGGAAACGCAGACAAGGCTGGGGACGTGTCCTTTATTGAATCCAGTTGTAGACAAGTGTGCGCGGGAGCAGCGGGGAGAGGGGCGCGATCTCGGACTCTGGGCAACCATGGAAGCCTCCTGAGTCCTCACGACGTCACCATTTCTTCCACGTTATCAGCAAGCCAGTCAAATGACGAAATTGCGATGACAGACACGATGCCAGCAAACACGACAAGGAAGCCAGTGGGTGGGGAGGACTTGTTCCGCCGGCCGTGGGAAGCCACAAGTAGCTTCTGTGGCCCCGCGCAGCCTACGCCATTGGATGGTTGAATGACAAGACCACCGCCACCAGAACCGCGATGCACCCTATGGTCCCAAGGAGGCCCAAGACCAGGGCCCAGATGTTCAGGCACTTGGCGGTGGACGCGTAGCTCTGGGCCCCAACCACGTCGCCGACCATCTTCCGGTCCCTGGACTGGGGGGGAGAAGAGATGGTGAGGGGGGCCTGGCGCGGGGCCTGGGGAGGGCCAGCCGCTGGGACTCGGGCCCTCCCTGCTGCTGCCTGCCCAGGGCACCTCCGCCCGCCCTTCGGCCACATCGGGACCCTCCCGTGCCTGTCCCCTGGCGCCTGAGCAGGTCCGGGCCGGGGGTTCCCTCCCTCAGAGTCTCTCAGCTGCTCTGGGGGCCCCCGGGCTCCGCCTCCCCCTGCCTGGCCCCTCTGCTGGCCTCGCCCCCCCAGGGGTCAGGGTGTGGGAGTCCCTTTGTTCTTTCTGAGAGACCCAAATTCTGGGACGGTCCGTAGGGAACTGCTTGGAGTCTTGGGGACAAAGCTGACCCTGCCACCCCCGTGCACCCCGGGCAGCCTCATCGCGACCTGTACACACACGTGCACTCACACGCGGAAGGGCTCCCCGAACCCCAGGGCCACGTGGGCAGGAGGACCCCGGTGGGCCCCCACGCACCCACCCACCTTCACGGAGTAGGCGAACGCCACGAAGCCCAGGCAGCAGGTGTTGAAGAAGAGCGTGTTGAACAGGGACCAGACGATGTGGTCGGGCACGACGGTCTCCGGCTGCATGTTGACCACGGTGGTTGTCACGGCTCCTGAGCCCTGGGGCCCCCCCAGCACGGCCACCTCGTGCTCCTCCTTGATCATCTCATAGGGTGGCAGGACTCCGGCGCGGGGGCCAGTGAAGAAGCGCTGGGCGTTCTGGTTCATGGTGGGTGAACAGCGAGGGTCTCCTCAGGGTTTCCTGCCGGTGTGGGCTCAGCGAGCGCTTCCCCTCCAGCTACTTTCGATTTCTCCAAAGCTTTCTTTTCCCGGACTCTATGCTCCTGGGGGCGGTGGCTGCGGGTGTCTGGTTACACAGGCGGGGGGGGGGGATGGCGGGGGGGGCGGGGGGCGGCGGATGAGGGGAGGACGGCTGGGGGGGTCTGGGGGGCGCCCTGTCCCTGCCCCGGACCCCAGTTCCTCACCCCGCCTGTGAGGGGCCCTGGGGACATTTCTCCAGTGTTGAGTCGTCCTCCTGACGGGGAGCGGTGTTCCCTAGAAGTACGCTTTTTGGACCTAGGGGTTTTTCAGGTTTATTAGTTTTCGAAAGCAGAGAGGCTGTGAGGTGAATAGGGTGCCGTGGGCAGCCGGACCCTCTCAGGGAGCCCCGGCCGGGCCCGGAGGAGGGGCCTCCGCTCCAGAGGCTCGCTCAGTGCAGGAGAGGGGACCGCGGGTTGGGCTGAGGCCCTCGCTCCTGGGCTTCGCCTGGTCGTTTGCCTGAACCGGCCTCAGACACCTGCCTCCCCACCCCCGGTTTTGCGTTTCGCTGGAGATGACAGTGAAGGAGGGTCTTGGACGTCCCGGGCCGTTCAGGTTTCCGGATCTCCCTGGTGTACGCGGAGGTGCTCCTTCACTAAACCCTCGGGTTCCTACTCTTCCTCTGTGTTTAACGCAGGGGTGTCCCGGCCAAGAACTTACAAGTGTCAATGAATCCAAGTTTTTGTGCCTGAGGCTTTGAAAGGCCAAATCCCAAAAGGTCAGAGTTTGGGGTACGGAGTTTGCACGCCTGAGAAGACACCACCGAGACGCTGGGAGACCGAACGGCCCCTCAGCTCTGTCCTGCTCGCTGGACTAGGTCCGGGGGCTGGAGGGGCTGGGGAGCAGGCGAGCGGGGTCCGGCGGACGGGCTGCCACTGGAGGGCCTGCGGCCTGGCCTCCGGGACAGCAGACCTCGGCTTGCGAAAGGGTGCACGTCCAAGGTCCGGCCACACGCTGGTCCTTGCGTCTTGCGGTGCCGGCACACAGATTCTGGTTCTGGGTGCAGCCGGAGGTCCGCGTGGAGGTCTTGGTCGGCTGTCTCTGAAATCCTCTCAGCGTCTCGTTACGTTGGATGGAGCCATTGTGAGCTGGTCCTGCACTTCTCGGCCTCACGAGAAACTCCGCGTCACCCGGGAGGAGGGGGGTCCCCGGCCGTCCGTGTGGCGTTTCCAGCGCCTGGGAGAGGAGGCCTGGGACCCGCGCTTTCACCCCGAGGCCTGGGGTGCGGGGAGGGTCCACGTGCCCACAGGAGCAGCCCACAAATAACTTCGGGTGAGCGCCCCAGCTTTACCTAACTGCCTCTTGTCACACGTGTGTTTTACAACACGATGAACAAAGGGAGTCTGGAGCAAGATAGGGATTGGGGCTGACAGACCCGCCCCCACCTCAGTGTGGGGCCTCACACCGCCCCCCAGGAGAGCTGGCACCCCACGTACCCGTTGATCCGTCTGTAACGTTTTTCTCCCGTCGCGCCGACTCCACCAGTCCTCAGAAGGAAGGGTGCGCTCCCTGAGCGCTGGCGGCTCAGGCCTCCGGGGGCCTTGCCCCGCACCCGGCCTTGCTCTCCCGCTGTGCCCCGAAGCTCTGCCTTCCCCGCCCCCGGCCCCCGCCCGCGCTCCTGCTGGGCCGGGTCGCCTACAGGCTCCCAGTACCGGCTTCTCCGCGAGCGCCAGCCAGAAGAGCCAGGGCTCTGCCGCCATCTTGCCGACCCCGACGCGGATTCGGGGCCGAAGGAAGGCTTGCGGTCTGCACGTGCCGCCTCGCGCGTCCTGCGCAGGCGGAGAACGCGGAGGAGCAGGACTTTCAGTCTTTAATTTTTTATTTGCACTTTACTGAATTCTATTTTTAATCGTTTATTTGTATTGTACTTCCCCGCCATTCATCGCCCTCCCGCCCTCTGCCACCTCTGCCCACCCCCCAAGAGCCCCGAGCTGTCAGCCTGCTCTTCATCTGTGAGTCTGTCCCTGTTTCGTGTGTTAGTTCAGTTTGTTCATTAAATTCCACATATGACTGAAACGCCAACGTTGTCACGTGCAGTGCACTTTATTGGGTTCGGCGGCGGGCAGGGGGCAGGGACAAAGTGCTGTAGGAAGGGGTGGGCGTGGGGGCAGAGCCAGGAGCGGGAGGGGAGACGTGGTCCGCCGGCCGTGGGCAGCCACTACAGGCCTCCGTGGGCCTGCGCGGCCTGCGCTATTGCGCTGAGGACGCCTGGCAACAGCAACGCCAGAACCACGATGCACCCTATGGTCCCAAGGAGGCCCAAGACCAGGGCCCAGATGTTCAGGCACTTGGCGGTGGACGCGTAGCTCTGGGCCCCAACCACGTCGCCGACCATCTTCCGGTCCCTGGACTGGGGCGGAGAAGAGATGGTGAGGGGGGCCTGGCGCGGGGCCTGGGGAGGGCCAGCTGCTGGGACTCGGGCCCTCCCTGCTGCTGCCTGCCCAGGGCACCTCCGCCCGCCCTTCGGCCACATCGGGACCCTCCCGTGCCTGTCCCCTGGCGCCTGAGCAGGTCCGGGCCGGGGGTTCCCTCCCTCAGAGCCTCTCGGCTGCTCTGGGGGCCCCCGGGCTCCGCCTCCCCCTGCCTGGCCCCTCTGCTGGTCTCCCCCCCCAGGGGTCAGTGCCTCCGAGGATCTTTTCCTTTTTCTGGACCGCACTGTGTGAGGACGTGATTTCTCTGCCTGGGATGGAAAGGAGGGCCCCCGGGGATGGTGCCGACCCTCCCCTCCACAGGCGCGTCCGCGTAGCCCCACTGCGGACTCTCGCTGGGAATGAGCCCCACTGGACACGCGCACACGGGCACCCAGAATACGGCTCTCGCTTGAAGTCCCACTCCCCAGGGCCACGTGGGCAGGAGGACCCCGGTGGGCCCCCATGCACCCACCCACCTTCACGGAGTAGGCGAACGCCACGAAGCCCAGGCAGCAGGTGTTGAAGAAGATCGTGTTGAACAGGGACCAGACGATGTGGTCGGGCACGACGGTCTCCGGCTGCATGGTGACCACGGTGGACCTCACGGCTCCTGAGCCCTGGGGCGCCCCCAGCACGGCCACCTCGTGCTCCTCCTTGATCATGTCTGGCTTTGGTGGGCAGGTGTGGTCCCAGGTGAAGAAGGCAGACGCTTCCTGAAGCAGAGCCCCGAGCCGGGTGGTTTTGGCTTGGAGCCGCTCCCTCTCTAGGTTAGTTTTGATTTCTCAGAAGTTTAAAAACCCTGTTCCCCCGGGGTTTCTTACAGGAGGGCAGAACAGACGGGGAGTGTCACATGTCACTGCAGTGAGGGGGAGGGAAGGCCGTGCCCGCGAGTGAGTTTCCTGTCTGCCCCTCCGTCAGGACTCGCTGCCTCCCGGGGCGCTGCGGACCAAGAGGGGCACGTGTGAAACCTGGCAACCGCGGGGCAGGCCTGGCGGGCTCCCAGATGGAGAGTCACCGCAAGGAAGGGTCTGAAATCAAAACTTCCTAATGAAGAGCAGCCATGTCCGAGGCTGGTGTTTTTCCAGTACAAAGATCGATCTTTTCCTTCATGGAGCCTGCCTCTTGTTTTTGACATCTATGATAAGGAACCTTTGAAATGTCAAATTTCCTCTTTCCAGACCCCTCAGCCCAGAGGCCGGGCACCAAGACCACAGGTCCCTCTTCTGTTATTGCCGCCTGTTAACAGTTAACTGCTACCCAGCCGTTACCCACTCCCGGAGAAGGAGTGTGTGTCTGTCCTTACACTTTTTATCCAACCCCTGAAGTCCCCTCGTCCCCCGGCTTTCTCCTGCCTCCCTCATCTATCGCCAGTTATGGACCTCACGTAACCCCCACGCCTCCTGTTCTGATTGTGGTGTATAAAATAAGGTGCAAAACTGCCGTTTTCTGGAGCACTTCCTCTATCATTTGAGATTTTTGCTTCTGGGCTATTGTCAGTTTGGCTCAAATAAACTCATAAAAATTCTTACAAGCTTGGATTCTTACCAGTTTCTTAGCTGTGGTGGGCCCGGGGCACATTTCCCGATCTGGACTCACCCCCGCCCCCCCCCCAAGGCCCAGCACCGTGCAGGTCTCACCGGCCCCTCGCAGGGCCCCTGCCCGTGGTCCCGCAGGCCCCGCCCCCCAGCCCAGAGGGAGTCCCGCCCCCGCCGGCCCACTCTGCCGCTGCCAGGTGGGGTTGGGTGCCTCCTGGGTGCAGCCCAGGACCAGCCCCTATTGCCTGTGTCCTGGGAGCTCAGCAGGGTCCCGGTGAACAAGGACATGGGTGGGCTCTCGATGACAGAGGAGGCAGCGGTGGTGTGCGGGACAGGGGCGATTCCAGGGCATTTGGTGGCAGCCTTTCCCATCAGGGCCAGCGGCTGGAGGGGAGGGGACGGGGTGCCTGGAGAGCACCCCCCGGCCAGGCCTCGGTGCGGTAGGCAGTGCCCCGTGGCCCAGGCCTCTCTGAGGTCACATACTTTGCCTTCCTGCCTCGGAGCACCCACGGGAGGGTGTGGACACCGGAGCAGAGAGGCATGCCGCCTGTCGGGGAGCAGGCGCTGGGACCGCCCAGCCGTGGCAGCCCCCAGGCCCCGGGAGACTGTGGGGCAGGGCGGGGCCACCGCCCCTCCGCCGGCCCTCCTCTGTCTGTCTGGCTGGGCCGCACCTGCAGGGCCTGCCCCTTCGGTTCCAGCCTGGGGTCCTCCCGCCGCTCCCCGCCCCTCCCACCGCCTCCTGCGGGCCCTGCTTCCGGGGCGGGGGGGGGCCTGTGGCCTTTGAGCCCGTGGCCCGTTCCAATGGAGGAATGTCCTCAGATTTAGAAGGCTTGGTACCAAAAAAAGGATGTTTTTGGTAACATCAAAAACTTTCATCACTAAGTATCTTAAAGCTATATGTGGAGATACTATATTGGATATGTTGGTTCCAATCAAGCGGATCATTAGAATAAACCTCACGCGGTGCTTTGCTTCTGTTCAGTGTGGCTGCTGGACGTGAGAGGCTTGCCGCCCTCGCCTCGCTGCGCTCACATGGTCGTGGTGTCTGGGGCGGGGAAGGGGACCTGGCCGCTGCCACGGGCGACGTGGCGAGCCCAGGAGGAGGCCTCAGGGCGAATCGGAGGGCCACCCAGCGGAGGCGCCCCTGGCCCGTCCCCCGGTGCTGCGTGGCGGCCGGCGCTCGCTCAGTCCGGCTCCAGCCCTGGGTCCCTGCACAGCAGGTGGCGGGGGTCCCAGAATGCCCCGCCCCCGCTGCCACCCCCACCTGGCGGGGGCACGGTCAGCTCGACGGGAAGGGCCCCTGTGAGAAGCACAGCGCCCATGTGACATCTCAGGGTGGCCAAGCCTGTCTGTAGCGAATGTCCCAGGACCAACGGCCAGAAAGCGGGGAACGGCTTGGAGCGCTCACGGACAGGCGAGTGCCTCGGCCGGGCCAGGGGTCTAGGCCGCTGCTCCCGTGAGTGCGCGCACACCACACGCTGCCCCAGCGGGCGTGCAGCCCAGCAAGGATGTGGAGGCCGTGTCTTCGCAGGGGAGGGGGGTGGAGGGTGGGGAGTCCAGGCTCTGGGGGGCCATGAGTGGGCATCCTGAGGGAAAAGCGGGTCGGGGCAAGGCCCAGGTGGCGGAGGTGGGGTGCAGGCGGGGCGCGGTGAGGGCCGAGCGGGGAGCGGCCGAGCCCAGCGCTGGACCCGGCACGAGGAGCTCACCTCGGGGGCACGCACGCACGGCCTGGGGCCAGGGCTTGGGGTCTGCACGGCGGGACGGACACGCGGCGGGGCGTCCGAACAGTCAGCAGGACCGCGGGGTTAGCCCGGTGCCCCTCAGGGTGGGCTGCTTCCTGTCCCCACCCCAGGCTGGGGCTGGGGTAGGGGCGGGGGTGGGGCTGGGGCAGCTCTGAGATCCGACACGGCAGCCGCGGCCAGACGTCCGCAGGCCGCCAGGCCCTCCTGACCCTCCGGTGGCTGCAGAGGACTTGGGGGGGCCCCTGGAGGGGGCGGGGACGATGGCCCTGAAGCTTTCGGGACCCAGAGCGGGTGCCTGCGGCCACGCCGCCGGCTGCTCCCCACGGGCCCTCGCTTCTCCGCAGCAGGCGGCGGCCTTGCATCCCGGGGCGTCGTGTGGTCTCCCCTGCTGCCCGGCCCCTGCCTGACGGTGGGGTGCAGCGTCCCCTGGGCCTCCCTGGACCTGGGTGTCTGGGGTTCCGCGGCGGCCTGAGCCCGCCCCCTCTGAAAGCAGCCCCTCTCCCGAGCGCCCCCAGGTCAGAGCTCCCAGCGAGCGCCTCGCCTTCTCGGAATGTCCCTGGCAGGACCAGGATGTGCGGTGAGTCACGTTCCCAGCATTTCCGCTGGCTGCTGCCTGGGACTCCCAGAGTCTGTTGTTGGGTTCTTGCAATTTTTCCTCCCTGGGAAATGTAACAATTTACGGCAATGCGCCTAAGTCATCAAACGAATGCCTCACCCATCGCAAACGTGCAAACACCTAGGAAAACGAGCTGCAGTCCTAGGAGGAGGCCCACCCCCGTCCCGCGGGCAGGGCCTCGCCCCGCCCCACCACCCAGCACCCCCCCCCCCACCGTCAGCCCGGCCCTGACTGTCACCCGTGTCCTCCCCCCAGGGCTGTGCTGAACCGCACCGAGCGCAGGAGGCAGCAGGCCGCGCGGCTGGACCTCCCCTGGTTCAGCGGCTGCGAGGGCCACCATTTCTGCGCAGCTGTGTCCCCGCCCTCAGCAGCATGGCCGGGCTCACGTAGGTGGCCGTGGGCACCGCTCCGTGTGCACAGGTTGCCCGTCCTGCAAGGGTTCAACGGCTCCTCGGGGTGTCGCCACTGCTGGCAGAGAGCCCACGGGAGCCAGGCCGCGAGGGCGGCCCGATGCGCCCGCTCTCCTCTGGGGGACTGCGTTCTGTGGGACCAGCCGAGCCGGGCCATGGGCCCCCTGCAGGCCCCGACCTGGGGCCGGGCGCCCGGTCCACCGCTCCCGTCGGCCCACGGAGGAAGGGCCCCCTTCCTTGCCTCTCACGGCCACTTGCCGGCTGCAGGGACGACCGCTGGGGGGGCGAGGACTTGGCACCGGGCAGCCTCCCCGAGGCCTCTTGCGAATTCTAATCCCCGCTCTGCCTCTGACGTCACCACGGCACCTGGAAGCGTGGCAGTTCCGCACTCCGTTCCTGCCCCCTCGGGGGTCATTCACCAGCGACGACGCGACCCTGCGGTCTCTGCCCATCGAGACGGCCGGCACGCGTCCCGCCCGACCACGACGCAGGACCTCGGGCCGGCCCCGCGCCCGCCCCCCGCCCGGCCCCGGCGGCAAGTCTGCGACTGTGTCCTGGCTCACCGAGAGCCGCGCTGTCCCGGCCGGCGCGGCTGACGCTGACTGCGTGTCCCTGGGCGCGGGCGCCCCGACTCCCGGCTGCCGGCCTGAGGGGGAGGGGTCCCCGAGGGCCTTGCTGGGAAGCCGGCCCTCCGTTTTGTTTCCCGGAAAACATCGTCACTTCTCCTCCGTTCCTGGACAGCGTTTTCGCGGGGTGCGGAATTTTCGGGTGGCCGCGGTGACCCGTCCCACAGCCCCCTGGCCCGCGGTCGCTGTGACGCCCGCCCCAGCTGAGTGCCACCCCCTCCGGAAGCCCGTGCTCTCGCCTGCCCTCTGGCGTTTTGTTCGTGGGATTGGTTCTCTGCAGTTTTGCTGGGACGCGCGGAGCGTGGGCGCGTCCTCCGTTGTTCGGGTCGGGCCTGCTCCCTGCTCGGGGTTCGCAGATCTGCGGGTTCGCGGCTTCCAACGGTTTTGGGAAGTTCTCATCCCGTGCATGTTCGCACACTGAGCCTCCCTCGCCCCCCACGAACCGCATCGGAACCCCGAGGTCCCGCGCAGCGAGCCTCCTCCGCTCCCGCCCGCCCGCTCGCCTGCCGCTGCCTGTGGGCGTCAGGTCTGCGCCGCCCGGAAAGGGGGCCTCCCGCCCGCCTCCCGCGTGGGGCCGCGGGGCAGCTGCGCGGGGACAAGGCGCCCGGGCCGGGCGGCACCGCCCACGTGCTGCTCGGGCCTCAGGCACCCCAGGGCGCGCGGCTGGTTCGGGCCGACCCGCAAGGGCACTTGTCGCGGTGTCCCCTTCCGCACGGAAAGGCGGACAGTTCCCGTTCACCTGCAGGGGGTCACCGCACAGCTGGTGTGCTGCCCGGAAAGGCCAGCGTCCAGCGCGTGTGTCACCGGAGTCCCTGCGGCTGCTGGGCCACGTGTTCCTGTGTCTCTGGGTGCCCCGTGCGCAGCGGGGCGCAGGCCGGGGCGGCGCCTCCCCAGAGCGGCCCGACCTGGCTCTGGCGGCCGCAGGACTCGCCCGGATCCGGTTCCAAGACGGCGAGTCCGCTGTGTCTCTGGACATTTCCTGAAGTTGCATCTCCCGCTGAGTCTCCTCCTGTGAATCAATACTCAGTGTAAGAATTTCTGTATTCGGACGTAATTCCCTCACGTTCTTCATACTTAGTATTTGCCCGACTTTCTGTTTCCGTTTTTCTTATTCGTGGACGTTCACAGACGGGTCTTTTTCATTTTACAACTGTTACGAGAAGCTCTATTAGTTTTTCACCCAGCAGGGCCTTGCTGGGCGCCGACGCGGGGAAGGGAGCGGCATGGTGGCCTTCGGCACAGCTGCCGCCCGTGTCCCCTCCGTCCCCTGCTTGGCGGCCTCCCTCGGGGGCGCGTCCCCAGCAGCTGCTGGGCGCTGGCCTGGCGGCCCTGACCCCGCAGGAGCCCTGCTTCCCCCTCCTTGACACTGGTGGCTTCCCCCTTCTTAAGACACAGGCGTTGGGCCCGGCCGCACCCGAGGTGCCGGCTATTTCTGGGCCTGGTTTGCTCCTCTTTCAGTTCCTCCTCCAGGACAGATGTTCGGAGGTGCGTGTCCCCAGGCTCCCGGTGACAAAACGGGCCCTGCTCTGCTCCCATGCTCCGCACGCGCTGGGGGGCGAGCGCCCGGGGCCGCCCGGTCGGCGCCGTCGTCTCCCACACCCCACGGCGGGAGGCAGCGGCGCGGGGAGGGGCCGCGGCCCGACCACGGCACAGGGCCGCACCGCGGCCGCAACTGGCCGGGCCCGCGGCGGGGGCCCCGGGCCCGTGCTCCCAGACGCTCTGCCGCCTTTGCCTAGCGCCCCACAGCGACCTGTCTCCGCTTTGTGCTGGGAAGCAGAGTGGGGCGTAGGAAGGGCCTGGGGACAGCACGGAGAGCCTCTGCCCGCCCCCGGAGCTCCCCGTTGACCCTCCTCCGCGCAGCCCCCTGATGCAAAACGCTTACTGCAGGGAGCGCCTGGCGCGGGGGCTGCCTCCAGGGCGCCCGTCCTGGCCGCCCGGGGGCGGGTCCTCTGGGGTCCCCGCCGCCTCCGCCTCGGATGCTCCCGGGGCCTCAGGCTCCACGTGGCTGGTACATCTAGTGTCTGGGGAGCGTGATCTTGGCTCCGAGGCAGAGAAAAGGGGGCCTTGGGGGCAGGGTCGGGGGGGAGCCGCGGCCGAGCCGCTGCTGCCCACTGCTGCCCCGGTTGCAAATCTCGTGGGGACCCTGAGGGTTTGGGGGACGCTCGTGGGTGGGGGCAGAAGGGCGTGGGCGTGGGAGCGAGAGCAGGCTGGCGGGGAACTTCCTTTAGAGGCCTTTGAAAGGCTGGGGTTTAGCCGCGGCTGGTGTGGCTCAGGGGACTGAGCGCTGGCCTGCGACCGAGGACGCGCCGGTTCTATTCCCAGTCAGGGCACCTGCCAGGGTTGCTGGCTGGGTCCCCGGTTCGGTGCGCTGTTTCTCCCCCTCCCCTCCCCCTCTCGAAAAATAGTAAGTAAAACCTTACAAAAGGCAACGAAGACTGGGGGCTAGAGGATGTCTTAGGGGAGGGTGTCACTAGAACACTCCTCACCTCCGGGCCGATGTGCCACACGGAGCTCACTCACCGCTTCCTGTGGCCTCGGGTGTGGTTGGCAAATGGTGTTAATGGGACGTCGCTCCCCCTTTCCCTGAGTGGGCGAGGGAAGCTCTTTAACCTGCGCTCAGGGTGCGGTGGGGCGAAGTGCAAACCATTTGCTCTTAAGAGCCTTGGTTCGGGGAAGGTGGGATTTGCTCGACGGCCGCAAACTGCGTGTGGCACCGTCTGTCTCAGTGTCCCTCTTCCCCTTGTCCCGCCTTCCCCAGCGGGACCAGAGACGGGGGAAGCGAGCGTCCCAAGCCATGGGGCCAGGGGGTGGGGGGCACCTCTCCGTGGCCAAACTCTGCCCGGTGCTCAGGGCAGGCGGCTTCCTCCCGAGTGCCCTCAGCCTGGTGCCCGGGCGCTGGGGCCTGGGGCGCCCAGCCCCTCCGCCGGGAGTTTCGGGGGAGGGAGCATTAGCCTGGGCTGCCTGTCCTCTGCTTGACCAGAGAGGGTCTTCGTGTCTCTGCGTTCCCCCTGGGACGCCCCCTGCCTCCGCTCCTGGGGAGCCCTGGGTCTTTGCCTGAAGGTGTCTGAGAAGTGGCGAAATCCCTTTTCTAAACAGCGCGCGTGGATGCGGTGACGTGACCACGTTACTCATCGAGCCACGGTGGGTCTCTCTGTTTTTCTATCGGCACTCGAGAACAGCTTCGCCTTGCTTTCACGGGGCGGGCGGGGGCGGGGGGTATCGGGCGGTTGCCTTGTCACCCCAGCCCCGACAGCACGTGGAACCCGCAACCGAGGTAGGTGCCCCGACCGGGAATCCCAATCCGCTGAGCCGCAGCGGCCAGGGCAGCTCTGGGTCTTTCTCGGAAGAGGCCCTGGGCCCAGCCGGTTCAGCCCTGGGCGCTGCAGGACCCCCAGGCGGAGAGGGAAAGGCCCGGCGGAAAGAGAGAGGGGCCCCGGGCCCTCCCCCGCCCCCTCCAGGAGGCGCCCCGAAGACCCGGAGAAAGATTTAGAAGCAAACCACCTTTTCTGATTGTCAAAGCACAAAGCCTCTAGTGCCAGGGACCAGCGCCACCCCCAGGTCCGGTCCACGTCTGGGCAGGTCCCCGGGGCAGGAATGCGTTCCGCCCGTCAGCCAGGCCAGCCGAGCGGCGGGTCGGTCACCTGGGCGTTCGACCGGAAGCAGCAGCAGACCTCTGCTTTCCCGGACAAAGTCCGGGCTTCCCTTCGTTCCGGGTTGTTTTCCTTCCTGCTACCTGAACTCTTTGGCCTGGAACTGAAGAGCCTGAGCCCAGTGTCTCTGACGCGCAGCTCACTGAGGGAAAAGGGTCTTTATTTCTTCCGTTAGGGACGACAGGCGACACTCCGCCAGTTTCAGCTGTGCACCCCAGCGATGAGGCGCCAATGAGCGATCGCCCCCTAACCCTAGTGCCCACCGGACTCCGCCCAGTGTTAACCGCGCTGACTCTGTTCGCTAAGCCGTACCTGACCCCCGAGACCCTCCTGGAACTCCCCATCAGTGCTTTCCTTCCCTTCGCCTTGGCCCCTCGCCCCCCAGCGCCGCCCCTCCGGCAACGTCAGAACGTGCTCTGCGGCTCCGAGCCTGCTCCCTGTTCTTCGCCAGACTCCACGTAGGAGGAGGATCCCAGGACATCAGCCCTCCTCTGTCTGGCTTACTTCCCCCAGCCGGCGCCCTCCCGGTCCATCCACCCGCGGGCATGTTCCATGGCCTGTGGGCACCCAGGCCGCCGCCTCCTCTCCACTGTGGCAAGGGCTGCAGTGGGTCCGTGGGTGCCTGTGTCGCCGGGAGAGACCTGGGTCTTCTTGCCGACCCGTGTGGAGCACCACACATCAGCCCGTCGTCCTTCGGGAGAAGAGGGGAGCCCGGAGGTCGGGAGGCAGGCCCCTCACGGTTCTCAGCACCGGCGGCTGCGTCACCGCGTTGTCCGGTTCTCCCTCCAGCCCGCACGGCCCCGGCCCGGGCCCCCGGGCGAGGGTCCTTCCTCCCCGTGCCTCCCCGCTGTCTTTCCCCACGGTTGCCGCGGGGCCCGGAGCGAACCCAAGCTGAGCTCTCACGCACCCACCGGCCCGCACGGCGTCTCCCTCTCGCTTTCCTCTTCCCACCACCACGTGCCCCGAGGCGCCTCGCTCGGCCGCCGCGCCCGGCTCCCCACCCCGGAGGGCCTCCTGCCCCGCAGCCACGTGGCGGGCGCCTCCGGCAGGCGCTGCGGCCCCGGACGTCCTGGGTCCCGCGTTTCGCAAACCCTCCTGGGTGGCCTTGCTGATGTGCAAAATAACCAGCCTGGCAGCCGAGGAAGAAGCTGCCCTGCAGCGACTGGCGTGCAGAGCCCCTCTCAGTGGCCGCGTTGGGGGTCTGACAGGAAGCGGCCCCGCGGGTCCCTGCAAAGCACCTCAGAGGCCTGGCTCCTCGGCTCCCGCCCCCCCGAGGCGGCCGCCGGGGGGTGGGGACGCGACAGGAGCCAACACGCCTCTTGGGCACCCCAGCTGCTGGGCCCCACTACAAATCCCCTTTGGGGGGCCTCGCTGCACCCTGTTCCACACGCCTTGTCCACGAGGGCTTCCCGTTTCTTCAGATCAATAGCCAGCAGTGGAGCGGCCGCGTCCTCCCTGGCCCCTGGCGTAGCCTCTGATGTCAACCGTATTTCGTCTGGTACCAGTACTGCCACGCCGGCTTGTTTTGTGTGTTTCCAATTTCGGGAAATATCCTTTTGCTCCACTCCGCGTGTGCCTTTTTCTTTTTCTTTTAAGCTTTTGTTCGTTCGTATTAGGAAGAGGGAAGGGAAAGGAGGCAGAGACGCAAAGACACAAGGAAGTGAGAGAAACGTCGATGGGCTGCCTCTGCACCGCGCGCCGCGGGCACCGAACCGCGGCCCGGGCCTGTGCCCTGAGCGGGGCTCGAGCCCGGGACCCGCCGCTTTGCAGGACGCCCTGCAACCCCCGGGCGCCGCGGGCCGGGGTCGCGAGTGTCCCCGTGAGGGGGAGTGCCCTGCACGCGGCGGGTGCGCGCGTGTCGCCCGGTATCCCTTCAGCACCCCGCACCCCGGGACTCTGTCCGTACGGGGACTTCCCCGACAGCGGATACGGGGAGGGGCTCTGCGCCCAGTCAGGCGTCTTTGTGCGCGGCGGCCCCTCCGGCCGAGCGCCTCTGCGCTGCCCGCCCGCGGCCGGAGCTCGACGGCCGAACGCCGAGCGCGCCCACGTCCGCGCCTGAAGGAAGCAAAGGCCGCCCCGCTGGCCGCGCGCCCGGAGGTCCGCGCCCTCCGCCGCCGCCCCTCCTCGCTCCCCGCAGGGGCCCGTGAGCCCCCGAAGCCCCGCACTGGGCACGGAGCCCCGCCGCGCCCCGTCCCTGACCCACCCCGCGCACGTGACTTCGGGGAAACCGAGAACTGCGGCGCGGGCAGGCGGGGCGGCTGGGACTCGGCCCCCTCGCCCCGCCTCCGCCCCTTTCGCCCCGCGGCCCGCCTCCGCCGCGAGCGCCCTCCGATCCCGGAAGGCCTGCTGCGTTCCGCCGCCCTTCGCCGCCCGCGCCCCGCTCCCCGGCCCCGCCCCTTCCCCGCCCCGCCCCGCCGCGGTCTGGACCAGCCCGGGAGGCAGCAGGCGGGCTGCACCGCCGCCTTCTGGACAACCGCCACCCGGCCGCGAGCCGCGGCACACGGTCTGGTCCCGGCCACCGCGTCCACGGTCCCCGGGACGCGCCGGGAAACACATTCCCCTCCCGGCACGGCACACGAGCCGCCCGGCGGCTCAGGGCCCCTCGGCCGCGCGCGGGCTGCGCACCCAGAGCCTCGAGCCCGCGCCCTCGCGGCGGGAGGACCCGGGCGCCCGGCGGGGACGTGCGGTCCTGCGGTGCCCCCTGGCGGCCGCCCGGGCAAACGGCGGCCGCAGCGCCTGAGCGCGGCAAGGTGTCGGGCTGCGAAGTGGCGTCTCCCGGGGGAGCTGTGGTCAGATCGGCGCCGTCAGTGCCCCAGTTGCAAGGGCAGGGAAGGCGTTAGACTCCGTAAGACCCGAATTCTGACTTGCTCCGCGTTCTGACCCAGGTGGGCCCCCGGCGCGTTTCTGATGAGACCGAGGCCCCAATGAGGACGCGCTTTACCTGGGGGCCCGGAGGTTCTCGGTTTACCCTGTGGCTGTTGGCCCCGCGCAGTGGGGACGACCCGCCGAGGGGCCGGAGGAGCGCGGCGGGACAAGCCCCTGCTGGCTGGGTGTCGGGCCGGTGCCGCCGAGGCGGGATCGCTGCGTTCTGCCGGAGTCCTTCCGCGGTGCCCATCAACCCGCGGACACCCCCTCGCAGCGCTGCGGGTCCCCCCTCCCGCGAGGACACCCTCGTGCGAGAGCCGCGGGACAGGTGTCACGCCCCCTGCCACAGGGGCCGCGCGGGTTGGTCGAATAGCCAGTGGGGAGCCGGGCGCGTGCAGGGGCTGGGAGGTCAGCCAGCTCTCCACGGCCACCCACCCGCTTGAAGAGGAGACAGAGCTGCCCCAGACTCCACCTCTGTAGGTCGGCCTGGCCGGGGATACTGGAAAGTTTGTAAGAAAGAATAGCTACTTCCAGCCAATATGGAGGTGTAGGCAGATACACTTTGCCTCCTGGCATGACCAAACTAGGGACAACAACAAATGTAAAAACAGAAAATAACCAGAACTGCCAGAAAATGGAATTGTATGGAAGTCTGCCAACCAAGGAGCTAAAGAAGAAACGTTTACCCAGACCCGTGGGAGGGCCGAGGACAGGCAGCCCTGTGGGGAGGGTGGGAGGCCAGGTGGCGGCTGGTGGCCCGGGCGACGCCACATTTGCTTGTGGATAAACCCGACGAACCCCTGGCACGCGACACAGACCATGCAACCCAGGGCTCCTGGGGAAAGAACGCCTCACCGTCTGTGGAGGTGAAAACCGATGGGGGTTGCGGCAGCGGGAGAAACTCCCAGCCTCCCTCACAGGAGGGTCTGTTGGAGAGGCCCACGGGGCCCTAGAACGCACACAAACCCGCCCACCCAGGAATCAGCACCAGAAGGGCCCGATTTTCTTGTGAGTATCGGGGGAAGTGACTGAAAGCCAGTGGGGAGCCGACCACGTGGTGTTGTTCCCTCTCAGACCCCTCCCCCACCTACAGCGTCACAACACAGCAACCTGGGGGTCCCGCCCTGGTCAGCACCTAAGGCTCCACCACTTCAACGTCACAGGCGCGCGGAGACAGAGAACTAGGGCCCCAATGAAAGAGCAGATCAAAGCTCCCAAAACAGAACTGAGCCACCAAGAGACGGCCAACCTATCAGATGCAGGGTTCAAAACACTGGTGATCAGGATGCTCACAGAAATGGCCGAGTGTGGTCGCAAAATGGAGGGAGAAGTGAAAACTATGCAGAGTGAATTAAAGAAGAATGTACAGGGAACCAACAGGGAAGGGAAGGAAACCGGGACTCAGAGCAATGACTGGAGCCAAAGGAAGAAATAAACTTTCAACCAGAACAGAATGATAACACAAGAATTCAGAAAAATGAGGAGAGGCTTAGGAACCTCCAGGAGAGCTTTTCAACGTCTGAATCATAATGGTGCCAGAAGCAGAAGAGGAAGAGAAAGAAATTGAAAACTTATTTGAAGAAATAATGGAAGAAAACTTCCCCAATCTGGAGAAGGAAATAGACTTCCAGGAGATCGAGGAAGCTCAGAGAGTCCCAAAGCCCTTGGACCAAGGAAGCACACGCGAAGGCACATCATGATTACATTCCCCAAGATTAAAGATAAGGAGAGAATCTCAAAAGCAGCCAGAGAAAAGGAGACACCATAAGAGTATCAGCTGACTTCCCAAAAGAAACCTTGCAGGCAAGAAGGGGCTGGCAAGAAGTATTCAAAGTCATGAAAGGCAAGGACCTACATCCAAGATCACTCTATCCAGCAAAGCTACCCTTTAGAATGGAAGGGCAGATCAAGTGCTTCCCAGGTGAAATAAAGTTAAAGGAGATCATCATCACCAAGCTCTTTTTACATGAAATGTTAAAGGGACTTATCTAAGGGAAGAAGATCAAAAACAATGAACAGTAAAATGACAGCAAACTCACAACTGTCACAACTGAACCTAAAAAACAAAAACAACTAGAGCAGGAACAGAATCCCAGAAATGGAGATCAGAGGAGAGAGAATGGGGAAAAGGTACAGGGAATAAGCAGCATAAATAGTAGGTACAAAACAGGCAGGGGGCGGTTAAGAACAGTGCAGGAAATGGAGACGTTGAAGAACTTGTATGTACGACCCACGAACGGGGGGGGCACGCCGATGGGAGGGGGTGCAGGGTGGAAGGGAATAAAGAGGAGAAAAAATGGATCAACTGTAATAGCATAATCAATATACTATATAATAAAAAAAGAAACTTAAAAATAAAAATAAAGTGTCTTTTGGCACAGACGCCAAGGCCGTGTGTGGGACGGGGTCTGGAGCATCTGGAGACACTTTCTGGTATCAGACAGGGAGTTTAGCAAAGCTGTTGGGTTCAAAATCTATGGGCACGATTCAACTTTAAGTCTACCTATTAGCCACTGTGTTGGAAATATAGAATTTCACTAAAAAATGCAGGAGTGGTGCACACTGTCACTGCAGAAAAAGCGTAAAACATTACCCGTGGGCGTTAGGAGATGACGCGAAGGCTGTGTCTGTGCTCTGGGCATCGGAAAGGGACCCCTAAGACAGACACAAAGAGCACTGACAAGTCAGGGAAATGCTGACGACATCAAGTACATTAAACTGTGTATCAAAGGACACCACCAAGGAGGAAAAGTGAGCCCAGGACAGACGACGTTGGCCGCCGGGGAAGCTTCAATGCAGCGGCATCGGGGACACAGGAAGACGAGGAGTGGCCACGGCCTCAACGCAAAGACGGCAAGAGGACTCGACCGGGACGTAGTACGGAGGAAACTCCGCCGCCCCCGCCCCCACCGACCCCGGGGCTCAGCGCAGCGCGGGGGCCGCTGCCTGCAGCCGCGCGGGAGAACAGCAATGCGTCCACTCAGGCGTGAGCGAGGCCGCCCGTGAGACCAACGAGTCACCTCCTTGGCAGGTGCTTGAGGACACAGAGCCGGCGATGCCAACGACGGCCACCACCCGCATCCACAGCAGAAGTGCAGTGTGACCGCGTGGAGGGCAGAGGGCCACACCGCCCAGCCCTGGGCTGCCGGTCCTCCGACCGACGCCGGAGGTGGGGTCACAGCTTCAGCCGCTGGGGAGGGAAGGACCCCCCCCCCAGTCCAGGTGGCAGCTACGGCGGTCCAGGCAGGGGGCCCGCGACTGCGGTGGCCCCACGTGGACCTGGAGGCGGGCGTGGGGGCCATTGGATGAAAAAGCACAGCGCCCATCCCAGAGGCCTGCTCCCCGCATCCTCATTAGGCCCTCCCTGTTGCCCATGGTTAACAGAAGCTCTTTTGAGGTCTCAGAAACATGTGGAAATGGCTGCAATAAGACACCGACGTTGAAGCTATCCTGGCTCTCCGTGAACCATGTGACCCAGCTTGAAAGGACACCCAAGGTCAGGAGGCACTGCAGCCGAGGCGGCATCACCGTGGGCGCCTGGCCCTCGGGTGAACGGCCCCTCGGAGGGACCGGTCACTGTTCTGCGCCCCATGCCCACGGGTTCTGAGCCCACAGTGACAGAGCTGCGCACACCAGACTGTCGTCGGTGGTTCTCAGCGGGAGCGTCAGAACCACTTGAGTGCTTTCTTCGGACAGATGCTGGGCTGCAGACAGAGGCTCCAGTGTGGCAGGTCTGAGGCAGGAGCTCAGGAGTTATGACATGGCCCCACGCAGCAGTGGTGGGGCTGCTGGTCAGAGACCCTGGACAACCTCTGCCAGGAAAAAAGGAAGAACTGTGTATCCACGACTTGCTTAATGATTAGCTCAGGACTCTCCCCACAGGAACAGAACCTGGGGCCTCTGTTTGTTCACCTGGGACGGGCCGTGAGCAGGAACCAGAGGATAGCAAAGCTGTCCCTGCCCGAGAGCGCAGGGCCCATAAACGTTTATTACTCACCGATGTCACCAGTGTTCCTAGTTACCACCCAATTTACCAACACCCAAAATCCAGGAAATAGACACTTGCGAGAAACCAGAACAACCCCCGAGAGGGAGGGGCCCGAGCGCTGGCCCAGCACCTAAAACCACCCGGCTCGGGGCTCTGCTTCAGGAAGCGTCCACCTTCTTCACTTGGGACCACACCTGCCCACCAAAGCCAGACATGATCAGGCGGGAGCACGAGGTGGCCACCCTGGGGGCGCCCCAGGGCTCAGGAGCCGTGATGTCCACCGTGGTCACCATGCAGCCGGAGACCGTCGTGCCCGACCACATCGTCTGGTCCCTGTTCAACACGCTCTTCTTCAGCCCCTGCTGCTGCCTGGGCTTCGTGGCGTTCGCCTACTCCGTGAAGGTGGGTGGGTGCGTGGGGGCCCACCGGGGTCCTCCTGCCCACGTCGCCCTGGGGAGTGGGACTTCAAGCGAGAGCCGTATTCTGGGTGCCCGTGTGCGCGTGTCCAGTGGGGCTCATTCCCAGCGAGAGTCCGCAGTGGGGCTACGCGGACGCGCCTGTGGAGGGGAGGGTCGGCACCATCCCCGGGGGCCCTCCTTTCCATCCCAGGCAGAGAAATCACGTCCTCACACAGTGCGGTCCAGAAAAAGGAAAAGATCCTCGGAGGCACTGACCCCTGGGGGGGCGAGACCAGCAGAGGGGCCAGGCAGGGGGAGGCGGAGCCCGGGGGCCCCCAGAGCAGCCGAGAGGCTCTGAGGGAGGGAACCCCCGGCCCGGACCTGCTCAGGCGCCAGGGGACAGGCACGGGAGGGTCCCGATGTGGCCGAAGGGCGGGGGGAGGTGCCCTGGGCAGGCAGCAGCAGGGAGGGCCCGAGTCCCAGCGGCTGGCCCTCCCCAGGCCCCGCGCCAGGCCCCCCTCACCATCTCTTCTCCGCCCCAGTCCAGGGACCGGAAGATGGTCGGCGACGTGGTCGGGGCCCAGAGCTACGCGTCCACCGCCAAGTGCCTGAACATCTGGGCCCTGGTCTTGGGCCTCCTTGGGACCATAGGGTGCATCGTGGTTCTGGCGTTGCTGTTGCCAGGTGTCCTCAGCGCAATAGCGCAGGCCGCGCAGGGCCACAGAGGCCTGTAGTGGCTGCCCACGGCCGGCGGACCACGTCTCCCCTCCCGCTCCTGGCGCTGCCCCCACGCCCACCCCTTCCTACAGCACTTTGTCCCTGCCCCCTGCCCGCCGCCGAACCCAATAAAGTGCACTGCATGTGACAACGTCAGCGTTTCCTGGGCAGCGGCCTCTGCCGAGCCCCCAGCCTGCCCCTGGGACCGCCCCACCGCCCCCTTGCCCACCGCTTGCTGCTCCGAGGGGGCCCAGCACTTTCTCAGCTGTTCCGGGCTCCAGGCCTCCCGCTGGGAGCAGCCGCTGGGCCGGGGTCCTGCGGGCGTCCGTCCTTCCCAGCCTCTGAGCCCTGATCCTGGTGGCGCTGGGTCCGGAGCCCGCGGGGCCAAGGACAGGCCGCCCTGACCGCGGGCCGGCTGGGAGCAGGGGCGAGTGCGGCTGGCGGGGCCTCTGGGCGCCCCCGTGAATGAAGGCACCCAGGGCTGTGCCTCCCCCAGCCCACAGCTCTGCCCTCCTCTCAGGGGGCGGGGGCGGGGGCGGGGGCGGGGGCGGGGGCGGGGGCCGGTCCCGGGCACGGGCCGCAGCCGGACAGAGCGCCCGGCCCTGAAGGACAGAAACCCTGAGAGGAAGGACCGGACCCTCCCGCGGCACCGGCGGGCCGATGGCCGGAGCCCCTGCCAGTGCCCAGGAAGGGTCCCCCAGCCTTTGGGGACCCTCAGGCCTGGGGTGTGAGCCTTTGCCAGGGCCGCCGCTGCACCTGGGGCGTGGGGCTGTCCTCAGCCTGACCCGGCGCCCCCGCCCCCGCCCTGCACAGGCCCCTTGGGGAGGCTGGGGCCGTCGGCGGGGCCGCAGGCCGGTGTCCGTCAGGTGAGCCGGCCCTACCTGAGCCGTGGCCTTTGGGGACCTGCGCTCGCCGGGGCTGCAGCTGGGGGGCAAGGGCAGCCCACGGGGGACGCAGCACCGACGCATCTCCCCTCCCCCACGCCCCCCAGCCCGTGAAGCCCCGGCGGCACGTGACTGCGGGGCCGAAGGCGGGCCGTGCCTTGTCCCTGTCCCCGGGGGGGCCCCCCCGACTGAGCAGGAGCGTGGTCAGGGCCAGGGCAGGGGGTCCTGCTGGGTCGTGGAAGGATTTGCTCCTGGGAGGGACAACCCGGGGCGCCGTCCTCTGACCGCCACCCCGGCCCGGGTGCCCGCGGCGGGCCGTGCAGCCCCTGCCAGGCAGCGGTCGGGGAGGGCGCTCAGCTCTGCAGAGGCCGAGACTGGGGACGAGGGCGCCGCCTGGTGGCAGCTCTCGCGCGGCCAGCGAGCCAGCCGCGCTCTCCAGCTCTGGGAACAGGGCCTGGGCGCCCGAGGTCACGCAGGCGCCGTGCAGGCCCGTTGGAAGGGCCTGGGGGCCGCCCGCCGGGCTCGGGAGGGCTCAGCCCCGGGCTCCCTGAGTCCTGAAGCCGCCCCAGCAGCTCCGGCTGCGGCGTGGGCGGACGAGGCGACGCCGTCAGCGAGGTGGCCGTGGCCAGGACGCTGGCCGGGGGTGGGGTGCGAGGCTCCGGGCTTGGGCTCCGCATGGAATGAAAGGGTCGCTGGGAAGGGAGGGGCGTGGCCTATAGGTGTGTGTGCCTGGAAATGGGCGGAGCATCTGGTTGGCTGGGCCCCGCTGGGGCGGAGAGGACGAGGTGCGTGGCCCCAGGGAGTCTCCCTCTCAACCTCTCAGCGCGTGTCTTCGAGACCTAGAGCGGCTGGTCCGCCAGCGTCTGCTTCAGGAAGCCCTGTGCTGGGCGCCTTCCCTGGCCTGACCCCGCTCCTGTTAGACGCCGGACCCCGAACAGCCTGAGATCCTGAGGCTCTTCCTGGGATTCCCACCCCACCAGCCGCCTCCGCGAGTCAGAGGGCTGCTGTTGGGGGCAGATCAGGGCGTGCGGGGAGGGGCGCAGGGGCCCACGCCTGGGGTCTGGGGCCCGCGGGGGAAGGGGCAGGCTTGGCCGGCGGCTCCTTCGCTCCCGCCCGCGGCTGTGGCCAGGGTCTGCCCTGGGCCGCGCCTTAGTGCCCAACGTGCAGAAGCCTCCACAAAACCAGGTGCGGAGCTTCCTTCCAGGTCAGGCCCGGGTCTCTCTTCCCCCCAAGAGGAGGGAGCCCCCGGGCTCCCTGGGCAGGTGGCCTGCGGGCTCCCGAGTCCTGCCCCCTGCAGCTTCCGGGGCAGGTGGGGGCCGGGGGCCGAGGGCGTCCTGGCCCCGGGCCGGGTGCCTCAGATGAACCCGTCCTGGGCCAGGGCTCAGACCTCAGGGGAGGACGGACCCCCACCCCGAGCCTTTCCCACTTGTTGCCCCGCCCCCGCTGGAGGCCAGGTGCGGGTAAGGCCTGAGGACAGGCCACCTCCCCGCCCCCAGGGCAGCAGGCAGGTGGGACGGGCGGGGGGCTGTGGGCTCCGTCCCCAGAGCAGGCTGGGACTCTCGCAGGACCCTCCCCAGGGAAACGCAGACAAGGCTGGGGACGTGTCCTTTATTGAATCCAGTTGTAGACAAGTGTGCGCGGGAGCAGCGGGGAGAGGAGCGCGAACTCGGACTCTGGGCAACCATGGAAGCCTCCTGAGTCCTCACGACGTCATAACAATGGTATTGAATAGTCACACCGAGCCAGTCGCCTTAAGACTGATTATAATGATGACCAGAATGACGCCCAGGAGCAGGGCCGCAATGTTCAGTTTCTTGGCGGTGGACGCATACTCTTCGGCCCCAACCATGTCGAGCACCCTCTTCCGGTCCCTGGACTAGGGGGGAGAAGAGATGGTGAGGGGGGCCTGGCGCGGGGCCTGGGGAGGGCCAGCCGCTGGGACTCGGGCCCTCCCCTGCTGCTGCCTGCCCAGGGCACCTCCCCCCACCCTTCGGCCACATCGGGACCCTCCCGTGCCTGTCCCCTGGCGCCTGAGCAGGTCCAGGCTGGGGGTTCCCTCCCTCAGAGCCTGTCGGCTGCTCTGGGGGCCCCCGGGCTCTGCCTCCCCCTGCCTGGCCCCTCTGCTGGCCTCGCCCCCCCAGGGGTCAGGGTGTGGGAGTCCCTTTGTTCTTTCTGAAAGACCCAAATTCTGGGACGGTCCGTAGGGAACTGCTTGGAGTCTTGGGGACAAAGCTGACCCTGCCACCCCCATGCACCCCGGGCAGCCTCATCGCGACCTGTACACACACGTGCACTCACACACGGAAGGGCTTCCCGAACCCCCAAACCCCAGGGCCATGTGGGCTGGAGACCTCTGGGCCCCCACACACCTACCCACCTTAATCGAGTAGGCGAACGCCACCAAGCCCAGGCAGCAGACATTGAAGTAGATGGAGCTGCACAGGGACCAGACGATGTGGTCAGGCACGACGGTCTCTGGCTGCATGGTGACCACGGTGGACATCACGGCTCCTGAGCCCTGGGGCCCCCCCAGGGTGGTCACCTCGTGCTCCTCCTTGATCATGTCTGGCTTTGGTGGGCAGGTGTGGTCCCAAGTGAAGAAGGTGGACGCTTCCTGAAGCAGAGCCCCGAGCCCGGTGGTTTTAGGTGCTGGGCCAGCGCTCGGGCCCCTCCCTCTCTGCGGTTCTCCTGATTTCTCGGAAGTGTGTATCAACTGAGGTTTTCAAAATGGGTGATTTCACTGGTTAATTTGAGGTGGAAAAAAACCCTTGGGCGTCTGGTGACATGAGGACAAGCAGGAGAGCCTGTAGCCTAACGGTTTGTTTCCTGTCCTGCCACTCAGGATAGCTCTTACCAGCCTGTTTAGGGCTGCGGCGGGCCCTGGGGACACTCTCCAGCCCGGACTCACCCCTCCCGTCCCCACTCCGGGCCCAGGACCGTGCAGGTCTCACTGTCCCCACGCAGGGCCCCTGCCCGTGGTCACACAGACCCCACCCTCCAGCCCAGGGGGAGTCCCGCCCCCGCAATCCACGCGGCCGCTGCCACAGGCCTCCTCTCTCATGTCCAGGCTCCAGGTGGGGTTGGGCGGCTCCTGGGTGCAGCCCAGGGCCCAGCCCCTGTGGCCTGGGCCCTGGGAGCTCAGCAGGGTCCCCGTGCACAAGGACGGGGGTGGGCGCTCGATGACAGGAGGCGGCGGCGGTGGCAGAGGGGCGATTCCGGGGCACGTGGTCGCGCCTGGAAGCACCGGGCGGCGCTGGGCGAGCCCCCCGTCTCCTCCCTCCCTCCTGCCCGCATCGCGTTGCCCTGGTGCTGTGGGGCGGGTGTGGGACAAGCTCGAGGTGGCGGCTGAGTCCCGACGTCGGCCCGGACCCCCTCCTCCGGGAGAGAGCCCGGCGCCCGCGGAGCCAGGGCGCCGCTTGTGCGAGCCGAAAAGATCGAGTTGTGCGGGTGGCCGTCTGCGGGTCTCGCCTGCATGGCGGAGGGTGTGCGGTGCCGATGGCCCAGGCCTGGACTGTCCCTCAGGACCGCGGCCCTCACCCTGGCGGCCCAGCTGGGTCGAGGCTCCAGACCCGCGTCCCGCTGCCCGCGTGGCTCCCACGCGGCCCCGAGACCTGGGTCTCCAGCGCCGGGGCCTGCGCCAGCTTCCGGTCCCTGACCCGTGAGCTTCCTCCGTGTGTCCCCTCACGGGGCAGCAGCGGCTTCCCGCGGGGGTGTCCTGCGGCCCGCCCCCACGCGACGTCATCGGGCAGCAGGGCTGACCCCGCGGCCGCCCTGAGCGGCTGAGGCGCCGTGCGCCGGGCAGCGCGAGGGGGTGGAGGGCGGGCCCGCCCTGTGCGCCCGGTCTGGGTAGTCGTCCCCGGGGTTGGGGACGCAGCGGCCACCGGTCCCCATGGGCTGCCTGCACCATCCTCCCTGCCTGTGGTCACCACGTGTTTCTGTCTGTTAGATCTTGTTCTTTTATACGTATGGAATCATATGATATGTAGTCCTTTGTGAGTGGCTTGCTTCTTTTAGAATAGTGTTTCACATTTCCCACGTTTTGGTGTGTATCGATGCTTCTTTCCTTTTAATGGCCAAACAACCCTCCATGGTGTGCGTAGGCCAGTCTTTTTATCAGTGATAACTTCAGGGACATTTGCGCTGTTCCCATCATTTGTCTGCCACTAATAATGTAGCGTCAAACATGCGCACGATTTTGTGGGAGCGCGTTTCATTACTCGCCACCTAGGAGTGGGTTCAGGGGCCTCCTGGATGTCTGCGTACAGCCCCTTGCAGAACCGCCACATCGTTTTCCTTGGCGGCAGCGCAGACCCTCAGTCCTGGTCCGCGGTCACTATTTGGGAGCCCTGTGGGTGTGGCCCACGCTGTGGGGAGAGGTTACCTGCAGCCCCGGGGTGAGGCCCAGCCTCTTCGAGACCCTGCCCTGCCTGGGCCTCACGCTGCCTCTTGGCTTTTCCATTTCCCCTGAGGTGAGACCAGAAGGCTCAAGAGCTGCAGGTGGGCATTTCTCACCCCCACCCCACCTTGGCTGTGTTCTTTGGTGAAGCCAGGCCTTTGCTGAGAACAGCGCATTTCGGGTTCTCGCATCTTCTCCGTGCCCGAGACCTGTGCTCGGAGGACCTGGTGGGGCTCCCGGACAAAAACTCACAGAAGTTGGGGCGCCCCCGGGCCGGGCTCCAGGAGTGTCAGTTCCCAGAGTCCTTCACCCCCTGCCCCATGTCCAGCAAGGAGCCTTTACCTGGGCCAGGCCCTGCCGGCCGCCGGCTTCGGCGGCGGAGTGAGGCTGTGTCTCCCTGGCCGCCGGCCCCGCCCGCCCTGGGTTTGAGGTTTGCACTGCGGCCTCGCTCCTCTGGCAGAGCCAAGGAGAGGCAACGGTTTTCAGCGCCTCCATCTTTTTTCTTGCCCCAAGGATGGGAGTCACAGCTTCTAGCATCTGCGGTGGAAATCGGGTTCGTATTCAATTTTATTTTATTTTTTTAAAAAAGATTTTATTTGTTTATTTTTAGAGAGGGGAATGGGAGGAGAAAAGGAGAGAAACATCTGTTGATTGCCTCTTGTGCGCCCCCTCCTGGGGACCTGGCCCGGCGACTCAGGCCTGTGCCCGGACTGGGAATCACCCCAGCGACCTTTTGGTTCGCAGGCCAGGGCTCAGTCCAGGGAGCCCCACCAGCCAGGACTGCATTCAACTTAAACTTCAAGTTTAAGTATCTTTTTCAGCTCTTGTTTGTTTTCCTAGGTAACTCATTTCTTTTTACCAATACGGTGTATCTTAGTGACATTGTCCTCAAAGCCTCCCTTCTTGTGTGCTCACATTTATAACGGCTAGGTTTGTTTTTTTAAAATAATTTTTACATGTTATTTTATTTTATTTATTTATTTTTAGAGAGGGGATGGGAGAGAGAAAGAGAGGGAGAGAAACGTCCCAGTGTGGGTGCCTCCCGTGCGCCCCCGTTGGGGACCAGGCCTGCAGCCCAGGCCCGCGCCCTGACGGGGGACCCAACCGGCGACCCCTCCGGGTCGCAGGCCGGCGCTCCGACCGTCGAGCCGCACCCGCCGAGGCTGCAACGGCCCGATGGAATTCTTTTCCTGAGAAAGGTGACAGGTGGTCAGGCTGCCACGCAGATTCTGCGTCTCGCTTCTCTTCTGGAGGAGGGGGTCCTACGCTGAGGATTCTCTGCGCGCCTCCTCGGTTTCTGTCGGCAACGGCACATTTTGGGTAGCGTGTCGCCATCACCCTGGGGGCCAGTCTCGTCTCAGTGCCTGTGACCGCCGTTTGCAAGCGCGTCCAGTGGCTGTGGCGTCGCCTCATCGGGGGTGGGGGACGGCCGCTCTGCGTGCGGGTCTGGGTCCGCCGCAGGCGCAGCGCCCGCTGGTTCTTCCGATGCCGGGAGGGCGCGCCCGCGGTTCCTTCGGGCGGGCGCCGCGGCTTCCTCGCGTCCGCGAGGCTCCTCCCGTGGGCCTTCCCGGCGGCCTCCATTGTTTCAGGCCTTCGCGCTCGGGGGCAGCCCGGTGGCCGCCCCCCGGGCCTCGGCCCCGCAGCGGGAGCGGGGCAGCCGCCGGCCGCCCCGGGGAGGGCCGCGCCCACCCGGAGGGGGTCGGTGTTCGAGGGCGTAGACTCTGGGCTCTCGCCCTAAGTTGCCGCGACTGCTCTTGAATCGGTGTTTCCTCGTTTGCCCTTTGTCCGGAGCTCCGCGCCCGGGCGGTTGGGCGGCGGCTGCGCGACCTTGTCGCCCGCCTCCCGGGGAGCCAGCCCACGAGCAGCCCCGCGATGGCAGCGGACGTCCCGGTGCCGGGTTGCGGGTCCCCGCCCTTCCCTGCTTCACATTCGGGGCTTCGCCTCTCCGTTTGCATCCCGGGCTCTGCGGGGACCCTCCGTGCGGGGTGCCAGCTCTCCAGGGCCGCGGGCCTCGTCCCGGCGCCGGCGGTGTGGCCCCGGGGACACACGCAGGGCAGGGCTGAGCACAGGGACGCGCATTCTGCGGGGGCCTCGGGTTTCCCTCCAACCCATTTGCCCAATCCTTCCTATTCATTTATTTCATATTTTACACATTTGCTCAGTGTCTCTCTCAGGACACTAAAGTGTATCCATACACAAACAAACAACTTCGGACGAGATGTGTGTTTCCCCAGTGTCTCAGCTCAGGCTCCCCTGGAAGCCTTGCATGAGCAGGAAGGGAACAACAGGCCAGCTTGCACCCCCACCCCCCAGCGCAAACAGGCCGAACCCTTCGCCAGAGACTGGTTCCAGGCATTCAGTCGCTGTGCACACCCCGGCTCACCACGAAGTACCTGCGCGCCACGAAGAACACAGGCTGCTCAAGGCCAGTCCCAGAAGGCACCAAACCGATAGCAACCGAAGCTTCAGAACGAGGCCTGTTTGGAGAGGGCTGGGTTTCCATACTCCCCCGTTAAGGTATTTGAAATGTCCAGTTTTCAAGCTACAATTTTGGCCATTCAAACAGACAAAGGGGAAACGCCCATGATAGAATGTGCTGGAAGATGCCCCAGCATCAGGTGAAGACTTGACATTGTCCATTTAGGGGGGCAGGGGAAAGGAGGGGGGGAGGCGGAGACAAATGTATTTGAACAAAAATAAAAAAATAGAAAATAAAATGTCCCCAATGCAAAGGAACGCGCGTCTCACAAAGTAAGAGAAAGCATGAGAACGGCATTTACTAAATAGAGACCACGGAGAAAAAGGGGGGAAATTTTAAAAGAACCAGGTCAGCAATTCTGAAGCTGAAAAGCGCAACATACGACATGGAAAACGAGGGCGGCGAGAGCACGTCCGACCTGGCAGGAGGAGGAGGCGGGTGAACCTGCGGACAGGCAGCGGGGCCCGTGGGGCCGGAGAGCAGGAGGGACGCCCGTGAGGAGAAGCGACCGGGCCCGCACAGCGCGAGGCCGCGGTGCAGCGAGGGGCGCGCCGGGCCGGGCCGGGCGCGCGGGGGCGTCGGACGCGTCCCGCATGTGATGCAAAGTCCACTCCAAGCCGTGGGTTCCAGGGAGGACAGCCTGCAGCCGAGGACGCCCAGGTCAGACTGTCAAAGGCAGAGCCAAGGGAACCGCACGCTCGCCCGGCGGCCACTCGCGAGAAGCGGCCTTCCCGTGCACGTTTTATTTGCATTGCAGCCGTGGCGACGGTGTCCAGCATCTTCCGTGCTATTGGCACGTGGACACTTTCCCTGGAGAAATGTCTATTCGAACCCTTTTCCCATTTCCAGCTGGGTCGCTCGCTGCCGCCTAGCGGTGGTGTCGACGCTTCGCTGCGGACTGAGCATTTGTGGGAACGTGTCCGTTTCCTCGAGACGCCCTTGCTGGGAACAGCTGTGCGTCTGTTTCTGAATAGTGGGTTAATGTCCCCACTTGCATCGGATTTTAGAAATTTTTTCCTCTTCTTTTTTTCAGTCACTCTAGCTAAAGGCCGGTCAATTTTATTGATTTTTTCAAAGAACCAACGTTTGGAGTTTTTTTTTTCTTTTTCTTTCTTCTTCTTTTTTTCTCTTTTCTTCTTCTTTTTTTTTTCTTCATAAACTGTTACTTATGTAGCTCCTACACCAAAGACATCATATTCAAAGGCAGGAAAGGGCTGCAAAGTGTTTAGTTTATGCCTTTTGACACCACATTCACTAGTTTCCGAAGGTGAATGGGCAATGGTTTTGTTGATTTTCTTTCTTTCTTTCTTTTTATTGTTCACATACATTTGTCTCCATTTTCCATCCACCGCTCTCCCCTGCCCCGCCCACCCCACCTCCTCAAGTTTTGTCGATTTTCTATATTGTTTTCCTGTTTTGAATTTTCTTTATATTTGCTCTGATCTTTATAATTTTCCTTCTACAAGTTTTAGGTTTTTTAAAAAGAAATCCTCACCCAACCTGACGACATGCTTACTATTGGTTTGTTTTCTAGAGGGGGGAAGAGAGAGAGAGAGGCAGAGAAACGCTGATGGGGACGAGACGTCGGCCGGTCGCCTCCCGTACACACCCCGACCCGCCGTCCGGGGACCAAGCCCGCAGGGCAGATGTGTGCCCGGACCCGGGGTGCCGTCTGGGTCCCAGGACGACGCCCCGCACTGAGCCGCACCGGCCGGGGCAGCTGCCACGTTGCTGCGCTCTTTGTCTTCTTAAGCTTCTTACGGTGGAGAGTTAGGCGTGGTCGCCCCGGGACGGGGGCCACCCGCACGCGTCTCTTCTGGGTGCTGCTCTCAGGTGCACATGCCCCGTGTCTCCGCCTTCAGCCTGTTTGTGCGCTCCGGTCAGAAGGCTGTCGTGTGCAGGCTGCAAAGGTTGGGGTCCGGTTTCCTTTCATGCCCAGTCCATCGCGCCCATCTGTCTTCTGACGGTGCTGTCCTTTCACATGTAATACAGTTATTGTCAAGGTACACATATGTCTTCAATTTGCCATTTTTTAATGTGTTATGCCTTAGTTTCTATATTCTCTGTTTCTCAATAACTGCCTTCTTTGCATGAAATAGATCGTTTTTATTTTAATTTCTTTTACTACATTTTTTCGCAAGTTACTTTCTTAGTGGTGGCCTGGGGGATTTGTATTAACATTTCAACTTGTAAGGAAATGGTTTGGATTAGTCTCCACTGAGCCTCAGTGACATGCGAAGCTTTCACTCCTGCGAAGCTTTCGTGTCATGTTCCTTTCACACGCGGCATCTCTGTTCATTGTGTATAAAGAGATACGGTGTATATACCAGGTTTATAATATTTCTCGATGCACATGACCTTTAACTCAGACAGGAGGAAAAAGTCAGACACAAAATAACATTTATAATGTATTTCAAATATTTGCAAAGACAGGTGCCTCGACTGGTGCTATTATTTATTTCTTCATGGTCATTGGAGTCCCTGTCACTGCTCTCTCACCGCGGCCTAGAGAAGCCCGGCTGGTATTTCCGCAGGCCAGCTCTGCAGCCCAGCATCCCTCTGGTTTCGCCTGAGAATGTCCACCTCTGCTTCACTTTGGGGGGCCCGTGGAGCTGGATACGGAATTCCTGATAGACAGTCCTTCCTGCGCAGCCTGGGGGCCCTGCCGTCCCCGCCTCGCCGAGGGGGCCGCCGCGGCAGCCGGCCCCCCCCCGCGATGCTTCCCAAGTCTCTGCTTCACGTCTTTTTCCACAGCCTGGTCACAGGGGTCCTTCTTGGAGCTGAACATCTTGGATGCGCAGAGTACAGGTTTTCACCGCGTTTGTGAAGGTTCGGCCCTTATTTCTTCAGATATCGTTTACGCCCTGCGCCCACGACCCCTGCCCTCCTGCATCGCCGTTGTCCGTGTGTCAGCGTGTTCTGTGCAGCCCTGGCTCTCGGGGACGGGGTTGCCTTCTCTCCCTCTCCCTTTTCCCCTGCTCCTCACACTGGGTGACCTCACCGGACCTGCCCTCGAGCTTACAGACCCTTTCTCTTCTGTCTCAGACGGGCTGCCGAGGTCCTCCGTGAAACGTTCGCGCTTTATACTTTCCCAGTGCGAAATGTCTGTGTGTTTTCTTTGGATGATTTCTATCTTTCTATTGATATTTTGTGTTTGGGGAGACATTCTTCTCATCCATTTCTGTAGTTTGCTGGCATGGTTTTCTTTATGTCCTTGAATATATTTCAGAGAAGAAAGCTAGAGTCTGTTTCTAGCCGTTGCAGCGCAGACTTCCTCAGAGACCCACCGTTTCTGGTGACTGCTCTTTCCCCTGAAGGGGCTGTATTTCTTGTCCGTTTGCGTTTCTCATAGTTCTGTGGTTGAAAACTGGGCTTTTTAAGTTATAAAATGTGGCAGTTCCAAATTCGAAAACCAGATCCACCTCTTCCCCGGGGAAACTCTTTTCCCATCTTCGTTGTTTCTGCTGCCTGTGCAGCGCTGTTAGGTAACTGTCACATCTGTTTTCTTTGTCCTGTGTGGCCACAGATGTCCCTGACGAAATGTGTGGTCAGCTACTGTTCAGACAGAAATTACTGAAATACCTGAAGCTGGTAAGTCCCACCTCTTCGGCCAGGGGCCCGGGCACGGGGGGGCACCTGCCCACGCAGCCGGGCAGACCCTGCCGGGCCCTGCGGGGCACAAGCCTGTCCCCACGTGTACGTCTGGCTTCAGGGACTTCACAGCTCAGACGACCGCCTTTCAAAAGCGCGCAACTCAGCGGCATTTACTGTATTCACAGTGTTGTGCAGCCACCGCCTGTCTCTCGTTTCGACTTTTTCCACCCCAGAAAAACATCCTGTGTCCGTTAGGTAATCACCCCCCACTTCCCTCTGCGCCGTCTCCCAATAACCGGTAGTCTCTTCGCCTCAGTGGAATTGCCTCTTCCGGGTACATCGCTGAAGAGGAGTTGCACCGTCTGTGACTTTGGGGTCCGCCTTCTTGCTTGTAGCAACGTGCTGTCGAGGCCCCTCCCGGATGCAGCGTGTGCCAGCACTTTGCCCCTCTCTACGGCGGAGCGGCCTCCCGTGGTGCGTGCAAACGATGATCTGCCTCCTCGTCCATCCGGAGACCTGGGCCTCTCGGCTGTCTCCAGCGTCGGCCGGTGGGCAGGACGCTGCTGTGACCGTGGGGAGTGTCGGTGCCGACGCACGTCCGCGCCCCTGGAGACAGGCAGGAAGAGCGCCCACTGCGCGTCCCCGCCAGCCCTGGAAGGGGGGCCCCCATTTCTCCGCATCTGCACCAACACTTGTTATTTTCTGCTGTTTTGCTAACAGACCCTCCGAGGGACGACGTGGTATCTCATTGTGGTTTTATTTGCATTTCTCAGTGACCATCATGCTGAATATATTTTCACATGCCTGTTGGTCACTTGTATATCTTCTCAGGAGGAATGTGATTCACGTCCTTGGCCCACTTAAAAATCATTGTTGTCGCTTTTCAAAGCCCCCTGTGGACGGCTCACAGCCTCCAGCTGTTCCTCTTAAGCTTTCTGACCAACTCATCCCTCCCCCCCTGCCCTGTAAACAGCTGGTCCCACTTCTGCGCCATTTGAACAAGTGTCCCCGGGGGGGGGGGGGGGGGCGCAGCTCTGAGTCAGGCCGGAGGAGGAGACGTGCGGGCAGTGTCTCCAGGTGGCCCCGCAGAGCTGCAACGATGGCCCGACGGGCTCCCCGCTGCCACCCGAGGCTGCGGGCTGTGGGTCAGGCTCCCAGAGGCTGATGACACAGCTGCTGAGAATGCAGGAAGTCCCAGCACCAGGAAACTCCTGTTCTTGCAAAGGCTCACGTGTTTTTCTTGGTCAAGCCACACCCAGGTTAGTGCGAGAATGTTTCGATTCCTGGAGTTCTGGAAAGTTTCATTCTTACACATTTTGCCAGCGCTGTCGCTGTTCTCATGGCAGAGGGGGTCTGGGGAGGGGCGGCCGGGGGCGTCACTTTACCGAGTCTGCTGGGACCAGCCCGTCTGTGCTTTTCACGAGGTGCCCCGCCTTCAAAGCACTGGTGAGCCCTGGGAACTGAGGGCGGCCGCTGCAGCGCCTGTCCCGCGCGGCCCGCCGCCGCCGTCCCTCTCTCCCCCCGTCCCAGGCGCGGCAGGGACCAGACCTGTCGGCAGTGTGTCACGGAACCGGGCCGCTGTTCTTATGTCTCACGCCATTAAATATAAGAGACAGAATGTTTTCTTCTACCTTCACTTATTCCTTCTCTAATGCCTTGTTGGCCTCCATGGAGATCCCAGTTTCTAACTGCGGTTTGATTTCTGCCGGAAAAACTTCCTTCAGCATCTCGTACAGGGTCACCGTGCACGGCGGCCTGCAAACTCCCTGGTCCCGTTTCGTTTCGGAGAAAAGAGCCACGGCTCCCTCACGTCCAGGGTGCCGCCCCACCGGCGCCATGGCTCCCGCGGGCGGGGCGTGTTTTCCTTCCGCGCGGCCAGCGTGTGTTTTGCCCGGTTCCTGCCGGCGCGTTTCAGAGCGGCATTCGATGCGCTTCTTGTCCTTGGGTTTCTGTAGGTGATGTCTGTTGGGTTTGTAGTCTCTCCTCAGCAGTGTGGCACTGGGCGTGCGACGCGCTTGGGCGTGGGCTGTCCTTTCCAGTGTGAGACGTCCTGTTAGTGAGGCTTCGCCCTAAACGTCCACGTGTCCAGCAGGAATGTAAAGGCAAAGCAACCTCTTGCTTAAGGTTCCATGGTGTATATATTTTTCGTTTTATAAAATCCAAAGTTTTTCAGCCTTTTCTCAAACTGGGTCTTATAAGAAGCATAAAGTTTTTTAAATTTTAAATCAGCTTTAGCAATCAAGGAATTTAACGTGAATAATTTAAAATATTACCATTTGATTTAACTTTCTTTTTTCTATTGTACATTCCTTTACCCCCTCTCTTTGCTTCTTTACTTGAGAAGTCCCTGTTCCACTCTTGCTTTATTGATGTTATAGCGACATACCTTGTAATTCAGATTTATTAAACCCCAATATACCATAGTTACGTAAATATTTCCTGGACAGTAAAAGGACCTCAGAAGCGTCAAAACTTGTTACCTGCTGTACTTCGCCTTTTTTTCTTTGCATTTCAATTGTACCCGCGCACCTGGTGTTCACTGAAGGGGCCAAACTTTAACACTAGGTCAAGCCTGGGCCGAAACAAGAAACTAGAACAAACAATACCCCAAGATGAAGGGAAGAATTAGAGCCCCCCCTTAGTAACAAGATAGGACAACGGCTGAGCCTTGACTCAGATAAATAGCCCATAAAAGCAGGGTCAGAGCTGAGGATAAGGGAGAAACAAATACCAAGAAAAACGTATCAGGGTGCAGCCCCCATGCAGCTGGGCCCGAGTCGACAAGAATGAGGAGGAGGCATAGGGCGAGGGTTGAGCCTTGCCTCAGATAGACATCCTGACCAGAGAAAGAGTAGGGGGCCCAGTAACAGCCTTGAACCTGATCAAAAAAAAAAAAAAAAAAAAAAAGAGAGAAAGAAGCTGCCTATTGCTAACTGCCACTTCTCGCCCTTGTATCTTGCTTGCTTGCTCTGCTTATAAAAACCCGTGTACCCTTACAGCGGTGAGCCTTTTTCCTTTCGAGGGAAAGGTGGCCCCTGCGCAGGTAATACTTGGCCAAATAATAAAGAGTGTGTGATCAAACTCTAATTTCTGAGCTCATACTTGTGGGGATCGTAACATTCACACCCAGCTCAAACAGTAAACATTCCTTTTCCGACCTCCTACCTGTGTGTGTGCGGTTTCTGCGTGAATCCCGCTCTCGTCGCCCAACGTCTGGTGAATTTGAAAGTGTTTACTATCCGCTTTACACTGAAGGTGGTTGTGAACGCTCCATGAACATTTGGGACGTGTGCCGCGTTTATCACACGTGCTGCCACGCACAGGCACTGGGCTGTGTGGCTGTCGAATGCTCTGCACACGCAGGGGTTGAGCCAATTAAGCCAATTATTTTATCGTTTCGCTCCCACCGCCTACCCTGTTACCGAAGGAAACAGTTTTCTTCGTCCGACTGGCTCCGTCAGCTGCGGCGGGACTGGCGTCAGCTGCCCCCGCTGTGGCTGTGTTTGCTCCTGCTTGAGCCGCAGGGGCAGACTTTCGCCTTCCACGTGACACGGGCACCTCCGGTCGTCGTGCCCCAGGTCTGCGTGTGGGCCTTCCACGCGCTCACAGCTGCGCGCCGGACACCCCGGGCGCCCCTTTCCGGGCCCCGCTTCGCGGCGAGCCCCCGGGTCACCGGGCGCCTGGAGTCCTGGCGCCTTCTGGCCCCCGGCCTGGTCGTTGTTCCGGAGCGAAGTGGAGAACCGGTCCGAAGAGCTGTGGGGGGTCTGCAGAAAGACGCGAGTTTCACCGAGTGACGTGTTGGACTGCGGCACTCGGCCCGGTGGGAGGAACGTGCCCCCTTTTCCCGTCGGCCAGGCCCGGCTGTCGCACAGAGCAGCTCCTCCTGATCCGCAGGGAAACCACACGCGGGGAATTGCTTTGTAAACCTTCCTCGCGCTGTTTTCAAAGCGAGACCACGGCGCGCTGTGGCGCTTCAGGCCGGCGCCACCGGAGGGCCTGCTCCGACGGACCGGCCGCCCTCCCCGCCTCCCCCCCCCCGTCCGGTTCCTTTTTCTTCTGCGGCGAGGGCTCCTAACATCTACCGTCGTGGCAGCTCTCCAATGTGCACCACAGCAGCACTAGCTGCGGCCACCACGTTGCACTTTACATCCCGACCACCAATTTATTTTACGGCTGAAAGTTGGCACCTTTGGTCCCCCTTCGCCCACTTCCCTGGCCCACCCTCCCGCTCGCAACCCCATCTGCTTTCTGTGCCCATGATCTTTTGTTTTTGGTTCTGCAAGTAAGAGCGCGTACAGTGTTTGTCACCCTCTGTCTCACTTCTTTCCCCGTAGCCTAACGCCCTCAGGGTGTTCCCGTGTTGTTGCAGGTGGCAGCATGTCACTCTTTTTTTTTTTTTTAAAGATTTTACTTCTTTATTTTTACAGATTTATTTCTTTTTAGAGAGAGGGGAACGGAGGAAGAGAGAAACATCCATGTGGGGTTGCCTCTCGCGCGCCCCCTGCTGGGGACCTGGCCTGCAGCCCAGTCCTGTGCCCCGACTGGGAATCGAACCAGCGACCCTCTGGTTCGCAAGCCAGCGCGTGATCCACTGAGCTGCACCAGCTGGGGCTCATTGTTCTTTTTAAAACATTTTTAAAAAAACTTATTGATTTGTTGCGGGGGGAGGATGGAGAGGGGGAAGGAGGGAAGGAGGAAGAGAGAGAGAGAAACATCAATTTGTGGTTCCACTTACTGATGCATCATTGGTTGTTTCTTGCGTGTGTCCTGACTGGGGATTGAACCCACAACCTTGGTACGTTCCACCGCACACATTTACCACCATGCTCCCTTCCTTCGTCCCTCGATGGCGAATCTGAATACCCTCTCCTTCGAGTTCACAGGTTCTCTCTTTTGCGTCTCATGTATGCTGCTGAGCTCTTCTGTAAAATTTTCATCTTTTGTACTTTTTCACTGCCGAATTTCTACTTGTTTTTTTTTTTTTTTCATTTTTTTCATGACTTCCTTTTATTGCTATTTTGTTTCTGGTGAGACATGGTTGTGACGTGGTTCCCTTTATTGTCTGGACATGTTTTGCAGAGGTGGTTTGGGCGCTTCCACTGGGAACGACAGCGTTGGGACCTGCTCAGAGGCGGCTCCTGCTGGCGGCCCTTCTCCCCTGCACCTGGGCCGTGTCTCGGCTCTGGAGGGCAGCGCTGCAGTGAGCGTGGGGGTGCGTGCGGCCTCTTCATGGGTGGTTTTGTTTCCACCACGACCGCAAAGGGGCAAAGGGGGGCTTGGAGGGGAGGCACGTCCGGCTCCCGCTGTTCCCTGGCGCGTTGCCTACCGCGCACGGGTTTTCGCGTGTTTCACGCGCCATCTGTTATGGACTTTAGATGTCAACACAGTGTCTTGTCCACATCGAATGGAGCGACCTCATGGGTGGAAACCGTGCAGGTCAATCTATGAAAAACTATGTAATTGCACGAACCCACAAAGCGCTGCAGTTACATGGTATTTTGGTCATTCGACCCTGGCGTCTGTCCGAGGATTTCTACGCGGTGCGCAATGTGCTCGCATGTCTGTCTCCCGGGGCGCACAGGGCATTTGCCGACGTTTCTCCGGGTGTGGGAGGGAGCTCGGGTGCTCGCTGCGGGCCCCTCGCCTCCTCCCTGGGCCCCGGCTGAGCGGACGCGGCACCAGGGGCGCTGCCTCATGGGCCCCGCGGCCCCGCGGGGACGGGGTTCCCCTGAGCCCCACGCCCTTCACCGAGCAGCAGCGTCCTGCTGTTTTGTTATCGGACATTCTTTTTGTCACTTTGTTCGTCTTTGCCCCCTTGGGCAGGTTCCCCCCTTCTGAGCCGGCAGGTACCGACACGGGCAGCGTGAGGCTTCGCTGTTCAGTCTGAAAACTGCAGGAGCCCTTGGCCCAGACACGTCCCGGTGGGACCCCCGGCGAGGGAGCCCCTTGCGCCCCGGGCCGGAGCCGCCCCTCCGGTGCCCATGCGCGTGCGTGCCGGCGGAGCTGCGCCGCGAGCCCCGGGAGGAAATGCCGGGGCAAAGGGTCCCAAACCCGTCCCTCCAGCCCGTACCCGGTAAACACAGCCAGGAAGGACAAGTTCAGAGTCTAGAAAGTATTAAATTTCACAGAAACCAGGGGAATGCCGCATCCAGAGAAAATAGTGGAATCTCACAGAGAGCTCTCTCAGGGCTGGAGGCGGGGTCTGCGTGACCACGGGCAGGGGCCCTGCGTGGGGCCGGCGAGACCTGCACGGTCCTGGGCCGGGGGTGGAGCAAGGGAGGGCAGGTGAGTCTTCAGGGCCGGCCCGGCCCTCCGTGGCGGGCGGAGTGGAGACAAGCGCTGGCTTGAGTGCCTGGGGAAGGGAGTGCCGGCCCCGCACACCCCTGCCCACCACGCACCTCTTCCTGGTGCGATGTGACACTCAAGGGATTGTCCGCCCTCCAGTGACGCCGCCAAATGATCAACGTACGAAACGCCTGGAAATGAAAACCGAGAAACCAGAACAACCCCCGAGAGGGAGGGGCCCAAGCGCTGGCCCAGCACCTAAAACCACCGGGCTCGGGGCTCTGCTTCAGGAAGCGTCCACCTTCTTCACTTGGGACCACACCTGCCCACCAAAGCCAGACATGATCAGGCGGGAGCACGAGGTGGCCACCCTGGGGGGACCCCAGGGCTCAGGAGCCGTGATGTCCACCGTGGTCAACATGCAGCCGGAGACCGTTGTGCCCGACCACATTGTCTGGTCCCTGTTCAACACGCTCTTCTTCAACTTCTGCTGCCTGGGCTTCGTGGCGTTCGCCTACTCCGTGAAGGTGGGTGGGTGCGTGGGGGCCCACCGGGGTCCTCCTGCCCACGTGGCCCTGGGGTTCAGGGAGCCCTTCCGTGTGTGAGTGCACGTGTGTGTACAGGTCGCAATGAGGCTGCCCGGGGTGCACGGGGGTGGCAGGGTCAGCTTTGTCCCCAAGACTCCAAGCAGTTCCCTACGGACCGTCCCAGAATTTGGGTCTCTCAGAAAGAACAAAGGGACTCCCACACCCTGACCCCTGGGGGGGCGAGGCCAGCAGAGGGGCCAGGCAGGGGGAGGCGGAGCCCGGGGGCCCCCAGAGCAGCTGAGAGGCTCTGAGGGAGGGAACCCCCCGGCCCGGACCTGCTCAGGCGCCAGGGGACAGGCACGGGAGGGTCCCGATGTGGCCGAAGGGCGGGCGGAGGTGCCCTGGGCAGGCAGCAGCAGGGAGGGCCCGAGTCCCAGCGGCTGGCCCTCCCCAGGCCCCGCGCCAGGCCCCCCTCACCATCTCTTCTCCGCCCCAGTCCAGGGACCGGAAGATGGTCGGCGACGTGGTCGGGGCCCAGAGCTACGCGTCCACCGCCAAGTGCCTGAACATCTGGGCCCTGGTCTTGGGCCTCCTTGGGACCATAGGGTGCATCGTGGTTCTGGCGTTGCTGTTGCCAGGTGTCCTCAGCGCAATAGCGCAGGCCGCGCAGGGCCACAGAGGCCTGTAGTGGCTGCCCACGGCCGGGGGACCACGTCTCCCCTCCCCCTCCTGGCTCTGCCCCCACGCCCACCCCTTCCTACAGCACTTTGTCCCTGCCCCCTGCCCGCCGCCGAACCCAATAAAGTGCACTGCACGTGACAACGTTGGCGTTTCAGTCATATGTGGAATTTAATGAACAAACTGAACTAACACACGAAACAGGGACAGACTCACAGATGAAGAGCAGGCTGACAGCTCGGGGCTCTTGGGGGGTGGGCAGAGGTGGCAGAGGGCGGGAGGGCGATGAATGGCGGGGAAGTACAATACAAATAAACGATTAAAAATAGAATTCAGTAAAGTGCAAATAAAAAATTAAAGACTGAAAGTCCTGCTCCTCCGCGTTCTCCGCCAGCGCAGGACGCGCGAGGCGGCACGTGCAGACCGCAAGCCTTCCTTCGGCCCCGAATCCGCGTCGGGGTCGGCAAGATGGCGGCAGAGCCCTGGCTCTTCTGGCTGGCGCTCGCGGAGAAGCCCGTACTGGGAGCCTGTAGGCGACCCGGCCCAGCAGGAGCGCGGGCGGGGGCCGGGGGCGGGGAAGGCAGAGCTTCGGGGCACAGCGGGAGAGCAAGGCCGGGTGCGGGGCAAGGCCCCCGGAGGCCTGAGCCGCCAGCGCTCAGGGAGCGCACCCTTCCTTCTGAGGACTGGTGGAGTCGGCGCGACGGGAGAAAAACGTTACAGACGGATCAACGGGTACGTGGGGTGCCAGCTCTCCTGGGGGGCGGTGTGAGGCCCCACACTGAGGTGGGGGCGGGTCTGTCAGCCCCAATCCCTATCTTGCTCCAGACTCCCTTTGTTCATCGTGTTGTAAAACACACGTGTGACAAGAGGCAGTTAGGTAAAGCTGGGGCGCTCACCCGAAGTTATTTGTGGGCTGCTCCTGTGGGCACGTGGACCCTCCCCGCACCCCAGGCCTCGGGATGAAAGCGCGGGTCCCAGGCCTCCTCTCCCAGGCGCTGGAAACGCCACACGGACGGCCGGGGACCCCCCTCCTCCCGGGTGACGCGGAGTTTCTCGTGAGGCCGAGAAGTGCAGGACCAGCTCACAATGGCTCCATCCAACGTAACGAGACGCTGAGAGGATTTCAGAGACAGCCGACCAAGACCTCCACGCGGACCTCCGGCTGCACCCAGAACCAGAATCTGTGTGCCGGCACCGCAAGACGCAAGGACCAGCGTGTGGCCGGACTTTGGACGTGCACCCTTTCGCAAGCCGAGGTCTGCTGTCCCGGAGGCCAGGCCGCAGGCCCTCCAGTGGCAGCCCGTCCGCCGGACCCCGCTCGCCTGCTCCCCAGCCCCTCCAGCCCCGGACCTAGTCCAGCGAGCAGGACAGAGCTGAGGGGCCGTTCGGTCTCCCAGCGTCTCGGTGGTGTCTTCTCAGGCGTGCAAACTCCGTACCCCAAACTCTGACCTTTTGGGATTTGGCCTTTCAAAGCCTCAGGCACAAAAACTTGGATTCATTGACACTTGTAAGTTCTTGGCCGGGACACCCCTGCGTTAAACACAGAGGAAGAGTAGGAACCCGAGGGTTTAGTGAAGGAGCACCTCCGCGTACACCAGGGAGATCCGGAAACCTGAACGGCCCGGGACGTCCAAGACCCTCCTTCACTGTCATCTCCAGCGAAACGCAAAACCGGGGGTGGGGAGGCAGGTGTCTGAGGCCGGTTCAGGCAAACGACCAGGCGAAGCCCAGGAGCGAGGGCCTCAGCCCAACCCGCGGTCCCCTCTCCTGCACTGAGCGAGCCTCTGGAGCGGAGGCCCCTCCTCCGGGCCCGGCCGGGGCTCCCTGAGAGGGTCCGGCTGCCCACGGCACCCTATTCACCTCACAGCCTCTCTGCTTCCGAAAACTAATAAACCTGAAAAACCCCTAGGTCCAAAAAGCGTACTTCTAGGGAACACCGCTCCCCGTCAGGAGGACGACTCAACACTGGAGAAATGTCCCCAGGGCCCCTCACAGGCGGGGTGAGGAACTGGGGTCCGGGGCAGGGACAGGGCGCCCCCCAGCCGTCCTCCCCTCATCCGCCCCCCCCCCGCGCGTCCGCCACCCCCCCCCCCCGCCTGTGTAACCCGACACCCGCAGCCACCGCCCCAGGAGCACAGAGTCCGGGAAAAGAAAGCTTTGGAGAAATCGAAAGTAGCTGGAGGGGAAGCGCTCGCTGAGCCCACACCGGCAGGAAACCCTGAGGAGACCCTCGCTGTTCACCCACCATGAACCAGAACGCCCAGCGCTTCTTCACTGGCCCCCGCGCCGGAGTCCTGCCACCCTATGAGATGATCAAGGAGGAGCACGAGGTGGCCGTGCTGGGGGGGCCCCAGGGCTCAGGAGCCGTGACAACCACCGTGGTCAACATGCAGCCGGAGACCGTCGTGCCCGACCACATCGTCTGGTCCCTGTTCAACACGCTCTTCTTCAACACCTGCTGCCTGGGCTTCGTGGCGTTCGCCTACTCCGTGAAGGTGGGTGGGTGCGTGGGGGCCCACCGGGGTCCTCCTGCCCACGTGGCCCTGGGGTTCGGGGAGCCCTTCCGCGTGTGAGTGCACGTGTGTGTACAGGTCGCGATGAGGCTGCCCGGGGTGCACGGGGGTGGCAGGGTCAGCTTTGTCCCCAAGACTCCAAGCAGTTCCCTACGGACCGTCCCAGAATTTGGGTCTCTCAGAAAGAACAAAGGGACTCCCACACCCTGACCCCTGGGGGGGGCGAGGCCAGCAGAGGGGCCAGGCAGGGGGAGGCGGAGCCCGGGGGCCCCCAGAGCAGCTGAGAGGCTCTGAGGGAGGGAACCCCCGGCCCGGACCTGCTCAGGCGCCAGGGGACAGGCACGGGAGGGTCCCGATGTGGCCGAAGGGCGGGGGGAGGTGCCCTGGGCAGGCAGCAGCAGGGAGGGCCCGAGTCCCAGCGGCTGGCCCTCCCCAGGCCCCGCGCCAGGCCCCCCCTCACCATCTCTTCTCCCCCCCAGTCCAGGGACCGGAGGATGGTCGGCGACGTGGTTGGGGCCCAGAGCTACGCGTCCACCGCCAAGTGCCTGAACATCTGGGCCCTGGTCTTGGGCCTCCTTGGGACCATAGGGTGCATCGCGGTTCTGGTGTTGCTGTTGCCAGGCGTCCTCAGCGCAATAGCGCAGGCCGCGCAGGCCCACGGAGGCCTGTAGTGGCTGCCCACGGCCGGCGGACCACGTCTCCCCTCCCGCTCCTGGCGCTGCCCCCACGCCCACCCCTTCCTACAGCACTTTGTCCCTGCCCCCTGCCCGCCGCCGAACCCAATAAAGTGCACTGCATGTGACAACGTCGGCGTTTCCTGGGCAGCGGCCTCTGCCGAGCCCCCAGCCTGCCCCTGGGACCGGCCCACCGCCCCCTTGCCCACCGCTTGCTGCTCCGAGGGGGCCCAGCACTTTCTCAGCTGTTCCGGGCTCCAGGCCTCCCGCTGGGAGCAGCCGCTGGGCCGGGGTCCTGCGGGCGTCCGTCCTTCCCAGCCTCTGAGCCCTGATCCTGGTGGCGCTGGGTCCGGAGCCCGCGGGGCCAAGGACAGGCCGCCCTGACCGCGGGCCGGCTGGGAGCAGGGGCGAGTGCGGCTGGCGGGGCCTCTGGGCGCCCCCGTGAATGAAGGCACCCAGGGCTGTGCCTCCCCCAGCCCACAGCTCTGCCCTCCTCTCAGGGGGCGGGGGCGGGGGCGGGGGCCGGTCCCGGGCACGGGCCGCAGCCGGACAGAGCGCCCGGCCCTGAAGGACAGAAACCCTGAGAGGAAGGACCGGACCCTCCCGCGGCACCGGCGGGCCGATGGCCGGAGCCCCTGCCAGTGCCCAGGAAGGGTCCCCCAGCCTTTGGGGACCCTCAGGCCTGGGGTGTGAGCCTTTGCCAGGGCCGCCGCTGCACCTGGGGCGTGGGGCTGTCCTCAGCCTGACCCGGCGCCCCCGCCCCCGCCCTGCACAGGCCCCTTGGGGAGGCTGGGGCCGTCGGCGGGGCCGCAGGCCGGTGTCCGGCAGGTGAGCCGGCCCCACCTGAGCCGTGGCCTTTGGGGACCTGCGCTCGCCGGGGCTGCAGCTGGGGGGCAAGGGCCGCCCACGGGGGACGCAGCACCCACGCATCTCCCCTCCCCCGCGCCCCCCAGCCCGTGAAGCCCCGGCGGCACGTGACTGCGGGGCCGAAGGCGGGCCGTGCCTTGTCCCTGTCCCCGGGGGGGCCCCCCCGACTGAGCAGGAGCGGGGTCAGGGCCAGGGCGGGGGTCCCTCTGGGGGGAGTCCGTTCTCCGCAGACGGGACGCTGGTGTCCGGACGGCGATGGTCGGGGCCTGTCCGCTGCGTCCCGAAGGCAGAGGGTCTGCTGTTCCCGCAGCCCCGGCCTGAGGTCCCCTCGCTGAAGCCGAGGCGCCCTTGCCTCCGCCGGGGCCCCGAGGTGGCGCCTCCAGCCCCTCTGCTGCGGGGGAGGAGCCATGGCGGGTGGCGCGCAGCCCGAGTCCAGCCCCGCAACCGCTCGCGGGCGGTCACGGAGCAGGGTGCGCGGGGCGGCGGTGTCTCTGGAGGGCGCTGTCCCTGGAGGGCGCTGTCCGGCTGACAAGGCGTCCTCGGGCCTCAGGGCCGTCCGGGGCGCGGGGCTCGGACCGGGGCACCGGGAGGCGGCGACTTGCCCCCATCGCGAGCCTCGCGCGCGCAGCGGGAGGCGGAGGGTAGGCGGGGCGTCGCGCTCCAAGGTCGGGCTCCGGGCTGTCATTCGTCGGTATATTTAGCGGCGGCGCTGGGGGCCCGCGCGTCGCGGTATAAGCGGCCCTGGGCGTCCCTCGGAGCGGGAGCAGAGCGCGGCGGCGACGGCGCTGGAACCCATGGACACCGCTTACCCCCGCGAGGAGCCCGCGGCCCCGACGCCCCGGAAGGCCGCCGGCGCCGCTCACACAGCCGTGGCACTGGGGCCCCCGCACGCGCCGCCTCGAGACCACTTGATCTGGTCGGTGTTCAGCACCCTCTACCTGAACCTGTGCTGCCTGGGCTTCCTGGCACTGGCCTACTCCATCAAGGTGGGCGCGGGCGACGGAGCCGGGCAGGGTCCCCGGGTGGACAGCAGGGGCTCTTGGCCTCTGAGCTGCCCATCAAGGCGGGTGCGCTTCTCAGAAGTGACTCCTCACCCACCGAGGGTCCTTTGAGGCTTGCGCTGGCCTGGGAGGAGCAGGGGGCCTCCCCGCTTCACCTGAGCCCCACACTCAGGGCCACACCGCGGGTCCAGTTGGGGGCAGTGAAGGAGGAGGGCGAGCCCAGGGTGATGGTTCCCCAGGCCACATCCCAGCATTCAGACTTGGGGCTCAGCGAGGCCCTTGGAGGTGTGGACCCAGGGCTGCCTGGCGGGGAGCCCGCCCCCCAGGCTCGAGCCCCGGTAGAGACCTGGCCCTGCCGCTGTCCCCAGGCCAGAGACCAGAAGGTGGCGGGAGATCTGGAGGAGGCCCGGCGCCTGGGCTCCAAAGCCAAGTGCTACAACATCCTGGCCGCCATGTGGGCCGTGGTGCCGCCCCTGCTGCTGCTGGCGCTGGTGGTGACCGGCGCCCTGCACCTGTCCCGGCTGGCCCGGGACTCGGCCGCCTTCTTCAGCACCAAGTTCGAGGACTCGGACTATGACTGAGTGGCTGGCCCTCCCTTGTCCAGGCCCTGGGCTGCCCCCGACCTCTTGGCCCGATGCCCACCCCCAGCTCCCGGCTGCGCACCTCGTGCCGACCGTGATGAGCCCCCCGTTGGACCCCGGGGCCTCACCCTCATCTTGAGGGCCCCTGGTCCCCTACTCCCTGCCTCGGCAGGACCCGCCCCCCCCCCGCCCCCACCAGGCCCTGCCTGGGTTTCACAATTAAAGTGCCTGGTTACACGCGGTGCCAGCTGGGCCTGGTTCCTGGCTGGGGCGGGCCAGGGTGTCTGCCTGAGGGGATCCCCCCAGGGACACCCACAGCCAAGCCCCCTGGACGGGCCCCGGCGCCGGCGGTGGGTCGGCTCATTCCGAACGTGCCGCTTTCGGCCGTGGTCTCTGACTGTCCCCTTGGGCACTGGGTGGCCTGTGGCTTCTGGGTGGAGGCGCTTGAGTATTTTAGAACCAGTTTGGGAAAGCCAGCCTTTCATCTCCCGGTCCCGCTGGGCACCGCGGTTTGGGGGCCTGTCTCCCGGATTCCACGTGTGCCCCTCCGGTCTGTGTGTGCGCGCGCGCGTGTGCACGCGAGGCCGGTGAGGCCTCTCCCGCGTGTCCCTGCCTGTGGGTCCGGCATGTGCCGACCCCTCCCTTGGGTCACGGTGTCAGTGGGTCCGCAGGGCTGGACGCAAAGACACGTGCACACCCAGGCACGCTCACGTTGCCGCCCGTGCATGTACGCAGCACACGCGAGGGCAGAGACGGGGCCACGCCCCCACCCGCACAGTTGTGCAGAGGGGAGTGGTGGGAGGCGAGGACATTTTCTGAGCATCCTTGGTGCTAGGCAAGCCCTCGTCTTTCACCCCCACCCCGCAAACCCGTGGTCTGGCAGGCGGGTTGTGGGCACATGCACACGCCCCGTGTGGGGGGGACGCGGTCCCCTGGGCCTTGCTGTGGGCGGGCCAATGACAGGGCAGGCTAATTGCAGGGCCTGAAGCGCAGGGCGGCTCCGGGTTGCAAGCGCCCCACCCAGGGCCCCTCCGTCCCCAGGGAGCCCCCTCTGCCTGCCCGCTCTGCCTGGGCCAGGGGGGGAGATCTGTTTGCTGCGCTTGGAGTCCCCAACGCGCCCCTGCCCTCGGCCTCCAGGGTGCCCGCAGTGCCCCAGCCCGGGAGCGTGGTGTGGGCTGCCCTGAGCCAGCCCCGGGGGCAGGGGGTGCGCTGGCCGCACCTGGGGATGGGGACACAGCGCTGGCCCGTGCCGGGCACAGCCCCCACATTGGTCCAGAGACAAGGGCCGTGTGCCAGTGTGGGGCCCAGGATGGGGACCGCCTGCCAACCCTGGGCTCCAGGTTTGGCTCAAGAAGGGACCACCCTGTTGGACAGAGAGGCTGGGAGCAGGGCGCAGCCTGGCATGGCCAGTGCACGTCCCCAGCATGGGGTGCTCTGTGGGTTGTGCGGGGAGCAAAGATTGTCCAGCCTGTGCCCAGGTGCCGTGGACAGTGTGCCGTCCAGCCAGGTGGAGGCGAAGGTCACCAGCGCCCAGGCTGTGTCCTGGGCAGGCTGAGGGACCCTGGTCCAGTTTAGGCCGCTGGCTACCATGGGCCCTGAGCCCAGCACAGGGGCACTGCCACCCACAGCCCCGCAGAGGGTCGCCCTCCCATAGACGCAGGTGGCCGTGTGCCCCGCTGGCAAACGGAGCAGCGCCCCGCCCGGCTCCAGGACTGCTGTGCCGGGACCCTCACCACGGAGGGGGCCCGTGGGCGCCAGAGAGCCCACCACGCACCTTGGGGAGCCAGTGCTGACATGCGTGCTGGTCTGCAACGTGGCTGTCTCCTCGGAGGCCCCCCCACCCCGTGTGCTGCTTGCCCCGCTCCCCACCCCACAGCCGCGCGGCCTCGGCCCTGGGACCCCCGCGGCTCCGCGCACGCCCTGCCCATCACAGTCCGCGGGCCCAGCGCCTGCTTCTTGGCGAACTGGGTGCGCCTGTTGCGAGAACGCACGAGGCCGGAGGGAGGCGGGCGGGAGGGGCAGGTGTTGGGACCGGCCGGTTGTTCCAAGCGAGCAAGTTACCGGCCAGACACGTGGCCCATTATGCGTCCCCCGCTCCTCAGGGCAGACACAGCCATTCCCAGCCCGACTTTAATTCTTTGGGGGTACACAGGCGGAGCCCTCCCCAAGATCCTCGTTTCGTCCTCAAGAAGCTTGATGTGCCCGCTGTGGGGCCCAGGCCCCGGCAGAAGCTGGGCAGAACCTCCACGAGGGCGGCCTGCCCCGGACAGACAGGCCCGGGCCACGGCTCTGCACCCGTGCGCACCCGGCCCGGCCCTCCTGGCTGGTCAGAGCGAAGATGAGGGGTCTTGCTCCACAGCCCACGCGGCCGAGGAAGGGTGTGTGACAGGGGCTGCCGGACCTGACTGGGGCGGCCGAGTCGGGGACTGCGGGTGCTGAGCCCCCACAACAGCCCGAGAGCACCTGGGCCAGGACTGACCTCCGCGTCGTGACACAGAAAGCTCCTCATGGCGAAGCTGGGGCTGAGCGTCGGAGTGATGCCGTGGCCCTCGCCCGCCCCTGCCCCCGCAGCGGAGCGTCCGCACCCCCACCCCCCGGGGCATGGCGGGTGCGGGCGTCAGCCCTGAGGGGCCGGTGCAGACTGCGGGCGCGGGAGGCCTCGGCAAAGGCCCCTGTCTGGGGGCTTTAGGCGGCCCGGGGTTCAGGCTCGAGGCGGAGAGTCACGCACGTCAGGCCACAGAGTCCAGACCGGCCCGGAGCCTGCGAGCCTGGCCGCCAGCCGGGGGCCCCGCATGGGGAGCGCCAGAGGGGGGCACCCCAGAGACGTCCCTGACGCCCACAGCCCTGCCGGCTCGGGGGCAGAGCCCAGCACAGTACCGGGTGGGGGCTCTGCGGGCCTGGAGGGCCCAAAGGGTCCCGGTGGTGCTGCTGTGGACTTCTGTGTCTCGTAAGTGTCTCCCAGCACATCCTGGGGGCAGCGCTTGCTGCCGCTGCCCCCTACAAGGCTGAGCTTTGTATCCGGCCCGGAGAGCAGGGGAAGGAGACCTTGCGCCCTGTGGGGAGAGGGGGCCACTGGGGGTGAGGGCGCATGCCTGGGGGTCACGGGCCCTGGGCCCCGGCGTGGGCCTGGGGGTCACAGCCTACCTGGGGGCAGAGGGAGCCGGTCCTGCGATGGCCACAGCTCAACCTCCAGCGGCGGGGCCCAGGGCCCTGCCGGGGTCCTGACCTCGACCGTCACCGTGCCCTCGGAGAAGGAGAAGTCGATCCTGTTCCCCAAGTAGGAGATGCCAGAGACATACACGCCGGAGACCCCCGCCGGGCACATGGGGTCAAAGGCCACGCCAGCCCTGGTGACCCTGGGGGGAGGAGACAGCTCCGTGGGGCAGGCGGGCGGCGCGGGCGACCGCCCCCTGCGGGTCCCCCCACTCACCGGAACCCTGTGAACCCGAAGAGCGCCGCCTGCAGGAAGCCCCCCATGCCCGTCAGGAAGTTCACGGCCCCGGACCCGTCGGCATTCTCCGTCCACACCTGCAGGGTCAAGGTCGTCAGGGCCCGGGTCCTCAAGACACAGGTCTCCCGAGGCCACTGTCCCTCTTCCTGGAAGGTCAGGGGGGACCATCAGGGCGGCGACCCCCAAAGCTGGGCTCCCACCCCCGCCCCCGGGGGAGAGGCAGGTGGGCGGGGCCGCTGGCCTTGAAGGGCTCCGTGATGTTGGCGAAGCTCCTCTGCAGGAGGTCCCATGCCCGCCTGGGGTCCTTCAGCTCCATCCAGCCCACGGCAAACATGCTCTGGGGTCAGGCGCCAGGGGTCAGGGGACACGCTGAGGGGGGGCCGTGCGTGGGGAGGGTCGGCGGGGCCCCCGGGAGGACTGCCGCCCTCCTTACCCAGGTCATGGCGGGGCCCCGGGGCGATGTCACAGCCTCGTAAATCTCCAGGTTTTTCCTGCGCACGCGAGGACTCAGGGAGAAGGGGACGGGGTACCCCAAGAGCACGACGTCCGCCTGCTTCACCTCCTCTCCTGGGGGACAGGGGTGCTGCTGACGTGGGACGAAGGGGGCGGGAAGCGGGAAGGGGCCTCGCGGGGGCTCCGAGTGCACTCACCAAGTTCATACCCATCAAACTCAGGGTGGAAGTTCTGCGCCTGGTCAAAGGGCACCTTGATCTTCTCAGCCACCGCCAGCCACCGGGTGGGGATGGGCTGACCCAGGTCCTGGGCCAGGGCAGCAGCGAAGCGCAGGCTAGGGCAGAGGCGGGAGAGGGGGCTGCAGCCCTGGCACGCCTGGCCGTCCCCCCCGCCCGCCCCCCCTCCTGCTGGGCTGGGCTGGGGCCTGACCTGTTCTGGGCCAGGACGTTGGTGTACACGGAGTTATTCACCCCAGAGTGGTATTCGTCGGGGGGCATGACTCCTGGGCACAAAGGGCAAGACAGCGCTTAGCCCAGAGCCTGAGTCCTGCCGGTGCCGCTGGCCAGCGTGGGGCCGGCCGCCGCAGGCGCGGGAGACACAGGCAGAGCCGGACCCAGGAGCGAGCCCCAGCCCTGCGCCCGCACCCTTCAGGTGGTACTTCTCCTCTGCTGGACTCCACTCCACGCGGCTGCACCAAAACTCAGCCACAGCACGGACCACGTCCCAGCCTCCAGCTTCTCGGAAGAGCTGCAGGTCCTGGGGAAGGACAGGGCGGAACAGGGGCCGTGACACCGTGGCTTTGGCGCCCTGGGGTCACTGCATTTCTTGCCACTGCCCGTCCGTTCAAGTGCCCAGAGGTGAAGGCTTGGCTCCAAAACGCCTGGACTGGCCGCAGACGGGAAGTCCCAGGCCACTCAGAGGGGCACCGCGAGCGCACAGCGACCCTCACCTGGGTGCTGTGGTAGTACAGCTGGAAGGCCAGCGCCACGGCCCCGTTGACGTGGACCTCCTGCTGCCCGTAGACGCCCTCGGGGCAGGCCTCCAGGCCAGAGCCCGCGCTCTCCCAGGCAAACTTGGCTCCCTGAGGGGCGGGGGCGGGGGGCACACACCTGACCCCGTCCCCCGGGGCCCGGGGGGAGTGGCCCGCGCATTCCCCGGTGCTGTCAGCCTGCGAGGGCGGAGGTGGGGGGTGCCGCCTTCCCGGGCGCCCCGGTGGGGGCCTGCGGGTCCCGAGAGCCTACTGCATGTCCCCCAGGGCGGGCCAGGTGGCCTCCGTAAGCTGCCCCAGGCTCAGAGCCGTGCGGGGCCCCAGCTGGGTCCCAGGCAGGCCCGCGTCTCCCCGAGCAGTGCAGGCCGGGCACGCCATGGGGCCCCGTGCAGGGTGCCTCGGCCCCCGGAGAGGGGCCCCGCGGGGTGGGTGCTCCGGCCCCTCACCTGGTAGCCCAGGCTCCGGGCGTTGTCCAGGGCCCCGCCCAGCGTCTGGATGCGGTACCGCAGGAGAGCCCTGGCGGCCTCTGGCTGGAACAGCAGGACGTTCGGGAACATCCAGAGGTCCTGCGGGCACAGCCGCGGCGTCCCTTGTCCTCGAGCTCTGCCGGCCCGCGCCCCACCCTCACTCTGCCCCGCAGGGCCTCAGGGCTGGCCCAGCCCCGTGCTGCCCCCCGGGGCCTGCCCAGGCCCTCCCCGCCGGCCCGCCCCACGCTGCCGTCTTCCGCTCAGGACCTGCCCAGGGGGCATCTGGCTCTGGTCGGGGACTTGGGCCAGGACCGGGGGCGGCGGGTAGCCTGGTGCAGGGCACTGTGCCGCTGCTCACTGGCTGCCTAACCGGGAGCGAGGGACTCAGCCTCCCCCAGCCCAGCGGTACAGTGGGGGCCGCAGCCCTGGCTCCTTGGGCCCCGCCACGCCCATCGGCCGCCAGGCCCCAGCGAGGCTCTGGGCCTCCGCGCCTCGCCCTCCTCTGGCCACGCTCCCTCAGCCGCTGCGCGGCCTTCCCAGAATGCACTCCTGTCCCGGCCACCGCGTCCACCTGGGGCGCTCAGTATTTGCCGCCCCTGCACCCCCTCCTGCTGCTCTTCCTGCCTCCGTGAGCTCCGCCCCCGCCCTGGCCGGACGCCACGCATCCCCCCAGCTCTGGCCCCCACGCCTGGATCATTTTTCCATCTAACTCCCACACATCCTTTGGCCGAGACACCACCTCCTCCAGGAAGCCTTCCCGTTGGCCTCGGCCCCCAGGCTTCCCCACCCACAGCCTTTGCCCTTCGCCACTGGACCCTCTGTGGCAGGTCTGGGAGGGGGTGGTTGGTGCACACCTGGTCCCAGAACACATGGCCCCAGTAGCATTCCTCACGGCTCCCGTTGGCGAGACCCCCGGGGCTGAGTCCGTGGCAGACATGTCCTGGGATCCCGGGCTCAGGCAGGGCGCTGAGCAGGTAGTAGAGGGCACCACGGAGGGCCTGGCGCAGGGCCAGGGGCCCCCCCACATCCAGGCCGCAGCTGTCCCAGAGTCGGGCCCAGGCCTGGGCGTGGGCCGAGTACAGGGCGCCGCGCGCCCGCAGCCGCAGGGCCTCAGCGAGGCAGGCCCGGGCCTCCGCCCGGCTGCCGCCCACCACGGCCAGGAACTCCCAGGTCCCCTGCTCCTGGCCTTCCCCGAGGGTCAGGGCGGGGGGCACCGGCGTCCACAGCATGTGCACCTCCTGCTGCGGCCCCCCAGGCTGCTCCGGAGTGAGGGTGCGGCCGTACAGGTACCTGCAGAAGCACAGCTGCGTCTCAGGGCAGGCTTCCCCCGGCCCCCCTCGCTGGCCCGGCCCTTCCTCACCGGGCTCCCTGGAAGTCAGGCCCCAGACGCAGGTCCAAGTCCGGGCTCTCCGGGGAGAAGGCCGACCGCAGCGGCAGGGTGACGGGCCCGCCCCCGGCGGCCGAGCGGGTGACGCACACGTGGACGGCCAGCACCTGCGGCAGCGTGCGGTGGGCGTAGATGCGCTGGGCGGCCCGGAAGCCGGCGCCCTCCAGGGTGTGCAGAAAGGAGCCTGGCGAGGGCGGAGCCCAGGCAGGTCACAGGCCTGCCCCACGGGGGGCCGAGAGGACAGTCACCGCGCAGCCGGCCCTTCTGCGCTGCAAGCAGAGCCCAGCTGCCGGGCGGGGAGCTCCCGCCGCCCCGCGGACCCCGGCCCCGTCCGACCCGGGGCCCCGCTCCCCCAGGGCCTCCTTGTCTCCAAGTTGGGCGTCCCGGGTCCAGAGACACCAGGGTGGGGTGGCTGCCGGTGCCTCCGCCAACCTGGGACAGTGGCTGGGGCTGGGGGGGCGGGGCGGGCAGGAGCTACCTGTGTTAGTGTCCAGGACAAAAGTTGTGGTCAGCCGCTCTCCTGTCCCCGCAGGGGCCTCCAGCTGGACGTTGAGGGGACTGGGCAGAACGGCCCGGTGAGTGTCCCCCAGAGCCCCATTGTACAGGCCACTCACGTGCAGTGTGTCATGGTAGACACGTGTGCCCAAGTAGGCGTTGGTCACAGTGGCCCAGAGCCGGCGGTCACTGGGCAGAGAGTGGGCAGTAAATCGGGTGGGGTCTTCACCTGCGTCCGCCATGGAGAGGCTTGCACAACGGAGGGGCCTGGGAAAGGGCGGGGTCAGGGAGCGCCCGCTGGCTGGGTGTCCCTCTTCTGACCCTGCTAGCCCCGACGCCCCCCTCCTTGGAAATTGGCCGATGCCCCCAACACACGGGGGCAGGACTGCGGGCCCCTCGGGGGCGCCGGTCCTCGGGGCCCCCGCCTTGCGGCTGCGCGGGGAACGCCCTCAGCCCCGCGCAGGGATCTCCAGGGACCCAACGGAGTTCCCAAACTCCGACCCGCCGACCTCGGCCCTAACCCTCCGTCCCGGTTCCAGCCGAGCCCCAGGGACCCCGCCCCACGGGCGGGAGTGAGCAGGCCTCCGCCAGCCAAAGTTGCTCCCCAAGGAAGCCGCCTCGGGTGGGGTGGGGCGGGTGTAGGGAGTGCACTCGCGGGCGCTGGGGGTGCTGTGGGGCCCGGGGAGGGGGTCCCCCGGGGCTCACCGCAGCCCTGCGCGTCCCTCAGCTCTAGCCGGGTCGGCGCTGGGGCCCCGGGCCGGAGTGCAGAGTAGCCCGCCGCCGCCGAGCCGGCCGGAAGGCCCCTCAGTCCCCGCCCCCAGGGCGGTGCAGGGCGGGCGGGACAGGGGGCGGTCCCGCCCTCGGAGGGCCGGGGCCTGCGGGCGGGCGGGCGGGCCGTCGGGCAGAGCGGCCCAGGCCTGAGGAGGGACTGCGGGGCGGGGGGCTGGGCTACACCCATGTCGGGAGACCCCGTGTGACCGGTGTGGGGATGGGCCCGAGGGAGCCTGCGTGAGAAACGCAGGGCCAACTCTGACCTCAAAGCCTTCTCCCCGGGTGGACCTGAGAGGGGCAGGGGCCCTCGGCGGTGGCGCCTCCCCTCTGTCCGCCCTCTAGGGGACGCCAGGGGTCCGCCTGCGCAGGCGTCCTTCTCTTTGCCTGGAGCCCCCTTCTGGCTCGCTGCCGCCTCCTCTCCTCTCCGCTGCCATCTCTCCACCTGGCCCCCTCCCCCACCCCCGGCCCCCTGGACGCCCCGGGCTCAGCGCCGGGCCGGTGTCCTGTCTCTCACGCCCTGGGCCGACCCCCACGTCTGACCCCAGTGAGGCGGGTGCTCTGACCACGCGGCCCAGCCAGAGACACTCAGATCCAACACGGCCCCCGAAACTGCTCTTCCTGCCCCTCCCCCAGCACAGGCCACGGCCAGACGACCAACCCGGCTGCGCTGGCCACCTGCCTCCCCCAGGCACATCCGCACTCGGGGCCCCGCCCGCCAGGCCTGCCCATGCCCCTGCCGCACCGCAGCCTCCTGCGTTGGCCACGCCTTCTGCTCCTGCCCTGCCCTCCCGACCCGAGAGCGGTGAGGTCAGACCGTGCCTTCTGCTCAGAAGCCTGCAATGGTGCCCGCCGCCCCAGGGGGACAAGCCACAAGGTCCCCTTCCCCACTCCCCGCAGTCAGCTGGCTTCCTCCTGCTTCTGGGACCTCCCGACGTTCTGGCGCATGCTCCCTGGTGTGGACTGAACGTGTCCGCAGATCTGTCTGTTGGTGTCTAATCCCCAGTGAGGTGGTATTTGGAGGTGGGGCCTCTCTGAGGCCATGGGTCAGGAACCATCAAGGGCAGGACAAGGGCCCGTATAAGAGGTCAGAGAGCAAGGGAGGCCCCTGCGACCTGAAGACCACGAGAGGACAGCCACCTGCGGCCAGAAACAGGGTCCTGGCCAGACGCGGAATTGGCTGGCCCCTCGACCGTGGCCTGACCAGCCCCTGGGGCCGTGGGAAATAAGTTCCTGTTGTTCACAGCTAGTCCATTCACGCGCCTTGTCGCAGCGGCCTGGGCTGGCCAAGACACTGCCCTGGCGAGTGGGGAGCCTGCCTGCTCGTGCGCGGCCCGGAGCGGTCTCCTCAGGGTGGCCTCGGGGCCCTGTCCTCAGCCTGGCCTCCCCGGCCCTCACCCGCAGCGGAAGCCCTCGCTCCCTCTCTCCCGTCCCCTTGCTCTGCGCCGCTCTCCCCCACGGCGCTGGCCCTGCGTGTCCCCGGCCTGTCCCCCTGACAGAACACCAGCTCCGGTGGGGCTGGGGCTTTTGTCTGGCTTGTAGACCGAATGACCGTATCTGAAAGTGACCACAGAAGGGCATGTGCTCTGGGAAGTGGAAGAGCTGCCTCCCGGGTCCCCTCCATCCAGACGGGGGCTCAGGAGCCGGCCACGCCCAGCGGTGTGGAGCAAGGAGGCCTGAGGACGCGGGGACCGCCCACTGCTGGCCAGTCCGTCGAGCCTCGGAGCTCCCTGCAGCCCGTCTCCCCCTCTCTGCAGGGGGGCTTCGGCCCTGCCCCGTCCGGGTGGGTTAGGTGCCAGAGCAAAGTGGCCGCGTGCGATGGAAACCGACAAACGCAAGGAGGCTTTATTATCGGTGGGCACGGGCCGCCCGCCCCCGGCCAGCCCCTCGGGCAGCTGCCTCCTCCGCTCCGCCCTGGCCTCTGCTAGACGCCCGCGGACCCCTCTGGGCTCCGCCCCGGGGCCTCGGGCAGCTTCACTCCTGGGGAGGGACGGAGGCCCGTCTGCTTCCGCTCCAGATCGGCCCACGCTTGGTCCTTGGCGGCCGGGGCCGCGCTGTGGGGCATGGGGGCCGGGCTGCAGACGGAGACGGGATCGGTGCCCGGCTCACCCGGGAAAGGACAACACGGGCAGGCGCTTAGCTCCCGGGGGCCCCAGAAGAGGGAGGCGGCCGGGGCGAAGTGGAGGCTGGGGGAGGAGTGGTCTCTGGCCCCCCCAGGGCACGGGCCTCCCTGTCCAGGACCACAAAAGGGACCGTGTCCGATGGGCCCCTCCCTCCGGCCCAGGGTCCCACAGGGGGGAGCAACGTCCTCATGCCTCGGCGCCGGGAGAGTTGCTTCGCAGGGCTGGCGGGAGCCCTCCTGGCCCCGTGGCCTTCGGGGCCTCAGAGAGCCGTGCTGAACCCGTGGACAGGCTCAGGGCGGCTGTCCAGCGCCGGGTGGGCGATGACCAGGCCTGGCTTTGCTGTCCTCACAGCCTGCAGCTCCTCCAGCGACTGCGCGCTCAGCTCCACGGAGGTCAGGCTGCGGCGTGGACACAGGACGGGGGGGCGCGTCGGTCGGGAGGGAGGAAGGGTGCAGGGCAGGGGGTGCGGCCATGGGGGGCGTCTCAGGGACGGGGGGCGTCTCAGGGACAGGAGACGGCCCGTGAGCGGTCGTTAGAGGCCGGGGCGAGGCGCAGGAGCTGGGGGCCACGTCTTGGGGAAGGGGAAGGGCGTTGGCTCGTTGACCCAACTGTGGCCCTGGGCACCAGGCCACAAATGGACACTTGGCGGAGTGTCGAGGTGAGGGCTGGGCCTGGGCTTTGGGGGCTGCACCTCCAGGGACTGTGGCTGCTCGGGGGACCCGGGAGGGGTTCCTCCTCAGCGGGCCGGTGCCCCCTGTCCCCCACCCACCGCGTGCTCCGCCCTGAGGGCCACAGCCTCCCACGACCAGAGGAGCCCCACGGGCCCACCCCAGCCTGGGCCCGACGGGTGTGTCCCCAGCCCCTCCCTGCCCCTGCCCCTGCCCCTGCCTCCACCTGAGGGTCTGCAGGCGGCACCCGGGATGCTGCAGGACCGCACACAGGTAGGTCACCATGGGCTCTGACAGCCGGCAGCCGCTGAGGTCCAGGGAGGTCAGCGCGGGGCTGTGCCGGAGCAGGCCCACCAGGGGCTGGAGGCCGTCCTGCAGGCCCGGCTGCTGCAGCCTGCGGGGGGTGGGGGGAGTGCGGAGCTCAGGGGCTCAGTGGCTGCCGCGGGGCCACCCCTCCCCCGGCCCCTCCCAGGCCCGGCCTCACCTGAGCGTCTGCACCCGGCACCCGGGCCAGGCCAGGCCCTCGCTCAGCGCCCGCAGGCCCCCCTCGCTGAGCCCATTGTGGAGGAGGTTCAGCTCGGCCAGGGCGGGCGCCTGCCTCAGGGCCTCGGCCAGGTCGCGGCACGCCCAGTCCGGGAGTTTGCAGCGGGACAGCCTGGGGTCCAGAAGCACACGGTCTGTCTCAGGCCCCCCGGCCATGCAGACGGCCTGCTCCCAGGGCCCAGGCTCAGTCTGGAGACGCGTGGGCGGTGCGGCCTCACTGCCCTTTGTCACCACGTGTGTCCCCGGGGGCAGGACCAGGACTGCGGGCGCTGGACCGCACGCCCGTCTCCCCCAGGGCAGCGCCGCACAGGAGCGTCACGAGGCACCTGCGCAGACTCGACCCTCCGCACGCCGCCGCCACGCATGCGCCCCTCGAGTTAAGGGGCTGCCGTTTAGTTGGCCGGCCTGCTTCACAGGGGAGTGGCCTGGCGCGCGGACGGACCGATGGGCCCAAGGGGGCCGAGTGCGGCCGGGCCCCTGTGCTGCTCCCGAGAGCCCAGGGGGACGGCTCAGCAGTCGCATACCCCGCCTTGGACGGGAAACGCACTCTGCTCTCCTCCATGCCCCCCAGTGCTCAGCTGCACCGTGTCCAACTCGAACCCCCTCCCTAAGAAGCACCTGAGCCGGGAGAGGCCCCGCCCCCCGCTCTTCTGCCCTGAGTGGGCAGAGCCTGTCGGCCCAGCACCGGGTGCCAGAGGCGCCAGGCTCGCAGCCCGCCCCTCAGCCGTCCCCAGGCGGGCACACCCCGTGCCTCCCAGGGCAGCCTGCTCGGGTCCATCCCCGGCAGGGGCTGGGGGCGTGGTCACTCACGTCAGGCTGGTCAGACCGCACTGCCGGTCCATCAGGGCCTCGCAGAACGGACGCAGCGGGGAGGCCTGCGGCTTCCGCGTGGTGCCCTGGGAGCTGCCGGGAGAGACAGAAGTGAAGCCCCCGGCCCCTCCCAGTCCCTCCCTCCTCCCCTGGTCCTCGGGTACTGGATGTGCCTGTGTCCCCACCCCAAACGCAAAGTGCAACCTCTCACCCGTGGCCCCATGCGCCTCCCTACTGCCGCCCGCAACGTGGGCCCGTGGGGCCAGGCGTGCACCTGCGCGGGTGTCCTCAGGCCCTGTCAACTCCTGGCAGGCGCTCCCTTAGCCGGTGCTGAGCACCGGGGCAGCTGCTGGGCTGCAGCTAAGTGCCAGGGACGGCGGCACCGGCCTTGCCCTGGGGCCGCTGAGGGTCTCGCGAAGGAGACGGGCCTGGCCTGGGGTCACGATGTACTGTGGCGGGGGGCACTCCTGGGGCCTAAGGAGCCCCAGGCCCGCGGCAGGAGCCTGGGCTGGCCTCGGGGCAGGCAGCAGTGCCCTGGGTGGAGGGGTGGCAGGCGCAAAGGCTCAGGGCCAGAGGGCTCGGTGCGTTCCAGGATTTATTCTGAGAAGGGGGGGAGCTGCTCCAGGCTTCCTGGCCACCCTGCGGGGCCTGCCTTGGTCATGGGAGGCTGGGGCTGTTGGGGATGGGCACGGAGAGGGTGCAGGCTGGGGGGAGGTGGGCACTGGCAGGCTGCTTCACAACGGGGTGGGCAGAACCAGCTCCTCGCCCTGCACCTGGCCTGGGGTGGGCAGGCTCCTCGTGCCCAGAGGGCACCCGGGGGCGCGGGCGGTGATCCCGCGCCACCCCCCCCCCAGCAGGCCCGAGGGAGGGAGCCGCCCCCGAGACTCACGAGCTGCCGCTCAGGCTGTTCTGCAGGCGCTTGACCAGGCTCTTCTTCTTCTTCTTCGGCGGGGCGGGCAGTGCGCAGCTGGTCAGCCGCAGCGCTTGTCCAGCGGGGCAGCACCGCACGCAGTAGCTCAGGACAGCCACGTCCAAGCGGCTCAGGCGCAGGCGCTCCAGCGCCAGCGCAGGGTGGCCCCGCAGGGCTTGGCGCACGAAGGCGCTTTCCTGCGTCTCGTACAGACAGTACAGCAGCGCCAGCGGGAAGCTGAACTCCTCCTCCTCCGCCTCCTCCTCCGCCTCCGCCTCCCCCTCCCCCTCCCCCTCGGAGTCCGAGTCTGAGCCCGAGTCCGAGTCCGACTCTGACTCCTTAGTGCCCTCCGGCAAGTTGGTCTCCTCGGCCCCCTCAGGCGCCACTCGCGGGCGCCGCTGGCCCTGGTCCTGCACCCACTTCAGGACGTCCTGCTTCACCCGCTCGGGAACCACGCAACCGAAGTGACGCTCAATGTCTCGCAGCCGCTCAGCGCTCAGCAGTCCGAAGAGGAAGCGCGTCGTGAGCGCAAGGTGGTGGCACAGCTCCTGGTCCCCCTGCAGAAGCTCTTGCACCCCACCCGCCGGTGCCCTGGAAGGCCCCTCGTCCTCCAGCAGGTAGGACAGTGCAGCAAGGAATTCCTGGAAGCTCTGGTCGATGAACTGGTAGGTGACCTCGGCCTGGAGCACGCCTGGTAGCTCTTTCTTGCTGAGAAACAGCGTCTGCACCTTGGAGCCACGAAGCTGCAGTCTTTCCAGATCTTTCTCCGCGAAATGCGCCCTGCGCTCCAGAACGCCTTCACGGGCCAGACGGCACAGCTTGCGCAGCTCGCCTTGCAGCCGCGGCCCGTCCGAGGCGGGCGCCGGGCTCAGGACGCTGACAATGAAAAGCAGGTACACGGACGTGGTGGTCTTGGAGGTGCGCGACAGGTCCTGGCCGCGATCGAGCTGCTGGCGCAGGACCGTGCACACGATCCAGCACACGAAGGGCACGAAGCACAGCGCGAACAGCGTCTCGTTCTCCTTCACGAAGCGGTAGGCACGCTCCGCCCTGTGCTCGTCCTGGAAGAACTTGTAGAAGTACTTCTTCTTGTCCTTGTCAGAGAAGCCGCGCACCTCCGCGCACTGCGGGGAACACAGGCGGCCCTGCAGCCTGGCCGGGGCGGCGGCGCGCGTGGTCACCAGCAGGCGGGCCTTGGGCAGCAGCACCTTGCTCAGGAGGCCGCCCAGCACGCGCGCGCCGCCCGCGGCCTCGAAGGGGTCCGTGCAGGGCGCAGCCTCGGCCGGCCCCGGCGCGGGCAGCTCATCCGCGCCGTCCAGGATGAAGAGCAGCCGCTCGGGCGCCTTGAGCATCTGCCGCACGGGGGCGCTGCGGTCCGGGCACTGGTCCAGGACCAGGTCGGCCAGGCTGCAGGGGCTGGGCCGCTCCAGCAGCTCCGCGCAGGGCATGAAGAAGGCGAAGTCCACCTTGCCCTGGTAGAGCTTGCCCGCCGCCCAGTCGTACAAGATTTTCTTGGCGGCCATGGTCTTGCCGATGCCCGCGGGGCCCTGCAGCACCACGGTCAGCGGCCGCTGGCCGTCCTCATCGCGGCTGAAGAGGCGGTTGAAGGTGTGGGTGTCTGAGCGCCGGGCGCGCTCGGGCTGCGGCTCGTCCCCGCCCGGCTCCGGGGCCTCGCACTCCAGCGCGGCGCCCTCGGCGATGAGCAGCTTGGTGAAGCGCTTGGTGATCTTCACGGAGCGCGCGTTCCTCTCCTTCACCTTGGCGTGCTGCCGCAGCACGTGCTCCCGGTATCGCCGCTTGTACTCTGCGCGGGGCGGGCCGGTCAGCCGGCGCTCAGGCCGCCGCCGTCCCACGCGCTCCGGCCCCGCCGGCCCTCCCACGCCCGCTGCTCCCTGGGGCGGCTTGTCGGACCCGGGCGGGCCCGAGGGCGCTTGTGCCCCAAGCCCGGGGCAGCCGGGGCCTGCGCCTCCCACCCGGGGACCTACCGGACACGGAGAGCAGCGCCGCGGAACTGGGGCCGAGCCCTGGAAGGAGGAGCTGTCGTGAGGCCAGGGGGTCGCGCGGGGGAGGGGCGCGGGGGGTTGTGGCCACCTCGGGGACACCCGTGGACCCCAGCCCCGGGGCTCGGGAACTTGCAGGTGACGCCTGCGCGGACAGGGGGCGCGCCGGGCTTTCCTGAGGGAGCGGAGGGGAGGGCGGCCGGGGTCCCGGACTCCGCCCAGGCGGGAGGGGAGGGAGGGGCAGGCCCCCCCGGCGGCGCCCCGCCGCGCGCTCACGCTGCAGCCGCTGCTCCTTCAGCCAGGCCGCGATGTCGCGCGCGTCCGCCCTCTTCAGGGTCTTGCGGGCCACGTCCAGCGCGGGCTCCGGGCCGTAGAACTGTGTCAGCTGGTCGGCGAGGTCCACGGCGTCCGCACGCTCCAAGCGCCCCCACGGGATGCTGCGGCCGTCCACCGGCGCGTCCCGCAGCTTGTGGCGGAAGCGCTTCAGCTGCTCCTGGCTCAGGTCCTCGAGCGCGGCCAGCAGCAGCTCGCGGGCGGCGGCGGCGCGGGGCTGCACGCTGCGCGCAAGCGGGCGGGGTCAGCGGGCGGCCGCTTCCCGACACCCGGTCCTGCCTCACCGCCCATCGACCCGGCGTCCGGGCGCCCGTGTTGGGCAGGGGCTCAGGCGCGCCGGGACCTCCGCAGGTGGCTCTGGTCCGCCCCTCCCAGGACCCGGGTCAGGGGCTTTGCTCCGGGGCGCTCCCAGGTTTTGCCCGTGAAAGTGTCGCCGCCTGGTGGTGAGGTGGGGGCACTCCAGGGCGGACACTGGACGCTGCTGACCGGTGCCCACCCCGAGCCCGGGGCCTTGCACGGGGGTCTGAGGGTGGGCGCCTGGTGCGGAACAGACCCCTGGACGCACTCTTAGAATCCGGAGCCTGGGGCCGTGGGGGAAGGATGTGGGTGGGCGTGCGGAGGCGCAGGGAGCTGGCGGGGAAGGCCCCAGCCCCAGAGGGCTGAGACCGGCCGGCTCCCCAGTGGCCTCTCTGAGGCCCAGCACTCACCTGGAGCAGGGAGCCTCTGGCCTGTCCATGGCGACGGGCCGCCAGGTCGAGGACCCAGCAGCGGAGGTGGGGATGGGGGAGGCGACCCCTCTGCAGCGACTAGAGCTGAGTCCTAGGGGGGCAGTGCAGCCCCGTCCATGCCCCAGGCCCAGGCGCCTCAGCTCGGCCAGCACTGAGATGTCTGTCCGACGGACGTCCAGCCGCCAAGCTCAGGCTCCGTGCACCTGTGTGCCATCGCCCTTTAAGAGCTCTGCCCGCTGACCTTTGAGTTCCTCCTTTCCTTTATTTGGTTGACATTCCCCCAGGACCCGTGGGGCGTGGCAGTGAGGCACGGCTGTGTGCCGGTCACTGTGCGTATCAGGGCAGACTGCAGGGAGGAGGCGGCTGGCTCAGAACGAGGTCAGGTCCTGAAGCAGTGATGAAGAAGGGCTGCTTCCTCGGTGTGGGCCGACAGAACGAAGGGGGAGCTGGCCGTGCTCTCAGGGAGCGGAAGGCTCTCACCTGGGCCAGAGGGCAGCGGGGCAGGGAGGGGCTCTGTGGCCTCCAAAACCGGGCTTGCGCCGTCTGATGGGAGGCGGCCTGGGTGTGAGGAGCGTGTGGGACCCCTGTGGGACCATGTGAGGCCCTGTGCGCGTGGGGCTCCCCTCTCCCCTGGCGGAGTCTGCCCGTGTAAGCACGTTAATGCTTGTGTGGGTGTGGCCGGGGCGGCTCAACGCCAGCCCCAAGGCGGGAGGCCCCAGCCGGGCCCCTGGGGAAGCCTCCTCCTCTTTCAAAGGGCCTTTGACAACCAGATTAAATTCAAGGTCTTGAGATGCAGAGATTATCCTGGATCATCCAGGTGGCCCGTGTGTGTCCTCAGGTGTCATAGATGGAGGCAAAGGACAGGGAGGCTATTGGCTATCCGGCTGGAAGAAGGGCCCCCGAACCTGGGAGCTGAGAAAGACCCGGTGACCCCAGGGCCTCTGGGGAAAGTGCGGCTGGACCCATGCCAGGGCCGCCACCCAGCAAACTGGTTTTGGACTTCTGACCTCCAGGACTGTGGCAGAATGAACGTGTGCTGTTTAAGCCGCTGCACCTGTGGCAGCTTCTTTCCGCAGCCAGACTGGGAGTCGGTGTGCCCGAGAGCACTGTGTGGCCGCACGCCTTCAGGGACAGGCCCCCGCGGGGTGCTGTCTCCCTGGCCCCGCCTTCTGCCAGAGCTCGGGGGGGGGGCCAGCGTCCTGGGAGCCCCTGCCCTGCTGCCCCCCCCCCACAGGAAGGGCCCACACGAGGGCCCGTGTTCCCCCAGGACCTTTTCTGGCCCTGGCTCTCCCTGGGGGCGCTCGGGTTGTCCGAGGTGCTGTGCGGTCAGCGCACATCGGCACCCTGGGGGCCTCCTTGCTCTCTCCCGCGCCCTCCTGCTGGGGCCCCTGTGGACCTGGCCACCCTCCACAGGGGCTGCCGCCCGAGCACACGTCCTGGGGACAGGGGGCACTTCGTGCATTTCAAGACCGGTCAGATGCTCCCACTGAGCCCTGCGAGGTGGAGACGGCCTCTCCCGGGCTGGCCGGGCCCCCCGCCAGGCGAGCCCCTCCCCAGACCCCAGTGTGGGCATCCCCTGTGCAGCAGAGTAGTGCACAGGGTCCCCTGGGAGCAGGGCCTCGGGGACAAGCTCCGAGCAGAGCCCAGCCACAACTCTCTGGGGCAGCACCTGCCATGGCTCCCTGGGGCCCCTGACCCGGCTGCCCAGACGCGTGGGCACGTTCTGCCGCGGGCACTTAGCGGGAAGACAGGTGCCACCGTCGCAGAGGCTGGCTCTGCGCAGACGCGGGCCTGGCAGCGCTGGCAGGTGCGAGGGCCAGGGACCCCTGCCACCCTCCCGCCGAGGTAGCGCCGAGGGGAGGGAAGCTGGGACGCTCGTGCCTGCATTCGGGGCGTCCCGCGCTGTGGCCACTCCTGGTCTGGGGACGGCCCTTCACCGTGAAGCTGTGTCTTCCGGGGTCACCAAGAACGCCCCCGTTTCAAAACCCACTTCAGTCTGACTGCACATCACTTAACGCTGTGGACCATGACCTGTTCCTTTTGTCGGAGGAACCGCGGGGAGCGGGGCAGGGACAGCTCTGCGCAGCCGCGGCCTCGGGCCAGGAGGGGCCTCGCCCCTGCTCTGCTGGGAGCAGCCCCGGGTGGCCCTGGGGCCCATGACGCGGCGGTGCCAAGGCCGTGCCCTTACCCTGAGATGGACCCCCCTCGAGTGGACTGTGCCCCGTAAACTCTCAGCGCCTGCTGATAACAGCCAGGGAACAGCGTTGATAAGGGCTGCGTTTGTGGGGAGGAGGCCAGGACGGCAGGGCTGGGGGACCGGGGGCGGGCCGGTGAGAGGAAGAGAGGAAGAGGAGGGCGGGGTGGGAGCCGGCATGGCACACAAGGCCGGTGCCCTCTGGATTTCTGTCACCTCAGGTTTAGCTTCTGGGCCACTTCCAAAACTAGAATTTACAGTCTTTCACAAATAACTCACACTGCATTTTTAATCCCCCCCACGGCCCTGCGGCCGCACCGAGGGACCGGCGGCTTCGCTCTGGGAACGGGACCGCGCCCCTCTGGGTGCAGCTTCCCCCGGCGTGTCCGCCGGCCACAGAGCAACGCTCCCCTGGGAGGAACTCCGGTGCTCCTCGCTCCCCTGCTCAGGGCAGGGGTGCACATTCCCCTCAGCTCTTTCTTCGACGCCCCAGCCTCCTGCCCGCAGACCCCCAGCAACACGCCTGCTCCCGCCCCCGAACCCTAACCCGGCACACCTGCACCCCACCCCCTGGCCCGCTGGCCTGGCCCCTGAGGGGCGGCACCGAGACCCGCGACAGTCCCCTGCCCCCACCGGCTCTCCTTCCGGGCCCCACCTCCTCGCATCCCCTCCGCTTGATCTCCTGGGAGGGGACCTCGGCACCTGGCCTTGGCCAAGGAGGGGGACAAGGACGTGTGCTGGGAGTCGGTGCTCTGGCGGGGGATGGGCGGAGTGGGCACACGCTTTCGCTCTTTGCCTCCCCACCTTGTCTGGGGAGGACGGGGACGCAGGGCCGGGAGGCCCAGGGTGCTGGGCCTGTGAGGATGGGGATCGCGTGCTGGGGCCGGGGGAGCAAAGGGTCAGCTGGGAGCCGCCTGCAGAGTCCCCGTCCCCATGGTGTCTGTCCCAGGTGCACGGGCGGTGCTCGCTGATGCCATCTCTGAGGCCACCCTGCCCTCAGCCCACTCCTGCCCCACCTCCCCCGGCGAGGCCACGCCCTGTGCGCCCCGTGTCCAGGTCGTCTGGGGCGGGCCTGTCCTTCCTGCCCCGCAGACCCAGGCGGGCTCCTGCCCCGGCACAGCCTGCCGGTCGAACGCTCCCCCCTTGGCCGCCTGCTCCTCCGAGAGGCCTGGCAACGCGGCCACAGAGAGAGGTTCACGCTGGTCTGTGAAAGACGCCAAAGAAATAACACTCGGCCTCCAAAGGGGAGACGCTGGGTACTGCCCACGGGGAAACCCGAGGGCTCGGTGCCCAGTGAAGGCAGCCGGCCACAGCGGCACAGGCTCCGCGCACCCCACTCACAGGAGGGCCCTGGGGGAGCCAGAGCCGTAGCGACAGAGGGCGGGCGGTGAGCCAGGGGCCGCGGGGGCAGGCGTGAGCGTTGCAGGGGGCCGGGGTCTCCGTTTGGGAAGACGGGAAGTTCCGGAGACGACGGGGTGACCGCCGCACGGCCGTGCGGGCTGCCCAGCGCCCTGGGCGGGGCACCGACCGCGCTCGGGGCGTTTAGGTCCGTTCCCAAACAGGACACAAGGGGGTCACCGCGCCCATGACCTGAGGGACTGTTAGCTCAGGTGCTCCCTCCAGGCAGACTGGAACCACCCAGCAGGCAACGCTGCGTCCCGCCCCGGAGGCCCGGCCCCGGGAGCCGGGTCAGGCTTGTCCTGGGCTAACCCTTGTTGCCTGGGGCGAGCGGGGCCTGCGGGGAGCCTGCCCGGGCCTGAACCCGCGACTCCGCGCAGCCCCCGAGGCTGCGTGAATCAGCGCCTGGGTGGCAGCTGGCAGGCTCCCCTCACCGGCCCTCCCACCTTCCAAGCCTTGGGCGGCAGCACCGCCTGTGGGGAGGGAAGGGCCTCCCGCCCTTGCCCGGCCCAGGGCCCTGCCGGTCTCCCCTGCGGGAGCGTCCGGGATGGGGGCTTCTCCTTGGACAGGCAGGCACCCCGGCCTTGAGAGACAGGCCCGCCCACCCGGCTGCCGTGTCACAAGGATGAGGGGGCCCCTACCGTTGCAGGGACCGGGGCCCAGAGGCCGGAGGCCAGGCAGGAGCAAGGAGCCAGACGGCCCCAGAGTCGCCGCGGAGGGTGCCGCAGCGTCCCTGCTCGCTCGTAGGGCTGGGGGCTCCCCTGGCTCCTGAGAACCTGCCAGGGGTGGGGGCACCAGCCACAGGGAAGCCCCTGGGGCCTGCCTGCTGCCCCTGGGCCCCCCAAGGCATGCTCAGCCTCCCCCGCCTCCCGCAGGGCATCAGGGGGTCCCTGCCCCTCAGCCCCGCCCCCGCTGGCCCGAAGTCCCGCCCCCACCCATGGCTGCGCTCTGCCTGTTACCTGCTCGCCCCTCACAGGCTGCCCACCGTGACCTCCTCCTCTCCCGAGAGGGACCCGCCGCGCAGCTCCGGCGCCACACCCAGCGACGGCGCTCCCCCTCCTCCCCAACGTCACCCCAGAGGCCTGCGCCCGGGACCAAACACGCAGCAGCGGCTGCCTGCTGCAGCGAACCCCAACCTCCAGGGACAGGTGCTGGTGCAAAAGCAAAGGGGTTTATTCAGGTGCCGTGGCCTGGGAGGCGGGCGGGCTCCCGGCTCGAGGACCGTCTCCCCTTCCTGCTCAAGCCCGTGGTGCTTGCAGGGACAGGAGGGGAGCTCTGTCTTCTCTCTGATGACCTTGCTAGCGTTGGGCGCGCTGGGGCCCTGTCCGTTCACCCCTGGCGTCCGGGGCACTCAGTGTGAGAACCTGTCCCCGCGCCACCGAGGCTGAGGGGGGAGACGCCCCGGTGCCCCCTGACCGGCCACGGTAACGGGCCGCCTGCCTCGGACGGCCTCCCGGTCATCTTGCCCATGCCCTGTCCCCAGAGGCGTCAAAGTCTGAGGGTCCAGCGTCCGACACTTGGCCTGACTCACTGGCCACTCGTGTCCTTAGACGAGCGCTTGGCCTTCCCGGGCCCAAGCTTCTGCGTCTGCAAATGGCCGGCACCTGCCTCCGAGGGCTGTTGTGAGCTTAAGGGGACGTGACATGGAAAAAATGGCTTAAAGGTTTTAAAACGGTGCCCGAATAACGCTGGGTCCACATCCAGCCACACATAAGGGATTAATTCAACGTAGACCAAAGACATAAATCTAAGAACTAAAACTCTAAAACTCCTAGGAAAAAGCAAGGGGGGGAATCTCCATGATCTTGAATTTGGCGACGGATTCTTAATTATGAAACCAATGGCGTAAGGAACAAAAGAAAAAAATAAACCTGAGTTCATCAAAGGAAACATTTTTGTGCATCCAAGGACTCTACAGAGTGAACACAACCCACAGAACGGGAGGACATGTTTGCAAACCGCACATCTGATCAGATTAACATCCAGAACATACACGGTCTGTCCAGAAGGAGCCCAGGCAGTGTTAATGGAACAAGAACAGTTTGTGTGACATCTGTGGAACCCGGCACCAAGGAGCGTGGACTGGAATGCGTGCGCCTGAACAACGAGGACTTTGCTGTCCTCGTCGGTGGGGGCGGCAGACGCTGTCGAGTGAGCGTGCGTGCTGTGTGGCCGTCGCTCTCAGATGAGTGAGCAGAGCCGTGGGTCTGCATCCAGTTTTGCGTAAGTTTGGAAGTTCCTCCCCAGGAACTATTTGGATGACGCAGAGGCCGCCGCTGTGAGCCTCTGGTGACTGGCAGCTTCATCACGACAACGCATCCCCTCCTGCATGGCATGTCCTGAGGAGTTTTTGGTAAGACAGCAAGTCACCCAGGCCCCGCTACAGCCCAGATGTGGCACCCTGCAACTTCTGGCTTTTCCAAAACTAAAATCTCCTCTGAAAGGAAAGAGATTTCAGACCTTCAGTGAGATTCAGGAAAATACGGCGGGGCCGCGGATGGCGACTGGGAGACCTGCCTGAGGCCCCAAGGTGCCTGCTGGGAAGGGGACCGAGGTGGCGTTGTCTTGTGTACAACGTCTCTTGTATCTTCTCAATAAATGTTTCAACTGTTCGGGTAATACGTGGCTGGATACTTCTTGGACAGCCCTCAAATGAAGAATGCCTGCTGCTCAACAACAAAACCCAAAACCCCAGATAAAAAGTGGGCGAAGGACTTGATAGATATTTCTCCAGAGAGGATGCAGAAATGGCCCATGAGTCAACACCCAGGACCTCCCTGCCACTGCCCCCACGTCCCAGCCCTGAGCGCGGTCTGTCCCCACTCAGCCCGCCCTGCGCTCTGGTGCTTGGACAGCTCGCCTCCTGGCCAGCTGCCTTCTCAGCCACGGGAGCCCCGGCTGCTGCGCGTCCAGAGCCAACGCAGGCCCCTTCCCAGCCCCTTAAGCCCCGCCTTGACCTCCCCTCCTGATACAGCCCGTCGGGCCCTCAGCCCCTCGCTCCTCTGGTAACGCCCGAGGTCCCCCAGCCCCCAGCCCCCGGCAGCCCACAGCTCTCCCCACGGCCCCACTCGGGTCCCCACCGCTGTTCGCACCCTGGACTCCTGCGCCCCCCAGGACCCCCGAGCCGGGGATCCGGCCACCTCCCAGCATTCCCGCCCCCGCCCCCGCCCCGCCCCGCGCCTTCCAGCTCACACGCCGCGGCACGGCACTCCCTGTGCTCGCTGGGCCCCCCACCCCGGCCTCCTCCCGCTGACGGTTCTCACTTGGCAAAGGCCTGACTGACCCTGTGGCCCAGCCGGAGACAGAGTCTGTCTAGAAAGACTGGCAGTGACGCCGAGCCTCCGGGCCCGACCCTGGCTCCCGGGTCACCGCCCCTGGCTCCTTGGGTGCACAGGCCACGTCTGCGCCCGCGGCACCCATCGCGGCGGTCCTGCTGGTGCCCGGGGCCCCAGCACGGGGCTCCCGCTGCCGCCCCCCGAGCCCGGCGACCTCGCTTGGGCCGCACACCGCGGGGGAGCGCTCTGCCCCTCGGGTCTCGGGGCTGCTACGGATGCCCCTTCTCGGCCGCCTGGGCGGCGTGTCCTGGCTCCCGCATCTCGCTCCCCGTCTCTCCTAACTCTGCCCTGGAAGGGCTGCTGTCCGCCCTCCGGCCCAGTGAACTGCTCCGCTCCTCAGGGGTCCGTGGGTTCGCGGCCTGCTCCACCGCCCCCTCCCAGCTCGGTGCTCGGCCCACCCTCCCCCCTGCACTGGCTGTGAGGGTGAAGGCGACACCCCAGGGCCCAACGCCAAGGCCACCTACACTCCATCTCGGCGCCCCCTGCAAGTCCTACAGGGACCTCAAACTCACGTCGAAAGCGAATCCGAGCCTCCCTGTGGCCCCCCACCGGAGACCCCGGCAACGCTCTGCTCCCAGCTGCCTCGCCCTGGACCTCTCTCCCTGCAGACCCACCACCACAGCCTCCCCAGGGCACAGCCAGGCTCCCCCAGCCGCCCTGCTCCCCAGGCCCAGCCCCCCCGCCCCGGCTCCGTGTCCCCCCCTGCCCCGCCCCCGCATCCAGAGGGTCTGGTGACACCCACGTCTGCTCAGTGAAAGGGACCAGGGCTCCTTGGCTCACTTCAGGACGGGGCGGGGAGCCCACGGGGCGAGTCTGGAGCAGGCCATGGTGCCCGCAAGCAGGGGTGCGCAGAGCGGGCTAAAGAGAAGCTCTGCGCGGTGATCAGGGCACAGCGGACCCCCCGGCCGCCGGGAGGGAGAGCCCCCGGGGCCAAAGTGCGAAATCGGAGCCGCAAACTGAAGATATCCAACGTGCAAAGCAAACATCCATGAGTCCTTACTGATTTCAATAACCAATGACAAGTGGATAAATGCTAGTGCTTAAAAACAGTCAGTGACGGTGAGGCAGAGAACATGTCCTGTGCAGAATTCCAAGCGATCCCCGTGAGGTCTGCCCTCCCGGGCAAGCAGCCGCACTGCGGACGCAGGGGTGGGGGGAAGCACAGGGACGTCCCCCCACACAGCGCAGGGTGGCAGCTGCCTGGGTCAGGGCTCAAGGTCAGCGTCACAGTGAGAAGCCCCGTGGGGGGCGGGTGCCCTGGGCGGTGCAGTAAGAAGGGCGCTTGCCTCTGTGGCCATCCTCCCAAAGCCGAGCTCCGTCTCATCCTGAAAAGCTGTCGGACCAGCTCCGGTCGGACCAGCACCCTGCACACCCCTGGCCTGCCCTCTCCAAACCGCCCAGGCCGGCGCCGGAGTCTGAGGAGCCCGCACGGTGAGAGGAGCCTTGGAGGGACGATGCCGTGAGTGCCGTGCTCTGTCTTGGACGGGCCCTGGGTAGGAAGGGGACGCGAGGGGTTCTGAAGAGTGCGGCCTGGAGCTGCGTGCCACGCTCGCCACACTGCTCAGGGCCCTCCAGGGGGACGGGGCTGGCAGGAAACGAGGAGCCGGAACGTCGACAAACACGTGGGTGTGCCTTCAGGAGTCGGCCCGCGCTCACGGCCAGGCAGGCTGCCCGCCCAGGGTCCCCTGCCTGTCCGCAGGCGGCGGGGCTGGGCGGGGCATTCGTTTAAGGAATCGGTTCCTGTGGCTGCAGAGACTTGGTAAACACGAGCACCGCGGGGTGGGGGCGGCCGGGCCTCAGGGAGGAGCCAGAGCTGCAGCGAGAGTCCCAAGGGCGCGAGCCGGGGACCCCGCCGCCCCCAGCCCGGCCTCTGTTCTCTGAGGCCTTCAATCGATGGATGAGCCCCCTCGTTGTGGGGGGTGATCCACTCTACTGAGAGCCCACGATGTAAAGGTTCGGTTAATTGTGTCCAAAAATCACCTTCACAGAAACGCCCCGAAAAACATTTGAGCAAATGTCGACCGGCATTGTGGCCCCGCCACGCTGACCGTGAAGTCACAGCCGCAGAGCCGGGGGCTGGGAGACGCTGCCGCAGTCCCTCAGGGGGCGCCGGGGGTGGGGAGGACGGGCGGCAGGGCCTCCCCAGGCTTCGGGAACCCCACCGACCTCAAACGCTCCCAGTGGGAGGCTGTTTGTGTGGGTCAAAGGGGAGGCCTGAGCTTCGCCCCCTGGGTGGGATTTCGACTTTTCTGGAAGTGGCCGTTCAGTTTGGAATGAAACAGGGTAAAGAACTGTTTGGATGTGACAGGGCCCTCGTTCTCAAACTGAACCGCATCCGCATTCCTGCGGGGGAGGGGCTTGTTGTAACAGGCAGCCGGCCAGCCCCAGGGTGTACGGGTGCTCCTCACAAGTCCCGCTGCGAGGACCTCCCTTGTGCGGGGAAGCAGACTTCAGTGCAGCGAAGGCACCTGTTCGGCCTCTGGCCTCTGCCGCGCCCCTGCCCGGCCCCTCCTCTGCTGCGGTTCCGATGTTGGACACAGGGTGGTGCCCTGCGCCCACAGGGAGCCTCCAGAGCTTCCCGGTGGCCTTGCGGCTTTTCGAGGGCGGGTGTGCACGGTGTGTACCCTTGCCCCCACCCCCAACACACACCAGAGGCAGGTCAGAGCAGACACAGATGGCTCTGTGCTGAGTGCGGCTGATGGACAGGATGAGGGTGAGGGTCTGGGCAGCTGGAGAGCTCTTTCCGCTTCTGCCCAGCACAGGCCAGGACAGGCCTGCCCGGCCCTGAGCCCTGGGCCCTGCTCCCTCCCCGAGCCTCAGTTTCCCCCGGTATTACAGGGGTCCCTCCCCACCGTGCACCCCGACAGCCTTTCATTCCCTGTCCAACGTGAGTGGCCGTGCCCTCTTCCCCACGGGCCACGTCACCCACTCCCAGGTAACAGCAGACCGCAGCGGCGAGGCGGGGGGCGCCCAGCACACGGGGCCCTGCTCCGTGGGGCCTGAAGCCTTTGGGGCGATCCCGGAGGGACCCTGCCAGACCCCGCCTCTGGCGGCCTCCGTGGGGTGTGGGTGGCAGGGACCTGCACAGGGTTTGGCTTGAACAAGGGGTTCTGGGGACTAGAGCCCGGCCGGGTGCGGCCTGAAGCCCCAGCTGCAAGGGTGAGGCCCGGAAGGAAGCTGCGTCCACAGGGAGCCGGGAGGGCGGGGGTGCGCTCGGGGTGGTTGGGAAGGTCCTGCGAGGGACATGCGAAGGGCTGAGGGCGGGGCCGGGCGGCCACCCAGGCCCGAGGGGGTGGCTCAGTCTCCGGGGGCAGCCTCCCCGACCCAGGGCTCGGGGAGGGGGGCGCTGCTCCCCGTCAGCCTCCGCTGCCTACGCCCAGCCCGCCAGAGCCGGGAGAGCGGGCGGCTCCTCTGGGGAAGGAGAACCCCCTGCTGGGCAACTGACCCTTTCTAATCCACAGCCTTATCCCCCACTGCGCCCCAAGGCTGTAATTAAAGTTTCAGGCGGAAGGGATTATTCCGGAGGAGGGGCTGCGCCCCCAGGGCCTGAGCTGGCAGCTGGGCCCAGTGCTGCTGGAGGTGCCAGGAGGACAGCTCCCTCCCCCGGCCTCCGGGCACCAGGCTCCTGCCCAGGAAACCAAGTCACGGGAGCTGGTCCGGCCTGGGCCCGGGCGGTGGGGGAGGGGCCCAGCAGCGGGTCCCACCCTTGGGACAAGTGTGGCTTCCAGGCAAGAGCAGAAGGGACACTGTGTTCCTTGGGCAATGCGGGCATGTCCTCATCCACCGTTTCTAAATAGATGGAGAGGGGGGCCCGGTGACCCCGGCCCCGAGCCCCAGCGCTTGCCCTCGCAGAGCTCTAGCCACAGAGGCAGGTCGTCGACAACACACGCCCGAGAGGCCGCGGGCCCAGGGCCTGGGCGGCGTGAACACACGGAAACATGAGGCAGCCGCGTGGCGGAGACGGTGGCGTGGCGTGTTGGGTCGGGCCGTTGGGTGCGGGGGCCGTGGGGCACGGGCAGAAACGGGACCTGCCCGGTCTAGGATTGTCCCGGCTGCTGTGCAGAGTTGGGGGCGACACCTTCAAGGTGGGACTCGGGGCGGGGACGTGTGTGTGGCGATGGTGGTGGGCCGGACACGTGAGCACCAGGCGGATAGGACACTCGGCCTGAGGGCGGGGGCCAGGCTGCGTGGCCCGGGACTCGGCCACAGGGGTGGGTGAGGGTCAGCGTCCGGGCAGCCTGACGGCTGCGGGGGAGCAGCTGGGGTGCAAGGCTGGACGAGGTCTGCAGAGGGTGAGGGCGCTGGAGGTCACGTGGAGTCTGGGTGGGGCGGCAGGAAAACCAGGCCTCCGCGTCTGGCCCCCAAGCGTCCAGCGGCGGGAGGAGACGCCAGAGGCCTAGCTGTGGCGTCTGGCAGGAGGGTCTGGGGACAGAGACTGGCCCACTGCCCGGCGGGGTCTGCGCAGGGAAGTGTGAGGCCGCCCCCAGGACAGGAAGGCCCGCCTGGGTGCCCGGACCCACAGGGCCGTGGGCCGCGAGGGAGGGGTCGGCCACGTCAGCAAGCAGGAGGCTCACTCGTCCACGGGCGCATCCCGGGGAGCGGGGCTGAGCACCTGCGGCTTCGCCAGTCGAGGAACGGGGACCAGAAGCCTGGGCAGCCGGCGACGTTGAGGAGGCTGAGGTGGCCATCCCCGGCTGCAGCCGACATCGCGGACCCCCGGCGTCCGGAAACCCGCCTTCCCGGCCCTGCTCCTTCCTTGCCCGAGTCCCTTTTCCACGAAGAAGTGAAACCGCTTCTGGGAAGGGCCCAGGCCTGCCCGCACGGGGTGGGGGAGCCACAGCAGCGGGACAGTGTCCGTGAGCTGTGGTCTGAGGCTGGTTCCGGTTCCGAGCTGGCGTCCTTTCTGCCAGCCCTGTGACCGGAGGGGACAGCTGCGGCTCCCTGCGAGCTATAAAAAGCCCAACGCCCAGTGGCCCGAGGTCACATAGCAGACACAGAACTCACGGGCCTCAGGGAGCTCGGCCCAGCAAGCATGAGGTTGGCCCCCGGCATCAAGCTGCTGCAAGCCCCCCTGAGGGGCTGCATGGTCCCCAAGGCGCACATCTCTGCCAAGCCGGCCAAAACACCTGTTTCTCCCCAGGTAAGTGCTCACGAGGCAGCAGGGCACTGGCCTGGGTGGGGGGTGGGGGGTGGGGGGAGTGGTCCTGGACGTTCTCAGAGCGAGGAGGGCTTGGGGGTGGGTCACAGAAAGCCAGGCTGGTACAGGGAGAGGGCTGTCCTCTCAGGTGCTGGGTCTGTCCCACAGCTGGGACAACGTTCCCGCTTCAGGAAGGGGTCCCCGCAGCCATTGTCTGCAGGCCAGGGTCCCAAGCAGGCGGCAGTTAGTCACGGGGCAGGGGATCCCCATTCTCAGGCCCCCGCTCACCTTCTGGCAAATGCCGGCTGCGGAGGGCTGAGCGGGGGGCGGGGAGGGGTGCGTGCTGGGTCCTGGGGCCTCACGCCCGTTAAAGGGGCAGGTGGGCTGCCTGGAGGGAGCACCGTGGAACACCCACCTCAGCAACCCCCTGGGGCTCCCGGAGAGCAGGCCACTGTCTGTTTTAGGCATAAATACCCAAGGTCTAGAAGGTCGGCTGCCCAAGGTCATGTGGCTGCAGGAGCTCGGGCCTGAGCCCCACCCAGGGTCCCTGCTCCAGGCCAGCCTGGCTCTGAAAGCTCCGGGAGCTGAAGTCACAGTGGGGGCGAAGTGCCCCGGCATCTGACCGAGGACACGGGGGTGCCTGGGCCCAGGCTGTTCCAGCAGGAAACCGAGTGAGGCACAGCTGCTCCTTCTGAGCCTGCCCCAAGGTCCAGCTGCTGAGAACAGGCGTCCCCGACTCGCGGCCGGGGAGCCCCAGCTCTGCCATCCGGGCACTGAGACAAAGGCCTATACCTGCTTGCGAGCCACTTAGAACCTCAGCTGTCCCTGGCATCTTGCGCACACACCAGACAGGCACACAGTGCCCTGGGGAAGGAGTTCGAGGTCAAGGTCGCTGGGGTCAGGCAGGCTCACGGGTGGGCGGTCTGTGGGACGCGGTGGCTGCTGTTGGGACGGGGGCAGGCCCAGGTCTGACCCCCGTGGGCTTCCCCCCCCCCCCAGGAGCAGGCCGTGGGGCTCACGGTGACCTTCCTCAGCTTCATGATCCCCGCGGGCTGGGTCCTGGCCCACCTGGAGAGCTACAAGAAGAGCTCCGCCGCCTGAGGGCTGGCAGGCCCGCGTCCCGCGCCGGAGGAGGAGGCCCATTAAACCCTCTCCCCACCTGAGGCTCCGTGGTGATTCCTGTGGGTGCGCCGCTGTTTGGGGGTGCTGGGGGAGGTGGTGATGGCAGACCCCCGTCAGAAAGGATGGTCCCCTGGCCACCCACGCCTGGCTCTGCCAAGGCCTGCCCCGCAGGGGCACCCTTTCCTCAGCACAGAGGGGAGGCAAGGTCCCACCCTGCCTTTAATGTCTTCGGGCACAGCCCTGACTGGAGGCTGAGCCCAAGGAAACCACCACCAGAGCTGGACCAAGCAAAGGCGTTTATTACAGGACTGTCCTCAGGCACACGGGGGGAGGTGCCCACACGGGCGGGTGGGCAGGCGATCCAACTGGAGCGGGCCCCACACTCCCAGGGCCGCCCCTTAGGCTCCCGGGCAGCGGCGACAGCGGCTTCCACGGCAAGGGCGGCCCCCACCAGCACTGCAGAGCCCCCCGCCTCTGTGAGTCCGGCCGGCAGGCTGCTAGGTGAGGACGTCGTGCGCCTGGTGCTCCACCAGCATCTCCATGCTCCTGACGTCCGCGCACCACACCTCCAGGCGGTCCTTCATCCCCCGGATCTGCGGGCAGAGCAGGGCCACGGGGCGTCAGGGCGCCGACCGGGCAACCCTGGGCGTCCGGCCACGCTGGGGTGGACTGCGGAGGGGCGGGCGAGCGGGGGTGGGGTGCGGGAGGTGGCACCGACCCAGCCCGTGGCCACAGGGGCACTTTCTTCTCAAAAACTGGCATGAAAGGAAGCAGACGGAACAGAGGAAACCCACAGGATTAACCTGCAGCAAATGTGAGCCAGATGGGTTTGAGCTCAAATCCCACAAGCAGGAACGCAGCCGAGCAGAGGGCCAATTTTAAGATTAAAGGCATCACCGGCAAGACCAGCCCTGCTATCGTAATCGCTGTTTAAACACAGGGTTCGCATCGCGGGCTGGCATCACATCGTGTTCTCGGAGAAGCCCGCAGTGCCTGCAGCTGCGCTTCGCTCTGCGGAGCCGCCTCTGGCGGCGCTTTCCACCCAGGTGGCTCCCGTCCACAGCAAACGCAGGACACGGACCCAGCCCGATGCCCGGGGGAGCCGCGCGCTTCGCCACGTCACCTGCTGCAGGTCCAGCACGCGGGGTTGCACCCAGGCCATGTGGACGCGCCTGTCCACCTCGTCGATGCTGCCCTCCACCAGCCCCACCGAGAGCGCCTTCATCACCAGCAGCTCGACCTGGGCGAGGGGGGCTGCGTGAGCGGTGCGGCAACACCCCGCTTCCCTGCGGGGTTCGCGTCTTGAGCCGGAGCCCCTGGAACACCCCGAGCCCAAGAACTGTACCTCGTTCACACTGATCTTAGCACTTTTGGCAATTTCTTCAAAAGTGAGTTGTCTGTGATTGGCAGGTCGTGTGAAAGTCATCTGAAAAAAAGTTTTATTAACTGTTTCCAGATAAAACCGGTCAGAGAACAGACTGAGAAGGACATTTTTGTTCATACTGGCTCCGAAAACAGACATCAGTACCCCTACCCTTGGGTTTTCTTCACGTCAGTCATGAACGCTATTAAGAACAAGCTTTCGGTGCTTAGGGAGGGCTGGGTGGTGGTTTTCTACACTAACTTCACTCGGAGCAGTACTTGGAGCTGGGGACACTGCTGGACCCCAAACACCTGGAATCCACTTATAAAACACCGTGTGCTCTTCAAGATGCAACGCGCCTATCGACGTGTTTTTCCACAGCTCAAAACAGTGTTTGAACTCATTGCTTTTGATGCCGTTAGTGCTTCTGCGGTTTTTTGTCCCACCTCTTCCACACCGGCAACAGGCTTCCCTCTGAGGATGCTCTCACCCGGGGAAACCAGAGACAGTCCCTGGGGGCAGACTGGGTGAGTGGCTGGGAGGGGGCATGGAGGTCATGCTGTTTTTGGTCAGAAACCGAACACCTGTGCGGCGTGGGCAGGTGGCTCGTACATCACCCATCGTGAAACGGGCACACATATTGGAAGAGTCTTCGGAAAATCTCCCTGGGGCCGCGCGCAGCCTCTCAGCACCGTGCCGGCTGGTGCCCTGCTCCGGGCGGTTCCTGGAGCACCGGCCCCGTGGGGGCCGCCCGCCAGAAAGTAATTCCGGGCTATCTGGGGTCCCCGCGTACGAGCTCCCACTCTAGTGGGAGAGGCAGATGCGTGCGCGGGGGATGCACGGCTTGCGCAACGAGGGGGTGGCTCCTTCCTTCCGCCCAGGGGCCTGGCCGGGCCTCTGACACGGAGGCCCAGACGGAAACTCCCGGGGAAGCACGTGGCGGAGGAGGGACCGGAGGGCGGGAGGGCCGGCGGGGGAGCCTTGGCGCTGCTGTCTCCGCGGAGCCCCTCCCCTCGCTGCTGCGCCCAGAGCCTGGATCCGGGCCGACGGCCCTGGCGGCCGGCTTACCTCCATGAGGCACAAGAGCTGGATTTTCCTCAGAAGCTGAGCTTCGTTGGCGGCTAGATCAGGCTGTGGGGGGAAGAGAGCAGCCCCTGAGCGGCCCAGGGGACAGGGACAGGCAGGCCCAGACACGGACGCTGGGGCACGGGGCTTGCGGTCGGCTCCAAGTCCTCGGGACTCCACTTGCTTAGCGACTCAGCGGAGCAAGGCCCAGCTAAAGGGCCGTTTTCCAAGCCAAGGAACTGGGTGGGAAAGAGCGACACCAAGGCCGCCAACACTGGGGCCAGGAAAACCCCGGCACAAGGACGGGCGTGCTGTGCCCTCTGAGGGGCGCTCCCGAGCCCCAGGACGCCTCCTGGGGTGAGGGCCCAGCTAGTGATTTATCGAGGAAACAGTCCCGAGGCCAGGCCGGCACCCCCACCCTGCAGGTGGAGGAAAGGGTGGTTGCCAAGCTCGGGCCCCGCCCCAGAGGCGGCGCTGCGGCTGCAGCCCTGCTGTGGGAGCCCCGAGGGGGCCGTCTCCGCAGGCCCGGCCCCACGGGGCGCCTGGGGCTCGGGCGGGCACAGCTGGCCTGCGCGCAGCAGCCCCCTCGGCCCCGAGGCTGGCCGGCTTCCTCCGGGGCCCTCGCCTTCTTCTCCGAGGTGCTAGGGCATGACTAGGGTGGGGTCTGGCTGGATCTGCTTTCTGCCTCGTCACGGTGGTTGCACCCGCCCCACTTCGCTATGGGCGAATTCTACAAGTGGTTTTCAACTTTGAGAAACGTGAAAGTTTCAGAAAAGAACAAAAATCGTAACATGCCCTGGACAGATAGCTCGGCTGACTGGAACATCGTCCCAATAGGCCAAGGCTGCGGGTTCGATGCCTGGTCAGGGCACACACAGGAAGCAACCAGTGACGCATCAGTAAGCGGAACAACAAACGGTGTTCCTAACCCAACGTCACTGACGATGCACACGCCGTGAAAGCCCCAGTCCTTGTTGAGCACCTCTGCTCCCCGGTCCCCAGCTCCCCGAGGCGCCTTCCCTGCCCAGCGCCTGTTCCCCGCAACCCCTGCCCCTGCTGTGGGCGCCCCTCGCCTGCCGAACTCCAGCCTCGTGCACCCGAGGCCGCGCGCCTGGGACGAGCCCGCAGCCCCCTCGCAACCCCGCCCGCTGGTGGGAGCGGGGCCGCCGCCTCAGCCTGCTGCCCCCGCGCCGGGCGGGGGTGGCAAGGGGCCCAGGAAGCACCTCGGAGTGGACACAGACACAGAGACCCCGAGGCCGCGGCAGGAGGGCTCGGCCAGCCCAGTCCAGACTGACCTGCTGGCCCCAGGCGGCCTTCAGAGCCTGGAATCGCTCCACGTTGCCGCTGTTGAAGGCGTACAGGGTGTCGATCAGCCACTGCCGGTCGGTGCCCCGCAGGGACTCCAGCACGGGGTGCATGAGCTGCGAGGAAGAGGCGGTTAGCGGCGGAGCGCGGTGCCCCCGGGGGAGCCTGCCCGGGGCCCACTTACGAGCTCGCCGAAGTTGAACACTCCCTCGCCGAGAAGTCCCGCCAGGCCCAACGTGAACGCTCTCTCCTGCTGCTCCGGCACTAGGACAACACCACCCCTCGTCACGCGCCAGTGACGAGCGGTGGTCCTGTCTGGCTGTTACCACCTCACGTACAGGACCAGAGCCGTGTCCTGGGACGGTCGCAGCCGAGCCCTGACACGCGTCACCTCCTTCAAATGGCTGGGTCGGCTCTGCCACACGTGAAACCATAGCCGCGGGCTTTGTGGCAAGCACTCCCTCGCTCACTTTCCCCTAAATCGGAGGGACCGTGGCATCTCCCGACCGTCTGCTTCCTCGAGTTCTGGGCTCCCTGCGTCCCCTGCCTTGGACGGGGAGTCGCAGTCCCTCTGTTTACCTCCTCCGGCCTCCTCTCGGAGCGGCCGCAACGGCACGCCGCGAGAGACCTCCGAAACGTGCCGAGACCAGACACGCAGTCACTGCACTTTCCCCCAAGCTCAGCGGTCACCTTTCTTTCCACTGAAATCCTTGAAAGACCCCTGTCACTTATTGCCCTGGGCCTAGCAATCCAGTTTTCAGAAGAGCCCCTGCAAAGGGGCAAGAAGGGAGGTCCGGCGCCGACACGGCTGCACCGTCACAAAGACCTGTGAGGGGCAGGAGCAGGGCTGGGGGAGGGAGCAGTTAGCCTGGTTTTCGCCTGAAACTCAAGCCTAAGCACCTCTCCCTCCAACCGCACAGGCCGCCTCCGGGCGGGAGGGCGCTCTGCCGGACGCGCCGGGGGCGTGCACGAGCACCCGCGTCACCTGGCAGGTCCTTGATGTCGACGCAGCCCAGGAGCCGCAGAGCGTCTCTGTAGTAGGACGCGTGGTCCCCGACGGTCTGGTAGTACTTGCTGGAGAGGTCGTAGAAGCGACTGTGCACGGAGGTCACGCCTGGGAGGCTGCTGAGCATCGCTTCAGCGTCCTCGATGGTTTCCTGCACAGGGGAGGCAAGGCCGCCTTCCTTCTCTGCTCGCGCCGTCGTGAGCTTACACGGCACAAGCGAGGCCCCAGGACATGTGACTGCGCTACCACGGGAGACTGCAGCTCACACAAAACACAGGGAAAAGGACAGAAGCGAGGAGAGTCACAGAGGCACGGCACGCGTGACGCACAGGGGACAGTGAGCTAAGGCCTAGAAGGAGCTCCGACAGCCCAGGAGGACCCGAGCGGCACAGGAAAACGGGGGGAGCAGAGGACGCTCGCGGGCAACGCATGGAGGTGGACGCCCAGAAAGGTCAGGAAACCCCCACAACCACGACGCGCAAAGTGCACTCCCAGCGCGACACCGTTCCACCTCCATGCGCCCGGCAAGAACTGACCAGTCTGAAAACAGCAGGCGCCAAAAACACGGGCGCCGTGGGGGCAAGAGCCTGGCGGGAAATCCCTGGGCACTGCCTGGCCCCGGTGGACAGCACCCGCCACACACCCGCCGGCTCACCCACAGGCCCGCGCCCGCCTGGCGAGACAAGGAGCCTGGCACAGCGACGCGACCGCACAGGCTCGCGACAGAAACGGCCGCCCGAGCGCCGGACAGCGACGCTGCGAGGGTCTGCGCCGCGAGACCGCGTGACGGGGAGAGGCCGCCGGGCACCCACGTCAGCGACGGCCCCCACGCCTCGCGCCCAGCCAGCGAGGCCGAGCAACGCCGCGCGTCCCCCAGGGCTGCACAGCCCGACCTAGCGGGGCACGAGGGCAGGGCCGCGCCCCCAGGAGCAGCAGAGCTGGGGGGGCCGGGGGCCGGGGCCCAGACGCCAGCTGCATCCCAAGCTGGGGCGGGGGGCGGGGAGGCTGCCCGTTCCAGCCTCCGTTATGGCGTTTCACAGCTTTTAAATATTTCAAAACAAAGGCAGCAGGTGCGTACAAGTGCTCAGCCGCGAGGTAAAAAGAAACAGGTTTCTTTAGGACAACGAGGGCATAAACCCTTGTCCCTGGCACTTCTTTCAATGTTGTTATTCCCCCAGAACCCACACCAACCAAAAATACACGCGCGGTCTGCGGTTAAACCAGGCGCACGGACCACATAAGTGGGTCTCCCTGACACTCGCACCCACTCCTGTCCCCAAGGCCACACCGGAGGAAAACCAAGGACGGCGCCAACACAGACAGGAAACCTGGGCAGTGAATCGGGGTGCAGACGCAGGCGGGCGCGCAGCTCGGGCCAGTCCGTGAGCGGCTGACGCCGCCCACAGGCCCCCGGGGCCGCGACCAGCCCGGCTGCACGACTCCTGCCTCGGGGACACGCAGCTGTCCCACAGGCAGACCCCTCTGTGTACGGGCAGGGGCAACACGGCAGCAACGTGCCCTCGCGTGGCCTGGGGCACACACAGACACACACGCACAGCAACCGGAGACGACGGCCCTGCATCGCGGCGACCTCACCTTCGTGACCTGGAGGTCCCCGACGTTCAGCTTCAGGGCTCCGATCGCGGTTTTGCACAGGATCACGGCCTCGTCGCTGCTCTTCACCTGCGGGCGGCGCAGACAGGGAGTGTCGGCCGCGCACGCGCAGGGACCGGCCCTCCCGCTCCCGGAGGCCTGGCTCCAACACCACACTGACCTTCTCACGGGTCTTCTCCAGGAAAGTCAGAGCCACGTTAGGGTCTAGAACAGAGAGCAGAACAAGGGAGAAGAGCCAAGACAGTCTCTTTACCGACTGGTTTCTACCAACCAGAACACTTCTGGGTGCCGTAAACTTTAGGGTTAGAATATAAAAGTCACAAAAATACAACTTAGAACCCGATATTTCCTACCAAAGTGCAAAAGTTGGATTGACTAGTATTTCAGGGTCACTGCAGTTGCCACCGGGACCCGCTCCCCTCAGACACAAGCAAGACTCACCCGTCATCTGTCTGACCACGTGAAGGATGATTTCTACCAGGGACAAAGGGTTCACCCTGAAATAAAACCACCAGCCTTTGAGTGCCAGCAAGCATCAATGTTTTCATTCTCAAAGTCAAAAGTAGATGAAAGGGTGTTACCTGTGTTCAAATTCACTAATGAAGTTTTCATAGAGCTGTGGAGCCAAAACAGGGAGAGGAATTACAGGACGCCTTTCATTCCACCAAGCCCAGACCGCAGACACCGCCGCGGCGCGCGCCCCACCGCTGGCCCCGTGCACACGCTCAGCGGGAGGCCCGTCCCCGGGCCCCGGCTCACGCACACGGTCGCACACGGTCGCCGGTGGAGGGAGACAGGGAGGCGGGGCTCTCCAGCTTCGGAACCAGAACCCGCCCTGTGAAACCCTCCCGAGGGCCAGCCGGTTCTCCCTCCAAAGCACTCGAAGGCAGGCAGACTCCCGGTCTGAGAGGCCCAGTGACCTAACAGATTCTAGGCGACTGCAGGCAGGTCACATCTGTCACCAGCTTCCTCAGCCAGGCAGCCAACTCTTTGGGCACGTCCTCCGACTCTGCCGGTGCAATCGACTCAGAGCGTCCAGCCGCAGAGACGTGCACACAACGAAGGAAAGACCTCCCGCACCCCCGAGAGCTCAGGAGCAAGAGAGATCAACGCAAGGCGGTTGCAGAGGTTGTCCCGGAAGTGGCGATGAGCCCCGAGGGGGCAAACGGGCGACAAGTGCGGAGCGGAAGACAGGCAGCCGGGCAGACACTCCAGGCGGGAACAAGCAAGTGCTGAAGGAAAGCCTGCATCGTGCTCTGCGAGAACTTCTCACGGGCAGAGCGCGACCAGGGGCAGAGCGCAGCACCGGGAACGGCCGAGGCAGCGGCGGCAGTGGGACAGACGCGCGGTCGGAAGGCGCTGCCGGTGAGGCTCTGGGCAGGTCCCAGAGACGGGGAGCCCAGTACGACCGCCGAGCTCACGGCCGGGAAGCTGGGCAAAGCAGGGAGAGCGAGCCTCCAGGCAAGGTCAAGTTAGGGCGAGCGAGTCCGAAGTGCCTCTGGGACATGAAGACAGAAGACTGCGCACGAGTGTGGCACGTGCCTATCTGCCCACAGGAGTGCTGCCCGGCCGCAAGGAGAGAAAGTCCCGCCCTGTGCGGCCGGAAGGGACGTGGAGGGCGTTATGCTGAGAAATGAGCCAGACGGAGAAGGACAAACACTGTGACTTCATTTACACGCGTAACCTGAAAAAGCCCAAACTGCAGAGCTACGGACACCGGCCTGGGAGTTGCCAGGGGCAGGGGGCAGAGTGTGAAACGGGCGAAGGGGGTGGGAAGGTACAACCCCCCCCCCGTAAGACGGCGCGTCCAGGGGGAGCGTGGCCACAGCCTGCCGTCGCCGAGCCGGAGCGCCCCAGCTTCTGTAGGAGGCGGGAGACTGACCCCGCCCGCGCGGGGGGTGTCTGGGCGGCGACAGGGGATGGGCGAGCTGACCGTGGCGACCATTTCCCACTGACACACGTGTTGGACCGCTGTGTCAGTGATTTCTCAGTGACCCTCGGGGGGAGAACACAAGTCATGTCCCTGTAGCCACCAGTCATACAGTGACTCTGTCACCCAACAAAAAGCAACGTAAGTTAAAAGGTTTTTGTGTTACAAAGGACGATTTCAGTGATACCTTCCTTTGTTAAGAGGGAATACTTCAACAGCTCTAATGCCTATCGTAACCTGTGGAAGTACGTAAGGAAAAGAAAACCTTCTGCAGAGAGACGTCCACGAAGCCCAGAAACTCAAAACTACTCCTGAAGTCACGAATACGATCTATGTGAAAGTTATGTGCACTAGGTCCCAACAGTTTTTAAAGGTTTTGTCTTCAAAATTACTAAACTTAAGTTTGTTGACCTGAATAATGTCACGTTACAAGGTTGAGGAAATACTTTGCAATGTATAGGAAATGTCTTAACACATTGCGTACCCCATAGAAATCTCTCAGACATATGCCAGGGTCGAATGTCCAAAATACAATGTAACTGCAGCGCTTTAGGGGTTCGTGCAATTATATAGTTTTTTGTAGATTGACCTGCACGGTTTCCACCCATGAGATCATTTCATTCGATGTGGACAAGACACTGTGTTGACATCTAAAGTCTGTAACAGATGGCGCGCGAAACACGAGAAAACCCGTGAGCAGTATGCACTGTGTTAAAGACGAGAAAGCATAGAATAAAAATGAGCAACTATAAACTTTCTATCATTGTGATGCAGACCCTTAGGAAACAAATAGAAAGACAGCCCTAATTTACCCCTTCTTCACACAGCCCAGCGCACTGTCCAGGCTTACAGGGGATCACACGCTCCCTTGAGTGTAAACGTCACGCTGACGGGTATGCACCACAGCAGGTCTTGGGGCTGGGGGGCACTAAGGTGGCGAGTGTTGCTGTGGGCACATGGGGTGTCGTGTGCAGGGCAAGGGGCTCAAGCTGTCACTGCGAACGGGCTCTCAGTTCCACGCAGGCATCGACCTCTGATTCATTCAGAATCCAAGAGAAAGGCACCAGGAAGCTGTGAAGAGGAAGTGAGCAGCAAGCAGACCCACTCAGCTTTCTCAGATCTGCGAGCAGCCGGGGCAGGGAGGGGTTTTTCATGCTGCAACAACTCTACCATGTGCTGTGCTGCAGAGGTGGCGCCTGCTGCGGACGCCGCGCCGCCCTCCAGGCCCCGGCCGCACGCCTCAGGCTCTCTCTTTTCCACAGGGCCCAGGACAAAGGTCGCGCCAGCAGGCAGTCAGTGATGGGGGAGATCCTGTGGGGAGCCCTCTCTCTGTTCCCTACCCCCCCCAGCTGGTTCTGAACTTTCGGTTTTGAATAACAGTTTTCTAAAAGTACAGTAGTACAACAGTGGGATTTGAGAGCACACTATAAAACAGTATTTTAGTCTGGGGCTTTACGAGACCGAATGTGTGTCACTTAGTAGCTGTGACCTGCAGCAAGCACTTAATCTCTGGGTGCTGCTCCAAAGGCGAAAAGCCAGGCGGCGGCAGCGCCGGGCTCCTAGTGCTGCTGGGAGCCAACCGGCCAGGGAGCGAAGCACCGAGAACAGCACCCGACACAGAGTGACAGCTCAACAGGGTGGTGTGACCTTGTAAGTCCCGCCTCTGATCTTAAAAAGTCCTTGAACATATTTACATAATCCGACACATCACATACCTTAATGAGGCCATCTCCTTGGGCAAAGCATGGGTCCTGCACAAAGTCAAGCACCTGAAGTGTCAGCTGATGCCACAACCTGGAAAACATAAGGCCCTTAAGACCTGGACCCAACCCAGACACTCGGCCAGACCGTCCGATCACACAGCAGAGTCCCCCGGCCGCACCGCACACCCGGCCGGGTGCCCACCCAGGTGCTGACCGACCCGCGCCCTCTCCTGGCTGGGCTCCTCTGCGGTCCTGTCCCCGAGACCACCTCTCCCCTTCAACGCTCTGTTTCCCAGCTATAAATGGAGAACACCCTCCTGGACACCTCAAAGGGTTCCTGTGAAGTTCAGCTGGAAACGAGAACTTTGGAATCACACATATTCAGGGGGAGATCCTGACCCTTCTGTCTATCGACTGAGAGTCTCAGGGATGGAGCTCAAACCGAGCTCCAGTGTTCTCATCTCCGGATGGGAAGGCTTAAGAATTAAATGAGTGAGCACAGAACACCTCTGAACACCAGCACCTTTAAAACAGAAAGCTAATTATGGAAAATGCAAATAAAATGCTTTGAAAAAATACAAAGTGGTACCTAACACAGGCAATTGTTTGCTAAATACTGAGAACTTTCTCTCACAAACTGGTGAGGCAGAAAGGTGAACACGTGCCAAACACGTATCGAATGCCTACCTGAAGTGCACCATGCTGAACGCTGGGGTAGCCAGCTTAAGAAATGACAATCTAACCTTTCTGAAATTCATGCTATTTCTAAACAAACCCAAACTGCGATCAATCTAGCCGCACACGCCCGAGATGAAGCGCAGTGGAATGTGGGGCCCACGGGCGAGGGGAGCAGGAGTTGCACCCCAGCGCGTACCCATCCGCAGAAGCGACGCGGAAAAGGGCAAAACTGCCCTGGCTTCAGGGTCATGCGCCGCAGACCCACGCGGAGGACGGCTGTGGACACAGGCCACGTGCAAGACACAGGGTCTGCTTTCCAAAACGGGGGACAGCCTGACCCGCGCGGAATCGAGAGCTGCAATCACAGGCCAGCCCTGAACTCTCTTCCTAAACCAGAAGGGAGTTCAGACCTCAGGACAGCCCCTTGGCCAGGAAGGAAGCAACCCCAGGACCCCCAAACCCTCACCCCGTGCGCTGTCACCACTCCCGCCGCCTCCCCTTCGGGGTCCCCGCCCTCCCCCGCCTCCCCTCTCCTCTCGCCCCGTCCGCCGGCCCTCTCGGCGTGGCGCTCACTTCTTCGTGTAGAGCTCCTCCAGACGGTGCCACACAGCGGCCTGGCCCGGCCCCGAGCTCTGGCTCTGCTGGAGAAAGCCGGTTACGTCCTTCATGACGGCGAAAAAACACAGGACGGCAGCACCACCGAAAAGTCTGTGCCGCAGGGATGGCGGCCGGAAGTGCTCACTCACTTCCGGCGCCGCGCCGCGCGGGGCAGGCCGGGAGCGCCGTCCTCGGCCCGGGGCGCCCGTTGGTTGTCAGGGTAACCGTGCCTCCGGGCCCCAGGTTGGTCCGGATTTCCGGCGCCGCGGCCGTGAGAGCCGCAGTTCGTCATCTCAAGTAGGGAGAAGATAGTACGTTCCTAGTAGTGTCTTTCGATCAGAGTCAGCGGTCGAGAAGCGTCACCACCATCCCGACTGAAAAAAGGTCGGGTACGGGACAGAGAAATGCGGGCTCCGGCTTTGGACTCGGTGTGGAGCTCTGCCGCGTAGGGAACCGCCCCCACCCGGCGCCTACCAATCCCGGGCCGCGTGGGGTGGGGCGGGGCGGGGTTGGGGGTGGAACGAGCGAGCTGAGGCGCCCCTGACGCTCCGGGACGAGGGAGCGAGCGGGCTGCGGCGAACATGGCGCTCTGGGCTCGCCGTGCTGTTCGTGCTCTCAGGCTCTGGGGCCCGGGCCGTGAGCCGGCCTGGGCCTGCCGGCCTCGGTTCGTCCGGGTAGCAGCCGCGGGGCGGGCGGCGGGGGCCATGTTGCCGTGGAGGCCGGAGGCCGGGGTGAAAGCCCGGAGAGGGCTCGGAGCCCGGCGGGGCAGCTGTCAGGCGCCCCCGCCTGGTGGACGGGCCGACGGGGCACGGGGAGTGTGCTGTCCGTCTCCGGCTCGGTTCTCGCTGCTTCTCGCGGTGTCGCGTGTCCGTTGTTGACACCGCCGCGGTTAGAGCTCGGAGTGTGCTTAGGAGCCTTCCCCGCAACAGCACGCCTTGGACTTCCTTCCTTTTCCAAGTGCCCTTCTGTCTTCGGTGCTCCTCTGCGGCGTTCCGCTAACCCGACGCCCCCCGACGTTCGTAACCGTGCTCTTGCTGGGGCGGTTTCCGGTCTCGAGTGTTGCAGATAACGCTGTGGTGACTCGCCTCGTCTGTAGCGCACTTTTTCCATCAACTCTTAGTAACGGGACTCCTGGGTGTGGAGCGGAACGCGCTTCATTGTCCCCCGTGAAGGTCGCGTAGGCGATGCCCCCACCGGCACGCGTTCGTACCCTTCCTTCTGCACAAATTGTAGCGCTTGGAATCCCAGTCTGGGAGCTGAGCCTGCTTACAGGCCCGCCCTTAGTAGGACACTAATTTAAATGCCCAGTGTTGGGTGAGTGGGAAGAGTTAAGGAAGGAGTGGGACGGTGCTTGACGCCGTCTTACGCAGCTTCTACAAATACTGGCGAAATGTTTGACAAAGTGATAGGAATCTTTTATTCACTCGAGAAACCGTTCAGCTCTTATTCTGTGCCAAGCTCTGCTGTAGGCGCGGAGGGCACGCGGGTGCTGGCGGCACTTTCGTGCAACTCGTTCCAACCCCAGACCTGCGGCGGCTGTGAGGGCAGCCCGGGCGGAACGGTGGCCTGAACCACAGGAGCTGCGCAGAGGCCGGCCTGGCCCAGACCGCCACTGGCTGCCGCTGTCCCCGGCAGCGGGAGGCGTGGGCGGCCGGCAGCCGGAGTCTGCGGCCTCTGAGTTCTGACTGTGGGGCTTCCGCACGGAGTCCGGTCTGCTCCCCTTTCCCAGGCAGCGCCAGGCTCGCTCCTCAGGGCGCCCCTGCTCCCAGCGAGTCTCACTCCGCGTGACATGTGGACTTGAAGGCACACACCTTAGGTGCATCCTAGACGTGCGGTGAAATTCTGTCCCTGAGCATTGACACAGATGAACAATGGCCTGGGGTCCCTGGACAGGACTCCCACGCAGCAGGCACTCGCTGCTGAGGGCTCAGCCCCCCTCACGGCCCCTCCAGAAGCCACTCCAGGCTGTCATCTGTGCTTCTGACCCGAGGGGCTGTAGCTCTGAGGTTCCCGCCACCCCCTCCGGTTGGACTCATTTGCCAGAGCAGCTCACAGAACTCAGGAGACCAGTTTACTCGCTCAATTTCTGGTTCATTGCAAAGGACGTTAAGAGACACGAATAAAGAAATGAAGAGACAGGGCAGGGTCTGGAAGGGTCCCAACAAAGGAGCTCAGTCCTTGTGTTTGGGGCCTGGGGCCTGGGGCCTGGGGCCTGGCTCAGGAATGCTTCCGGGTTCCCCAGGCTGGGGAACTCTGAGTCTCCCTCCTGCTGGCTGTTCTCAGAGGCGCCCACCCTCTACCCTCTGCGTTGGTTCCCCTGGAAACATCCTTAGGGGCTTTCCGGGTCTCGCATTAACGTAAGCTCAGGTATGGTTGAAAAGAGCTGTGAAGACCAAAATTTGTATTTAGCGTAAGTCATGTTATCACGCCTTTCCTCTCATTCTGCCTGTAGTTCTCACAACAATTCGCACTTAGGAGGAGCTCAGTAAATGCTGGGTTTCAGTGCCATGGTGGAGCCAGAGCGTCGTCTTTCCTGCCTGAGCACCTGACCGTTCCCACTGGAAAGCCCCTCTGGACATGCACGCGGAGGAGAGCTGCAGGTCCTCGCTGCAGCGAGCGTGCTCAGAGCCAAGGCATCCGTGCGGGAGCAGGGGCGAGAGAGCGCCGCTGGCCTGGCCGGAGGTTGACGGCCGTGGGTCCTTTCAGGCAAGGCCGTGGGAGCCTCTCTCCCTGCCTGGCTGGGCTCTGGCAGCTGAGGCGCAGGGCATCCGAGTGACGAGGAGAGAGGCAGCGGGCTCGGGCTCTGGCTCCTATTGGTGCCCTCGGCCCTGCATGTATGCTGTCCCTTGTCACTTTCTTGTTTCGTTGTACGCCTTACAGAAGCCCGTCCTTTGGATAACCCTGGTGAGGCTTTGTCTGGCAGGAGAGGGGATGATATGAAGGATGCACGTGGACTGAGAGGCAAGCAAGTCCCAGAACTGCAGGTCGCTGGCCACAGAGCAGGGCCAGGCAGCCCCACAGGGCCAGTGCAGGACGGGAAGAGGTGACCCTAAGGGGGGCGGGGAGCCAGCGCTGGCACTGTTCAGAGGAGGGGCAGTGACTTCTCCCTGGGCTCAGCGGTGGCCTCACGAGAAGCCGAGCTCGACTCGGGGGATGTGGGCACCTGGAAGTGGAGAGAGGGAGCTGGGTGGGCGCAGGGACTGGGGAGCCCTTGTCCGGCTGGAAGCAGGAGCGCGTGAGGGCCGTCCCCGCAGCCGGACGGGCGGTGCTCAGAGGTTAGAGCCCCGCAGGAGCGGAGAGCTGCAGGGAGACCCCCGCAGGCGTGTGCAGAGCAGGCCACTGCGCAGAGGTGGTAGTGCTGGTTCTGTAAGGAGCCGAAGGAAACATGACGACAGAGCAAACCGAGAGGGAGTCAGGGTTGCCCTCCCAGAAGGTAAGCTCCGAATGGCCTTGCCGCGTCTAAAGACGTGCGTTCAGGGGGCGTGTTTCTTCCACGTGCCGCAGGGGAGCTGAGGGAGCACTCGGTGCGCTGTGCTTAGGTCTGTGGTCACTGTGGGGCCGTCATCGTCGGGGGAGGCTGCCCGTTCACTTTGTTGCCTGTCTTCGGTCGCGGTGGAGGGGTCGGTATGCCGAAGTCACGGGTGCTGGCCCTGGGGTGCAGGAAGGTGCCCGAGCAGGGCCTCGTGGTCACGGGCTCTGGGCGGGGCACCAGCCTGACACCAGGAGGTGGAGGGCTTGGCGGTGCAGCGTGGTGACGCCAACGAGGGCCCTGCTGAGAGGGCACCCGGAGCTGCGTGCCGGCAGGTCCCCTCCGTCGGCCGTGACGAGAGCCGCGTGCCGATTGGCTGTGGGTGTGGAGTCGGCCGCAGTTCGAACCCTTGGCTGTCGAGCCCCTGGCTGTCGGGGTTGGGATGTCACGAGCGTCTCTTTGTGGGATGGTCTCTAGAACCTGCTTTTTATCCTGACGGTATTTGGAGTCAAGTCAGAGAGGTTTAACCTCCTTTGAATAACGGCACCGCACCTCGGTCGCACCCCAGGTGTGTGTGTGGAGGGCCTGGCAGAGCGAGCGCCTGGCCGGCAGAGGGGCTCTGGGCTCGGGGCAGAGCCAGCACTGGCCTCTGGGAGCCGGACTTGGGAAACGTTGCCACGTTGCTTTCCTCGTTTGCCCACTTCCCATTCACAGGATTTCTTTTTGCCCCCAAATGAGTCCCACTTTCTGCGTTGAGACCGCTTTCTGTTGGAGCCCCTTACATGTTCGTGATGGGGAAGGGGCCGTCAGGAACAGGAGGGGTTGTGTGGCCATCCTGCGGGTGGGGCGGGGACGTCTCACTCTCCAGCACCAGCCGGACTTGCTTGGTGGCGGTCCCTGACCGCTCTCCTTTTCTGTCAGTATCGCAGGTGGAAGGACGCCCATATCTTTTTCGGCTGTTGTCTCGAGTGCCTTTGGAAATGGAGGCGACAGGAAGAAGGAGAAGCTCTTCCTACAGGACATCGCGGAGCTGATTCGAGCCCGGGCCTGCCAGAGGGTGGTGGTCATGGCGGGGGCTGGCATCAGCACAGCCAGTGGCATCCCGGACTTCAGGTGCCCGCTCCACGCCTGCTCCGCGCTCGCGCGCCCCCGCCGCTCCGCTGCCTGGGCCTCTAACGGCTCTGGCCTCTCTCGGCAGGTCTCCCGGGTCCGGCTTCTACAGCGCCCTGCAGCACTGGGACGTCCCCTACCCTGAGGCCGTTTTTGAGCTCTCGTTCTTCTTTGACAACCCCAGGCCCTTCTTCTCGTGGGCCAAGAACCTGCGCCCGGGGAACTTCCGGCCCAATGCCATCCACTACTTCCTTCGCCTGCTGCACGACAAGGGGCTGCTGCTGCGGCTCTACACGCAGAACATCGACGGGCTCGAGCGAGGTGGGTCCCGCCCGCCCGGCCTCCCTCCACCCCGGTCCGGCCCCGGCCCCTTCCGGGCGCAGACGCCCTGGGGCGGACGTCAGGAGCCTGTGGCTTTGCTCATCCCATGCAATGGCCCCTCTTCAGAAATGTTGTTGTGGAATTTTTCAAGCCTGTGAAAGTAAAGAGGGGAACGGGAGGAACCCTCTTGTCCTCCTCAGGCCCTCCCCGGTCTTCCCTCTCACCCCAGATTATTTGGAGGCAAGTTCCTCACAGTATAACTTTAATCTAAAAGTAAATACCAAAAAAGAAAATAAACTCGTCTGTAATTCCACCATGGGTATCTGTAGAAGATAAACACCCTGAAAACATAACACCTCCTTAGGCTACCAGACTCCGGGAGAGTGGACGATGTCTGGGCTGTGTCTGCACAGTGGCCACAAGCAGTGACTCCCAGCAGGCACCGGGCCCTGTCCCTCCCTGCAGCCACCCCGACGGGCCGAGGGCCGACTGGCCAGGCCGCACGGCTCCTGGTTCGACAGAAAGGGTCACCCCGGCTGCAGGGAGATGTTTCCCGGCCGGGAGGGCTGTCCAGCAGCGGGCGCCCCGTGGGGACGGTGTCTGCTCCCCGGGACGCGCAGGGCAGGCCTGGGGGGAGGCGGGGCGCCTGGCCGGGGCTGCTGGAGGCCGGCGGGTTGCGGGGCGGCGGGCGGGGCGGGGCGGCCGCAGCAGCGGGACCCTGTCCGTCCCCCTCCAGCTTTTCCGACGCTGACAGCGGTAACGCACCACTCACAGTGTGTCGCCGCTTGTCTGTTTTTCCACTGTTTTTGGAAATTTATTGCATTTCTATTATTTTCTCACCTTTATCTGGTGGCTGTAGAATAGGAAGTGTTTTCCTACGCGTCGGATGAAGTTCGTTGGAACGCACCTCAAATGTGCGTGTGCTGTTGGGACAGGCTGCTTTCGCTGTGTCTGAGAGCCCTCTCCCCGCTCCTGGCCCCGCGCGTGGCGGAGGGAGGGACTTCAGGCTTCTGAGGGGCTGGGACTCCTCCCCAGGCCCCCGGCCCAGAAGCGGTGCACCGCCCCCCTCCCCCGGAGCAGCAGCGCTTAGCTGTGGTTTCCCTTTCAGCGTCGGGCATCCCTGGCTCCAAGCTGGTCGAAGCGCACGGGTCCTTCGCCTCTGCCACCTGCACCGTCTGCGGAAAACCCTCCCCGGGGGAGGGCTTCTGGGTGAGCTGTCGCGCAGGCGGCGGGCCCGTCTGCGCTCGCGGTGGGCGGTCTGGACACGCGGGGCTTCATGAGCGGGTATCACAGAGACGGAGCGGTCATGGTGTAAATGCTTTTCTTGGTTTTAAAATTAGAAATGTAACACGTGCTTGTGAACATTAAGGCGGCGAAGAAATACGTGGGACAGGTGAACCTGTGCCCACCACTTGTGGGAGTTCGGTGTGTAATGCTGATGCCTGTCCCACGCACACGTGTGCGCCTCCCCCACACAGCTCGATTCGTTGCTGAGCGGAATCCCACGGATAGCCTGTCAGCAGCACAGGTCCGCTCCGGTCCAGTGACTGCAGAGGGCTGCGTTGGGCCGCCCCTCTTGTGGGTTGTTCCAGGTGTTTGCATTTTTTACTCAGCAACAGAGCACGGAGGCCTGTGCTTACCCCCCGCCTGCCTCTGGGGGTTTCTGTGGGGCAGGGCCCCTCAGGGAGAGTTGGGTGGGACTGAACGAACACTTTAAAGATGGAAAGGAAACGCCGCTGTGGCCCGGGACCCTGTCTTTTATTTTCTGCTGAGGCGGGACTCACACGTGGAGTTAACGGTGGTGACAGGTGCGTAGCACTGGCATCTCCGTCGCGGGTCGTGCGGCCACCACCGCTTCCTAATGGAAACCCTGAGAGGGACCCGGACCTACGCATCCGTCAGCCCCGTCCCCGCCCTCCCTGCCCCTGGCGACCCCTGACCCTTCCCTGTCCCCTCAGTTCCCTTTGTCAGAGCGGCACAGAGTGAGGATCACAGCGTGTGATCCTCTCCAAGTTTTGGGGGGGCTCTGGGAAACCAAATGGGTAAAATGGCATGTAGAAGCTGGGGGACAGGAATTTACTTATAAAAAATTGGGTATTTGTTCTTACATGTTTAAATGTCAGCGACCCTCACAGCGCTCTCCACTGGACACGCTAGGCCCACCGAGACTCCTTCCCCACGGCTCGAAGCAGGTTTTGAGTGTGTCAGCTTTGATGCCTTGTAGTGCTTCTGCCATTTTTTTGTTTCACCTCTTCCACGTTGGCAAAACGCTTCTCCTTGAGGACTTTCTTCGTCCAGGGAAACAGAGACAATAGCCGCGTGGGGAGAGATCCGGGGAACCGGGAGCGGGGGCACGGGGCCTTGCCAGTTGGGTCCAAGTGCTGAGCAGGGGGCGCGGTGTGGGCAGGTGGCTTGTAAACCGCTCCTCATGCGATGGGCGGACGCGTGGGAAGAGTCTTCAAAAAATCTCCCCGAAGCCGAATGCAGCCTCCTCGACAGCTCCAGCTGGTCGCTGTCCGGGCGGATTCCCGGAAGCCTAGCAGGGGGGCCTGTCCTGCCCCGGGCTGCCCTCCGGGGGGATTCCGTTTTTCTTGGTTCCCCTCCCTACGTGGGGGCTGATTGCCCTGCTCAGCTGTTGGGTATGAAACGTCCTGCCTTGTTCTGCCTTGCTCTTCTCTGCGTTGTGCGCTCTCCCTTGAGCCCGTCCTCTCGTGCTCCCCAGGCCGCCGTGATGGAGGACAGGGTCCCCCGCTGCGCGGCCTGCACGGGCGTGGTGAAGCCTGACGTCGTGTTCTTCGGGGAGGCGCTGCCGGAGCGGTTTTTCCTGCACATGGTGGACTTCCCCACTGCAGACCTGCTGCTCATCCTCGGGACCTCCCTGAAGGTGTGTCCGAGCTGGGGGCGGGGCCTGAGGGGGCCTTGGAAGGCGAGTGGGCCCCCCTTGGGGAAGCAGGTGCTCTGGGCCCAGGGAGCAGCAGGGTGGGGAGGAGGGCGCCAGGTCTGGCAGTGCTGTGAGTGGGAGTGGGAGGCGCGGGGGAGGGGAAGCGGGCTTCCCGGGTCACAGGCCAGTGTGACGCCAGCCCCGGTGACAGACTCGGACGGCGCGGACCAGGGACCCTGCGGGGGCCAGGGGCAGGCACTGGAACGAGCAGGCGTCCCGGGGCTGGTCCAGAAAAAGGCAGGGCGCTGGGCATGCTCAGACCACGTGACCGTGAGAGAGACCGAGGACGGGGACCGCGGCACTTGCAGCCTGGAGGCACTTAGAGGACCAGAGACGGCGACGGAGGAACTGGCCAGGTCCTGGGGGCTCAGAGCACTTGCCAGTGTGGAGGATTCGGGAAGGAGGGGAGGTGCTGCGCTCGGCTGCGGGCCTTTGCGTTTGAGGAGCCGGGGAGCTCGCCTGCTGGGTGGGTGTGGGAAGCAGCCCCTTGTGGGTCTGATGCCCAGGAAGTTCGTAAGGGATGTGAGGAGGGCAGGGTAGGTGAGCCGAACACAGGCTGGGCCTGGCCGGATGGAGGCGCCAGGGTTGATGGGCCAGAATGACCTGCGCCTGCGGCCCAGCCAGCCCGGTGGCCAGGGTGCACCGCGAGCGTCACGAGCGGGTTGTGCTGGGGGAACGTGGCGCGTGGCACAGAAAGTCGAGCGGGGCTGGGACTGGCTGGGAGCTGGAGCAGGCGGGAGCGTGAGAGGGAGACATCGCGGGGGGACGCTGCCCCACGGTCTGTGGCCGCCTGCCACGGTGCCGGGTGCGTCAGCGATGGCGGGCTGACTCCCGTCCCTCCGGCTGCTGTGTCCTGAACAGACCACAAGACTGGCGTGGCACAGGCGGTGACCCAGGGGCCGTAGAGCCGTGCGTGTGCAGCGGTCAGCGGGGCAGTGTGGCTCCCGTGGGGTCCGGGGCTATGGCCTGAGCAGCTGCCACGCCAGGGCGGGGCTGATTTCCTGAGACAAGGGGCCCGGTGGGCGGGGGTGGGGCACCGGTCAAGCTGATAGGAGGAGCGTGCGGGGCTGCTGAGTGGACGTGCCGGGCAGGCCGGAAGGCCCAGAGGTAGGAGCGGGGCTGCCCGAGCGGGGCCAGGGTGGGACCCCCGCCGGGCCTGGCTGGGGGCGCCAGGCGTGGAACAGGGGCTGCCAGTCCCCTCTGTTTTGTAAGTGAAATCAAAATAGCCCTCCCCCCGAATCTAAAAGTACCATATCATTGTTTTTCAAAAATTTATACATTCTGTAGAGCAGTAGAGCAAAGGAAGGAGTCATCCCTCCCGGCGGTCAGCAAAGGAAACAGTGCCTCCAGCGTTTGTGGGGGAACACGGCCGCGCGCATCCACGTGCGTGCCTTTTTGCGTGTTCTGCAGTGAGCGCGTGATAAGGGCCTGCTTGGCAGAGACGCTGCTCACACCGAGCAGGGTCCGGGGTGGCGCGGCCGGGCGGGGGCGGCGGCAGCAGCAGCGCGTGCAGGGGAGTCGCGTGTCGGGCACTGACACCACGTTTCTTCTCTTCGGGGCGCACGTTTGTGCCTCTTAGCGTTTTTCATGGGATCCTTTTCTTTTTCTGTTCCTAAGTTACAAATGTAAGTCCATAAGCTGTGTAAAATGTTCCTAAGTTTGCTTACCAATCAGCAATATAAGCTGTTTGTCACATATAACCTCTTTTGCAATTGGTTTGTGGTGGTGAGGTTTTTAAAAATTATTTTTCTACTGTTTCATGTAGGAACTGATGTGGTGGCATTCCACGTCAGCTCAGCCTCACCCGGCTTCGGTTGTCACGCCCGCCACCCCTTTCCTACTTTTACTTTGACACCCCCTAACACTGAGGCCTTCAACCGCTGGAAACTGTTACCGTGAAAGGGAGGAAGGGAGCCGCTTCCTCCCAGAGAGGGAGCAGGTGTCAGCACCGCTGCCGCTGGTGTGTCGGCCACGTGCGCGTGGCGCTGGCAGCTGGAGGGTCACTGGCTGGGGGCACGCAGGAGGGTGAAGTGGTGTCCGGGAAGTGGCAGCTGTCGCGCTCACACTCAGCCTGGGGCCGGTCTTGTGCTCAGGGAGCAAGGACAGAGCACGAGAGGGGTCGCTGGTCAGGCCGTCCTGTGGGGCGTGGCCTGCTGGTGGGGGCGTGGCCTGCTGGTGGGGGCGTGGCCTGCGGGGAGGGGCGGTGAGCCTGCGACGCGGGACCTGTGCCCGGCACGGGGCTCGGAGGGGGCGAAGCAGGTGGCGGGCTTTCCCTCCCTGAGGCCTCGCGCCGCTCTCCTGGGGGCACAGGAGGCTGGACGGGCCCCTCACGTTGGGGAGCTTTTCAGGTGGAGCCCTTTGCCAGCCTGTGTGAGGCCGTGCGCAGCTCAGTGCCCCGAGTGCTCATGAACCGGGAAGCTGTGGAGTCCTGTGCCTGGCGTCCTCGCAGCAGGGACGTGGTGCAGCTGGGGGACCTGGTTGACAGCGTGGAAAGGCTGGTGGCGCTGCTGGGCTGGACGGAAGAGATGAAGGACCTGGTCCAGCGGGAGGCTGCGAAGGTGGGTGCGAGGCGGGGCCTCCGGGGCCGGGCTTCCCGCCGGAGCCCGCTGGGCTGGGCGGGTGACAGGTGCACGGACCGGCTGTCAGTGCCGGCCCGGGCCCTGCCTGGGCGGCCTGCGGCCTGTGCGCACGGGTCAGGCGTGGCGGTCCTCGTCCCCTCCGTTGAGGGACCGGGAGGCCCACTGAGGGCCTGCTTCCAGGGGTGGAGCGGGAACGCAGGGCCGGCCGTCAGGGCCGTCTGGAGTCTGCGCGGCAGCCACGGCTTTGGTTCCCTGAGACACAGCGGCGCCCACGGCCGGGCCGCGGCAAGTCGGGGTGGCGGGTCCTGAGCTGTGAGGCTGGCGCTCCCCCTGCCTGGAGGGCGGGCGGAGCCCCACAGCATCTGTGGGGCCGGGTCCGCGCCGCAGAGCCCTGACGCGCTCGCGGTTCCCAGCCCCACAGGCGGGGAGGTGGCAGCCAGCGCAGCTTCCGGGGAGGCTCAGCAGGTGTCCCCCGCTGCGAGGGGTCCTTCTGCAGGAGGGGGCCGTCGGCCTCTGGGTCCGGCTGTCTTGGGAAAGCACGTGGCAGGCGGGGGAGCTCCGCCTGCGGGATCTGGGCCTGCTCAGGTTCCTGGGGCCCCCAGGCAGATGTCCTGGGAACCCCGCCCTCCAGCTGCGACTGTCCCCTCCACTGTCAGAGGCCCCACCCCCTGGCTGCAGCCCTGTCTCCGGCCTAGGGGTGGGGCGGGGGGGAGCCAGAGGCTGGCCCAGCGTGAGCCGGCACCTGTTTCCACACTGTTCGGGTGGTTCAGGGCTGAGCTGTCGCCTGCTGCCATTGTCGTTAGGTGGAGGGAGATGAAGGCCGTGTCGAGGTCCTGTTGCCGTCACTTCACGGAAGCTGGGAGTCGGCCCGGCGCTCCCACAGGGGCTGGGGGCCGAGGCAGCGGGCCCCCTGCGTGGGACCCGGGCCTGGGCTCTGACCTCTTCCACCAGTGGCCGGGGGAGCCCAGGGGCCCCCGAGGGCTTGCTGGAGCGGGTCCTGCGGGGTTCGAGCCGCGCCGTTTCCTGGTTTCTCGACTCAGGCAGATTGGGTCGCGACTTCAGGGGTTTAAGGGAAGGGCCGCCCTCCAGTGGCGCACGATGGGGTTCATCCCGATTGGCTGCTACTCAGATGAGGCCCTCGGTCCGGCCCGGGCCCCACCCTCCGCAGGCCCCCCGGCAGCGCTGGCGGGCAGAGGGGCTGCGCCTCTTGGACAGTGGTGGTTTGCGCCCTTGCCAACACCCGCCTGCTCGCCCGGTGCTCCCAGGTAACAGGTCCCCTCTCTCCCTGTGTTCCAGCTCAGTGGACAGGACAGATAGAGGGACGCTGCGTGGAGTCTCCACCCACTTCTGAACAGACCTCGTTCCTGAAGGACAGACAGCGTGGGTGGGTTTATACATTTTGGCCGGGCCAGAACGTGGACTCCAGGAGCAGAGCGCGGGGCTGCCCCTGGGGCTTTCTGAGTCCGCCTCCCTCTGCTGGACGCTCAGTGCCGCCGCTTGCCCCGGACTGTGTCCCTGGCGCCCAGGCCGCGTCCACGCGCTGGGTCCTGGCGCCATGGACCGGCGGGCTCAGCCCCGCAGCCAGCGGCCCCAGGCTGAGTGGGTGGGTCCCGAGAAGTGTGCCGGGTGCTGCCGGCTCTCCTGCTGGGTTTCTTGGTAGGGTCACTTATAACCGTTGGTCCTCGCTTGTGACAGTGAAATAAATTTTACTGTAGAAATCGGGCACCCTTTCATTTTTGTCCCCTCAAAGGGAAGGCAGGTGCTGACGACAGATGCGGAAAGGGGACCTCGGGGGTCCAAGGACAGGTGGCCCCCGTCCCCTGCGCCCCGCTGAACGCCGTCATGCTGTGTGTGCCCCGATGCCTTCCTTTCCCAGTAGCCCCCCACCCGTCCCAGACCCCGGCCCTCTCCCCCCACCCGGCCTCCCGGGCCCCCGGCCCCAGTGAGCCTCGCGGTGCGGGCTGGCTGCTCCGGCACGGCCCCTCCGCCGGGGCGGCCCCCGCGCTCCAGGTCTCGCGCAGCCTCTCAGGGGGCTGTGGTGGCCCCGCTCCTCAAGGGAAGGCTCGCGGTGGCGGTGACGGGGGGTGGGGCGGGGGGGGGTCCAGTGCGGCGGAGGACAATGCCGGGCTGGCCAACGCGTCCATCGCGCTTTTCCCATGAGAACAAGACGCGCTTTTCATTTTCACCAGTTACTTTATTGAGTTGGGGATTTGAGTGGGTCGGCTGTCCCTCCCCGTTGGCTTCTAGGGGGCGAGGTGGGGGCGCCGCTACACAGCTCCTAACGCACGAGACAGCCCCACAGCGAAGGGCGATTTGGCTAAAGTGCCAGTAGTACCAGGAAGCTTCGCGAATCACTCAGGACACGTTCCGTCACTCAGCACCTTCTCCATACGCTGCACAAATCGTTTTTGTTTGTTATGTTTTCACCTTTCTTGAAATAATGAAGCGTGATATGCCAAAAAATGTCATGTATTTTCTTCTGTCTTCAATATTAAAAAGGCTGCACAAAAATTCACCAATTCTGGTAAGATTTAAAAAAAACGTACAGATGGGACAGCTCTCACAACGCAGTCTAACAGAACTGTTTTGAGTGAAGGCCTGAGCGCTCGCTCCTGGAGCCTCGCGCGGGACGAGCGCTGACAGGCTCCCGGCCGGCCTGGCGCTCGGCGCTCATGCTCGGCGCTCACGCTCAGCGCCTCCGCTGGCGTCTGGCAGGCGTCCTCACAGACGGTCCTCCCGAGGCGGCCCTGGCAGAAACCCAGGCCCCCGGCCTCGCGTGCAGTGCTTCCCTTATGTGTTCTCGGTCACAGCCAGTGGGACCTCGGGCGGAGGATGGCGCCGCAGGCGGCCGGGCCGGGTGGGCAGAGGCTCAGTGTGCCCTTGCGAGTGTTTCTGACGTGAGGATGTGGGGCTCTGGCAGGTTCTTTCCCCCTTTCAAGTGCAGCGCCTGCCGGCCGCCTGGCCCTGGGCCGGCGAGCAGCCCCGCTTCGCCGACGCCCGCCCGGCGCACCAGAGAAGCCGCTCGGTCTGAGGAAATGAGGGGGGTTCCCGGAGTGACAGCAGGGGGACCCCCTCCCGGCCCCGGGGCCAGGGACCCGGGCCAGAGGTGGGCCGGGGCAGCCGTGGGGAGGGATGAGGGAGGGCCCGAGGGTCTCTGGAAGCAGCGCCGGGTCTGACGGGGCCGGAGCGGCCGCCCTCAGTCGGGGTCCGAGTCGGGCTCCGAGGGGAGCTGGCCCTCCATGCTCTCACACATGGCGTCCTGCAGGGAGGTGAGGTGGCCCCGGGGACTCACCCCCATGGGCTGGATGACTCTGTGCCTGTAAGGGGAGGGGCGGTGGGCGGCGTCCTGCCCCCACGCCCCCCCTCGGCCCCCGTTCCGGGTGCCCGCCAGGCCGAGCCCTGACCGCTGCGGTGCCCTGGGGCTCCGGCCCCTCGGGCAGTCTCCTCCCGTTCCCCGGCCTCCGTTCCCGAAGGACGAAGCGGGGGGTTCGCGCCAAGGCAGGCGAGCAACACGGACTCGCAGGGCCCAACGCCGCCCGAGCCCACCCCCGGGCCTCCCGAGACAGGCCGGGCCGCGCACCTGGAGAGCCTGTCGAACATGTTCACCAGCTTCATGGCCTCGTGCTCCTTCTGCTCCTCCGTCATGCCCTCCATGGGGTTGGGCAGCTTCTCCTCCACTCGCCCCGTCACCGGGTTGATGCTGCTTCCAGGGCGGCGGGCGTGGGGAACGCACCAGTGAGTCTCGGGACGGGGGCGCGGGGCGGGGCAGCCGAGGCGGCTGTGGGGAGAGCCCTCCCTCCCGGAGCCGCAGTCCACCGGCTGCCCCCACGGGGCCACTGGGTCCGCCTGGCCCCGTTGCCCTGTCCTCGGCGAGGCAGCCCGGCGTCAGGACTCGCGTCACGTGGGGCCAGTGCCGGGCTCTGGGAGGTCTTCCCCACGGGCCACGCTGTCCCACCCGGCCCGCGGCCCAGACGGCCGACGGGAGCCCACGGGCGCGCGGCACGCACCTGGCCTTGGCGTCCTTGTACTCCTCGGTGTCTGTGTCCTCGTCCTCCGAGTACTGGCCTTCGGGCCGGCCCCCCGCCATGAGGCCCCGGGCAGCCAGCAGGCCGGCCGCGTTCCCGTAGCCCGTGTACTTGATGAAGCGGGGCACTGCGGGCGGAGCGGGGATCAGCGCGCGCAGGCGGCCTGGGGCGGGCGGGCGCGCGGCCCCCGCACTCACCGCTCTCCGAGCACAGCACGAACAGGAACTCGGCCGCCACCCGCTTCACATCCGTGTCCAGGTGCGTCATCAGGCGGACAAGCTTGTTCCGCAGCTGCTCCCCGACCTCGGGCCGGGTCCTCACGTCCCTCAGCGGAGGCAGCACCTGGGGGCCGCTGTGCGTCAGCCCGGGCCGGGGCCGCCGGGCTCAGCAGGGCCGCCCCGCCCCCGCCGTACCTGGGCCTTCAGGAACTTCCGGGCAGGGCGGTGCGCGCGGGCGCACTCGGTCAGCACGCTCAGCACGGGGGCCACGCTCTCCTTCAGCCTATGCGTCTGCAGAGGGACCTGTGTCAGCGAGGGCCCCCGGCCCCCCCGCCTGGGTCCGGGGGCCCCGCGAGGGTCGAGAGCGGGCAGCGGTGTCTGCTTCGAGAGGGACCGGCCGGCCCCTAGTTCCAGGGGCCGCCTGCGTGCGCTGTGACTCGGCTGCTCTAACTTCCTCACCCAGACCAGGGTTGTGGGGGAGGGACGGGGGTGAAGCTGCTAGCGCCGCCGGCACACGGGGCGCCCTCTGAACACAGTGGCCCCAGAACAAGGACCGAATGCCTCCTCTGTGGGTTTCATGGGCACGGGGCCTGGGGGCTCCTGTCCCTCTGTCCCCACCCCTCCCCTCGTTACCTCCCCGGACCCCAACACCCGCAGTGACAGGACAGCCGAGCACAGCCAGTCTGGGCGACGCCAGGCAGGCGGGACCCAGCTCACAGGGAACCTCGGTCTGGCTGTGCAGCCCCACAGCGTCCACGGGCTCCCGGGGGCCGCGTAGAGCCCGCCGGCCGGCGTCCTCTGGTGCAGCTGCCGGCGCCGGAGCCTCCAGAGGGAGGTTCCCGTGGTCACAGGACAGCTGGTGTCGCTCCCCAAGGGCTGTCTGGGCTGCGTGACTCTGAGAGTCTAGGGTCACAAGCAGGGACTGGGGGCCTCTCAGGACCACTCAAGAGGGATCCACGAGGTCTAAAAACCAGGGACTCAGCAAACTTGATTCCAGGAGTGAAACCTTCCCGTGTGTGTGGGCAGGTCCTCCTGCTTCTCGGGGAGGAGGGGTCTGGCTTCCTGCCTCCCGGCCCGTAGGGCCGCAAGGCGGGCTGTGGGATGGCCCCGCAGAGCAACCCCACGCGCCAGGGGCTTTGGCAGAAGCAGGGCCCCGGCGGCTGGGAAAGCAGAGCCGTGGACTGTCCTGCCCACCTGGTGCAGGCGCGTCTCCAGGAAGCTGAGGAGGACGCTGATCACGTCCATGTTCACACCCAGGAACTGCACGGAGCCTTGGTGCAGCTCCAGGCTCAGGAGGACGTCCAGACACTTGAGGGGCAAGTTCCCCAGGAGGTTCACTGCGTGGCTGGGGACAGACGGGGAGGGGCTGGTAAGTCCGGTCCCCTGGTGCAGCACAGCCCTCGGCACACCCTGCCGGGCGGACCTAGTGTCTGGGGCTGGAGCAGAAGGGGACACCGCCTCGGGCGCCCGGTGGGGCGAGTCCCCGAGGGGAGCACTCGTGGCGACGCCCGGCCTGCCCCCCTCTGTCTGGGCTGAAGCAGCAAGGCCGTCTCTGGGGAACTGGATCTGCCCCAGCACAGGTCACCGAGAGCAGGGGCGAGTGCCCTGCAGGTGCCACGCCGCCCCGCGGTCGAGGGGCACGTTCCTGCCCCCGCTCACGGCTCTGGCCCAGCACGTGTGGTGGGTGCCAGGGCCCTCGGGAGACACACTGACGTCTGGTCCCACCCAGGCGGACGAAGACCCTCTAGGGCAGAGCCCCCCGCCCCCCGTGCAGACAGGGAGCGCACCTCCCTCCCGCGGGCCGGGCCTCACCCGTGGAACTCCTCCGTGCGGCCCCCGGCCGCAGCCACCATCACGCAGTGCCGCAGGAGCGTCCCCAGGTGCCGGTAAAGGGCAGCGTCTTCCTGACCAAAGAGAAGGGGCCTCCTGTGACACAGCCACACCGGTCCCCACTGCTGCCAGCTGCCGTGTGCCGACTGCGTGTCCCCCCAGCGCACACCCCGCCCCCTTCCCCGCCCACGGCGGCAATGGATCCCTCGACCTCACGCTGCGTTCCGGCCCCACGCTCCGTCTCGCGGGGGGAGGGTGCCTGCAGCCTGTCCCCACACCGCCCTCCCCGACGTGGGAACCCTGCTCCCCACAGGCTGCCCTGTCTGCGTCTGACACCCAGACACTACGGTCCCCGTCAGCGAGGCTGGTCCGGAAAACACCCAGCCTGCCAAGCACAAGCACCAGCCACGGGTTCAGGTCAGCCCTCACCTCATCCACCTCCCTCCTGATGGAGTCGAAAGTGATGTTGAAGAGAACCTTGAGGATCTCCATGGCCCGCTCTGTCTCCTGGGGCGGGAGGAGCTCTGGGGGGCTCTGTCCCGGGGCCATTCCCAGCGTCTGCTGCAGTGCACCTGTCAGCAGGCGCACGCCCTGCAGCTCCTGGAACAGCTGCTGGCGCACGTCTGTGCGAAGTGCCGTGAGCAGGAACAGGAGGCGCAAGTCAAACAGCTGGACGTCGTGGGGGAAGCTGCTCTCACGGCGCAGCCTCACGCGCTCCGCCAGCCTCACCACCAGGCGGGCCTCCGCGGCCAGCACCTGTGCCGTCGGGCTGCTGAGCACGATGTTGCACAGGCACTTGAGGGACTCGAGTATGACGTCCGTGTCCAAGGGCTCCGGGACCGACCCCTCAGCGGCGGAGATGCCGGCGTAGCGAGCAAGGGCCTGCAGGCTCTGGCGGCTGGTGAAGGGGTCCAGGCAGCCGCGGTCCCTGGACAGGATGCGGATGCTCTGCAGCCAGGTGACGCGGCGGGAGGGCGGCAAGCCCTGCTCCAGGACCGAAACCAGCAGCCCGGCCAGTCTCTGTGGGGAGAGAACAGCGCTCCACCAGGCCCCTCTACCAGGTGCACCCGTCCCTGCCCCTCGGCCCCACCTACCTTCCTGTCCTCCTGTTGGGCAGCATCGAACGTGAAGCTCTGGGAGTTCTGCAGAAAGACGCGGAGGCTCAGGGAGCACAGGCCGCAGGCACCGCTCCGAGCTGACAGAGCCCCACCCTACACACCTGCCCCCAGGTGCGCGCCGCGACCCGAACCCCAGCAACTCCTCGCAGCCTGGGCGCCCCGCCCCGCCGCGCACCCTCCCTCCGCCCCACTCCCGCACCTCCGCGGGCACGCGCGTGCCCCACCCTGCTTCCTCCACCTCGCGTGTCCCACCTCCACGGTCCCGCTCACCTCCCGATTGTACGCGCGCAGAGCCTCCACGATCACGTCCTCCTCCCCCGTCTCCACGGCGTCTGCAACCGCTCGGGGCTCCATGGCGCCCCCGGAACCCGGCGCCGAGGGGGCGGGAGGGGCCTCGCGGCGCGGTTCCGGGCCGGAGTCCACCCGCCCCGCCCAGGCTCGGCTCTCGGGAGAGGCGGGGACGGGCGTGCGCGGCGCCGCAGGGCGGGGCCTGGCTGCGCGCCGGGGAGGCAGGGACGGGCGCGCGCGCGAGCGCCTTTGGGTGGCGGTGTCAGCCCGGGGCTTCGAGATTGCATTCGGCGATCGTCCGACCTCTGGGCCTGAGTAGCCCTTGAACCGAACAGTGTCCCTTTCGCCGCTTTTTGGGCCGTACCCGGGAGTCGGGGGTGGGGAGTGGGGGTGGGGAATGAGGCTTTGAGAAGGGATGCCGACTCGGCTTCAGGGTGGGCTGCAAAGGGATCCGCCAAGGGCGGTTTTGCTGAGACCGAAGGATAAGAACTGAGCCAGGAAAGGATGTAGGGGAAGGTCACCGAAGGCAGAAGGAACAGCCCGTGGAAGTGGGAATGGCCTTGGTTGGAGAGAGAGAGGGAAGTGTCGGGAGAGGAGGCCAGGACGGAGATAGAGCCTGGTCATGCGCGGAACTTCTTAGCTGTGCACCCCAGGAACACTGGGTCACCTAATTTACTGTTTAGAAAGGCGGAGCCGATAAAAATTCCCATTTCGATGGGCAGTTAGGAGTCACGGCACACAGCAAACGCTCTGCTGCGGGGTCGGGGGGCGGGCAGCTTATACAACAAGCGTCTGCCGAGCGTCTGCGCTGTGCAAAGGCGAGAAGCGCTGGCTCCGACCGGCCCCGCGCCCCCACTTCCCACTGGGGCGCTTCACGCCTGCGCGCGCTGTGGCCGCGCCGATCTCCACTCGGTCCGGCCCGGGAAGGGCCCGACGCAGCCCGCGCCCGTCAGTCCCATCCCTGGCGCGGACAACACTGACCCCCAGGCACCGGGAGCGCCCAGGCAGCCCCTGACCAAGTCAGGTCCTTCCGCGCCCGCCGCGGGCCCCAGCCCCGCTGCTCGGCCTTCAGCCGGAAGTCGACGGCCCGAGGCGGAAGGGGCGTCGCCGGAAGCCCTTTCGCGGGACGGTGCCACGTCGCGGGAGGTTGTGGCGGATCCGGGGCCGGGGGCCGGGGCCGGCACGATGGCGGACTGGGCTCGGGGTGAGCGCGAGAGAGCGGGGCCAGCCCCCGCCCACGCCGCTGTCTGCAGGAGCCCGCCCCCGGGTGGCCCCGCGGAGAGCTCCTGGGAGGCGGGCGGGGCCGGGCCGGCCGGGCTGCGGTGGGGTCCCGATGCCCAGAGGCTGCCTCCGCCCCCTGCGAGGCCGCTCTGCCCTGGGCCCCGGTCGGCATGTCCCCGAGGCGGCGTGGTGGGAGGGCCTCCGCAGGCCTCGTAGCGGAGAGGCCCTGGCCTCCCCATTTTCCTGTGGAGCCGCTGTTCTCACCTGCGGAGTGGGGCACCGATGCCGGTCTCGCTGAGCTGCCCTCAGCGTCAGGGATTGGCGAACGTGAAGTGGCCGGTGGGGTCTGTACGCATCCACGACAACGTAATCGGGTCTCACTAAGGCACCTGGTTCTCCGCCACTGGGGGGCGGTGGTTTCCGCACCTGTTGTGGTGGAAAGTTCAAGTCCTGGTTCTGCCCTGTCTCTTGTCCCAGTCGCCCTGTGGCGGGGCGGGGGCGGGGGGGGGGGCATCGGCCTCCTTTGTTGTTGGGGAGCAAGGCTTAGTTGTTTCCTCCCTGGTTACTTGTCACTTTTTCAGGACTCAGTTCACGGGTGGTCACTGCCTCCTGGGTGCCCTTCCTCAGCCTTCCCCACTGTCCCTACCAGCTTATGCTGTTTACCTCTGAGAACAGCTCGCCCGCACAGCAGTGGTGACGTGTGGAGGGAGGGCCCAGAGCTGTCACAGAGTATCTGAAGGTGCCAGTGGGACGGAACCACTGGGGGCTGTACCCGCGAGGGTTCCTGCCCTCCCGGCCTGGGCATGGACGCGTGCGACCTGCCCGCGTGTACGAAGTCCATGCACCCGACGCTGGGTCCCCCAAACGTCGGGCTTGGCCAGATGGGATCGTCGTTTGAGCCCTGAGGCCACAAAGGGCTGCCGTGCAGGGGTCAAGGGCTCATGGGCGGATGTGCCCCTTCATCCCCTCTCTCTTTGCAGCTCAGAGCTCTGGCGCCGTGGAGGAGATTCTGGACCGGGAGAACATGCGGATGACCGACAGCCTGGCCTCCAAAGTCACCAGGCTCAAATCGGTCAGTAGTGGCCCACTTTCGCCTCCAGCTGGCACCCTGGAGTGGGGACCAGAGGGGACAGAGGCCTGGAAGGGTTTCAAGTACTTCCCGCTTGTGTGAGGCCCAGGTGACCCTGGGCCTGACCCCCGGTGGTAGCACTGTGACCGGTAGAGTAGGTGATGGGGTTTGCGGGGTGAGGGGGTCAGGCGCCACGGCGGGAGTGTGCCCTGGCCCGACCCTGCCCCGTCTGTGTCCTGACCAGCTGGCCCTGGACATCGATAGGGACGCGGAGGACCAGAACCGGTACCTGGACGGCATGGTAAGGTCTGCGGTGGGCACGAGTCGCTCAGCTCTGCCCTCTGCCTGCGGCGCAGGCCCCGGTGACCTGCCGGATTCCTCCCCTAGGACTCGGACTTCACGAGCATGACGGGCCTGCTCACGGGGAGTGTGAAGCGCTTTTCCACGGTGGCGCGGTCGGGGCGGGACAACCGGAAGCTCCTCTGTGGCGTGGCCCTGGGCCTGGTCGTGGCCTTCTTCATCCTCTCCTACCTCCTGTCGAGGGCGAGGACGTGAGCCGGGGAGCCGGCTTCTGTGGGTGCCTGGGGCAGCCAGGGCCTTCCCCCGCCTGGTGTCCTGGGCTCCGGCTGACCTCCCTCAAAACATTCCTTTGAAATGGCGTTTGTGGTTTGGGCATCTTCCTGTGAGGCTGGGAGGCCATGGTGCCGTGTTGGCTGGTGCCGCGTGTGCCGGGGCCCCGGGTGCGGGAGGTACTGACAGCCACATCCGAGCAGAGTCGCTGGAGACCCTGGACGTGGCCACCGGTCTGCAGCCCGTCCCCAGCCGAGGGCTCCGGCATCTTGGGGCTCCTCGGCCCCATCTTTGTCGGGGTGAGGCCGCGTCTCGACTCGAGGTTCCTGGATCTGATATGGGAAGGGGGTGAGGCTGTGAACCTCCAGTCAGCACCCTCTTCTCCACCCAAGCCCCAGCCCGGGGATGGTGGTTGCTCCGGGCCTGGGCTGCCACGCACGAGGGGACCGGTGCTGCGGGCCCACCGCTTGGCCTCTGCCTGCCCCCCGTCCCACAGCAGAAGCCGGATCTTCAGGGAAGGCGGGGGTGCAGGTGAGGGAGGGGGCTTCAGTCCCGGCTGGAGGCCCTGCGCCCAGTCGTTTTGGGTTTTGCGGCCGTGTGTGCGAGAGCAGAACCCCGCGTTCCCTCAGGATTGAGGATCTGCCCAAAGATGTATTTCCCCGGACCAGACTCAGAGTCAGGCAGAGTGTGGGTGACGCGGGAGCCTGTGGGTCTTGACAGGCCCCCCGTGTGGGACCCACAGGGCACTTGAGGGCCACCGGGCAGCGCCTTCCCCACAGAGCAGGCCCGGCCTCCTGCGGGGAGCCTCCCCTTGCTGGAGGCAGCACCTGACCCTGGGGGTAGGAGGGCTCTGCAGGCACTGGTCCCCAACACCAATCTGCGTCACGTGAGGGCAAATAGGCCCTATCGCATAATTTGATGACAGAACATTAAACCATAACCATTTGGAATAAACATCGCGGGCTGGTGGGGCTCAGTGGACTGAGCCCTGGACGGTGAACTGAAAGGTCGCCGGTCTGGTTCCCGGGCAGGGCACGTGCCTGGGTTGCAGACCAGTCCCCCGTCGAGAGGCAACTGGTGTGTGTGTTTCACATGTCAGTGTTTCTCTTTTCTCTTGTCCATCCCCTCACTCTAAGTTAATAAAAGTTTTTCTAAAACAATTCTTGGAATAAACGACTTCCTCATTTCGGTGGCAGCTTGAGAGGGTTTTGTGTGACGGCGGCAGCTGACACCTTCCCTGCCCATGCCTTGTGCTTTCTGCCTTGTCTGATGTGTCACGGGTCACCTTGGAACCCAGTTCCTTGAAAGGCAGTAGTGACTCACATCTCACGGTCACGGTTGGGACCTGAGGCGGGCCCGGGGCCGTCACCTGAGAGCTCCCTCGCTCGGCGGCAGGTTGGTGCCGGGGGTGCTGCCGGCTGCTGGGCCCTTACAGCCGGTGCTGGTGCTGAAGGGGAGTAAGGCCGGAGGGGGGGACAGGGATCCAGGCGGAGCTGCGTGGCCTGTCCCCAGGAGATGCCTAGTGTCACCGTTCGGGGCGGTCGCAGGCCCTGGTGCAGGCTTGAGGGGAGTGGCACAGACCCCTTCTCCCGAGGAGACTCCGTCCCCCCCGTGACTGTCCGGGGCCTCCACACTCTGAGGGCAGGGCCCAAGGCAGAATCGGGAGGACAGGCTAGGCCACCTCACCCCCGAGCCGCCCTGGGAGACTGGATTCTCCCCCCAAGACGAACCAGTTGCTAATGGAATCCTGATTTATTAAATATGTGGGCACAGGAGGAAACAAAATTAGCAAATGGGAAAGCAGCATAGAAAAGTGTCACAACTCCAAGCAAGCGCCCCGCGCCCACGGCCCAGGCCTGCCGCTGCGGGCCTTGCGCGGCGCGGGGGGCGGGGCGCTACTCCACTTGCACGACCAGGGGCGTCATGTAGTCAGAATGTCTGATGCCGAAGGTGATGATGGGGGCGCAGGGCTTGGTCACTGTCACCTGGGGACGGAGAGGCTGTGAGAGGGGCCGGCTCCTCTGCCCTCACCCCACAGGCTCTGCCCTCACAGGCTGGGGTTGCCGATGGCTTTCCTGCCCCCGCAGCAGCCCGGCGAGCACAGAAGCCGCTGTGGGGCGAGTGCCTGGCAGCATTAACGGTCTGGGCACAGAGCCTGCCCACGGGGCGAGGGCGGGGGACCGGGCCGACACGCACCGGCAGGCCCCGCCCCCCACCCAGCGCGTCAGCCCTGTCCCCCTCCCCCGCACCCCCTGTGCCTCCCAGACCTTCTCAGGGCTGTGGGCTCCTGGCCCTGGCTTGAGGGTCTTGTCCCCCGGGGGCTCCACGCGGGCAGCGATGGTGTACTGAGGGGCCTTCACCTTGGTCGCCTGCATGTCGGCCTGGTGGTAGGCCGCAGGGCCTGGGGTCTGGGGGGCCAGAGGGGCTCGGATGGGCGCTGCCTGCTGGGGCCTGTGACCCCAGAGGGCAAGGGGCCAGCACTGGACATGCGGTTGCAGGGCCTGGGTCTCCGGGCCTGCGTCCGGGGCCCCTTCCGTCTCCAGACAGCGTTCCCCGTGGGGCGAAGCCCCCGTGCTGGGGACCCTGCCTGTCCGGGGCGTCCCCCTCCAGGTCAGCCCCATGGTGACAGAGTCACCCCAGCGTGTGGCAGTGCACGCTCCTGCCCGCTGAGTGCGGGAGAGGCCCCTCCCCTGGGCTGGGGCGCGGTCCTGAGGGGCCAAGGGCCGTGGGCCGGGCAGGGCAGGAGGGGCCCCCGGGGCCTCGGCACTGGCTGCCGCATCCGCCCTCCCCCCCCCCCCGCCCCGGCACGCAGGGCTCCGCGGACCCCTTCTCACCCGTCCCCAGTGCGCCAGTGCGACCAGCACCGGCAGACCCCCAGGGCTGCAGAGCCGAGGGGCTGGGGGGGGGGTGGGCTCAGGCTGGTGGGCCCTGGGTCCCGGGGAAGGGGCCACGAGGGCCAGCCTGGGGGGCGCGCCCCGGCCCCTGGGCCCCTTGCCTTGTGCAGGTCATCGCTGAAGCTGCCCAGCTTGCTGCGGCCCTTGATGGAGAAGGAGGGCTGCGAGGCCTTGCCCACAGCGTGGGGCCCCATCACTGCCGGCAGCATGTACGCGGCAGGGCCTGCGGGGGGCGCCAGCGCTGAGCTCTGAGTCTGCTGGCTCCCTCCCCGCTGATGAGACCGGCCATGGGACCGGTCGGTCATCAGGCCGCCCAGCGCACCCGCCCCTCGCTGACCCCCACCCCGTCGGCGGGGGCTGCGGGGGTTGACGCAGACCTGGGGTGCTGTCCACTTGGAAGGTCTTAGTCCGGGCGGAAATGGAGTGGCTGGGCGCTGAGTCGAACACGTACCTGGTCGACCTCTCTGGGAAGTAGTCGCCTGCGGGAGGGAAGGGGCAGAGCGGGGTGCTGGCCGGGCAAGGGCCACCCTGCGGTCGCCTGGTCGGCTCGGGGCCTCAAGAACGACCCCCGACATTGTGGGCGCCCGGCCTTGGGGCCCCCGCACGGATGGTGAGGGTGGAGAGGGCCCAGGGGTGCCGGGGGTGGCGATGCTGCGGGGGAGGGGCAGGGGCCGAGGAGGACCCAGGTCGCAGCCGGGCTCAGGTGTCTCAGAGGCTCCCCCGCGGTCAGCAGCTCCTCTGTCCGGGCCTGGCAGTCGCTGCCTTCGAGGGGGGCGGGCGGCTGTGCTCCCTCGCAGGCCGGCTCAGGGGTGCGGGTGGCTGCGCCGGGGGCGGGGTGGGGGGCGGGGCAGAGGCGGGGCCCCTGTCACGCACCGGGGCCGGGGGTCAGCATGGTCTTGGAGTGGTAGCGCCCCAGGATGGAGAAGGCGGGTCCAAAGTCTTTGCCGGTCCTCAGGATCTTGGGGTTCACGCTGTAGCGAGGCCCTGGGGAGCAGTTCTCTGCCAGGAGCATGGGGGCCCCGCGGAAGCTGTAGGCGGGTGCACGCAGCTTGGTGGGTGTGTGCTTCACAAAGCCTGCGGGGCAGGGGTTCTGAGTGGTCCGGAGCCAGACCCCGACCTTCTCCCCACCCTGCTGAGCCCAGAGGGGCTGATGCGCAGAGCCCAGGCCCTCCCCCGGCTCACCCCAGGCCGCCCCCAGGCTCGCCCCGACCTGGCTCCGGCCCGCCCCCCGCAGGCCCCCAGGCACCTACCCGTGGTGGGCGGGATCAGGTACTTGGGCCCGGGGCTGCTGTAGAGGGCCATGATGGGCCCCCGCGGGCGGTGGGGCCTCCAGCTTCCCACCCACACCTCCTCCGCCATGGCCGGCTCTGTGCGCGGACAGGGTGGTGAGCGCGCGCCCGCGCCCCCACCCCCTCCTCAGCGGGGTCGCAAGCTGGGGCCCGCGCCTAAGGGCCCTGGAAGCTTCCGTTTGGAGGCGTGGGTCTGCTCTGCCCTCCCCAGTGCCCAATGCAGCAGCCTCAGAGCCCGGACCAGCGGTCTCCTCCGGGCCTCTCGGACCACCCCCCACTGGCTCCAGAGGGCCTGGCCGGTTCCCCCTGTCCGAGGCTGCTGGGCACGGCCGGGCAGGAGCAGCGGGTAGCCGGGCTGAGGCCGTGCTGTGGTCACCTCCTGGGGCCGGGCGCAGCACTCAGAGCAGCCTCTGGACCGAGCCTCCTCAGAGGCGGTCCCGTTGCATCGTCCTCAGTGTCGGAGTTGCCGAGACAGGAGCATGCAGAGGAAGGCCTCTGCCCCTCTCCTCTCCCGTGGGGGCTGGGGGGTCGGGGAGTCCCCGCCCCCGAGCTCTAGAATGTGGCTCTGGGCATTGGGGTTCTAGATTCCTGTCTGTGTGAGGGAGACAATGGCCTCTACTAGAGGGACCCCCACCCCTTGTCTGATGTGGCTCTGGTCCCGGGACTTCGCTCTGCCCCTCATTGCCGAGCGAGGCCACGCACAAAGGGATGGCGAGGCCACGGGGCCCAGAGCCAGGCGGCCTGGGAGCAAAGGTCGTGAAGGGTAGAGCTGAGCCTCCTGAGCTCGGCCCCTGGAGACCACTGAGCAGGGGAAACGGAGGCAGGAAGGAGTCCTGGGGTCCGGGGCCAGGGCCAGGGCCAGAGGGGAGGCCCTGTCTGGACCCGGCTCTGTCCCCCTCCACGGCCGGCCCGCCGGCCCTCAGGCTCGGCCGGCCGCTCGGGTGCCTGCCTTCTCGCCTTTGTTGGCTCATCTTGGGGCTCGGGCTTGGGTGTCTTCCAGGCTCTTCCCTCAGGGGAGTTGGGGGAGAGATTGCTCTCAGCGCCCTGGACCCGTGCCACGCGTGGGCCGCCTGTGCTCGCTGGCTCGGAAGGAGCTGCCCTCCCAGCCCGGCCCCTTCCTCTTTCTGGGCTCTCTGCCCACCCTGCGCCGAGCCTGTTCCCACCTGCACCACGAACCCCACACCCTCTCCCGTCCGGATGCCCCCGCCTGTCTGTTCTCCAGCCTCCGCGGGCCTCAGGCTGGCTTTGCACTGCTGGGCTGCCCTCTGTGTGGGGCGCGTATCCACGTGTGCCTCACGCGGGTGCGCCTGCATGTGTATGTGGTGGTGTCCCCGAGTGTGGGAAGAGACAGCCAGAGCCTGAGCTGCAGGAGGCTTTATTGATCGAGTGGTTGAGGATGAAGTGGCGCACACGGAAGTCTGGGCGGCCGTGTGGCCACAGCTGCTTGTAGCCGCGTCTGGGGTCCGCTAGGCGCTGTCCTGACTGCCCAGCACTTGCACCTGGAAGGCAGACACAGGGGAGGTCCCATCCCTGGTGACCAGTCACCACAGAGCCACAGCTCCACAGGGGAACGGGTGCAGGACACCCTCTGGGGACTGTGGGCCCTGGCACGCTGCACCTGGGGGCTGGAGGGGACACGAGGGCGGCCCTGGGGGCGGTGAGGCCTGGGGAGCAGGCTGTGGCCGTGCAAGGGCTTCAGGGCGCGGGAAGTGGGGTGCCCTCCCCGGCACAGTACCAGCAGCTTGACCAGCTCCGCCTTGTGCATGGGCTGCATGCCGTCTATGCAGGACTTGAGCTCAGTCAGCGCCGCCTTGGCGTCCGCGTTGACGTTGTACTTTCCCAGGGGCCCCTCATAGAGCTCCTCGGGGGACCCCACCAGCAGCGATTGTAGGAATTCCATGAAAAACTCGTTCTCGTCCTCCCCGGGGACCAGCCCTGCGTGGTGGGGGCGAGACGGTGCCGGGACAGGGGGATGGGGGTCCGGCCGCAGCCCCTCGCCTCCCCAGCTCTCCAACCTCGGTGGCCTCCAGACGCCCGCTGAGGCTGGCCTCCCCTGCTCCAGGCGTCCCCCACGATTTCCCTGCCTCCCCTGCCCCTGATCTTTCTCCGCGACACCGCAAATCCACCTGTCTGCAGTTCCCGCCTGCCACCCTGACCTTAGCTTTCTGTCTTCAGCTCCCTGGGCCGCGGGGGGAGGGAGAGCCAAGCCCCTGACGCGGGGACCCCCCTCCGTGCGGGGCCGCGGGCCTGGGGCTTGGAGGGCGGGGCCTGGAGTCGGCAGGGGCTGGGGTTGTCGCCCACCTCCGTGTTCTGGGGTGCAGGAGGGCTGGGGCGCCAGGGAAGGTGGGCCTTCTCCACCACGGGGAGCCCAGCGCTTGGGCTCCTAGCTTCCCAGGTCCCCGCCCAGCCCCCACAGCAGAATGTGCTGGAAGCACCTGTCAGCGCAGACTCACCGCAGGTGCAGAGCAAGGTGACAGCCGCCAGCAGGAAGGTGCTGCTCCCCTTCATGGCGGACAGCAGAGGTTCCCCGGGAGCGGCCTTGGCTGGCTTTATGTCCCGGGGGCGGGGGGCCCCTGGCGGGGGGCGGGCCGACCTGCCCATCCGGACCTGGCCAGCAGAGGTGGGGCAGTGGGGCTGGGTCCTCCCCTCGCCCTGCAGGGGGCGCCATGCAGCCACAGGCTTAGGTTCTGGGGGAGTGGGCACAGGGGCGGGGCAGGGCGGGGGAGCCTGTTGGGGGGGCGTGGGGGAGGGCCGTGGCACTGGGGTGCGGGGCCCCTGGTTTGCGTCTCAGAGCGTCTGGCTCTGGGCCGGTTCTGGGTCTTTCCTCCGCGGCGGCAGTTCCCCTCCATTCGTTGAGCCACATGGGTCGGCATCTGGCTCCCAGCCCAGGGACCCGGGCCAGCGGCCTCTGTGGAGGCAGCCGTGGCAGCAGAGGGGGCTCCCTGGGGGCTCCTGGGGTCTGTGCGTGTGGCCGTGGGAGACGGGGGTGGGGTGGGAGGCACCGGAGGCCTGAGCCGGCAGCTGTGTCCAGGGATGGAGAGTGGGCCTGGGCGAACGGAGGGGTGAGGGGCAGGGCCGGCCTCGAGCCCTGGCGGGACTACCATGTCCAGGCTGGAAGGGAGGAGGCAGGGCTTTCTTCTGGGGCCGGCCAGCCCAGGGGGGCCTCTGATACGAGGGAGACAGTCACAGCCCCCTGAGCCCCAACCGGGTGCGCTGGGAGCAGCCATTCCTGGTTTCTGGAGCCTGGGCCTTGCCTCCCATCCCTTGCTGCCACCTGGCGGCTGATGCTGTCGTGCCGGACGGTCCTGCTCACCCCGGAAGACCCAGGGTCCAGCCTCGGCCCCGCCGGCCCCGCAGTCTGCACTGACCTGCGCCTCCCCAGACAAATCCACAGACTGGCCTTGTCAGCGTTGGTGACCGTGAAGTCCCTTGTACCCTGCCCCTCACTCACAGCCCCCTGGGCCCGACTCTGCCAGAGCCCGAGGGAGGGGTCTTATCTCTGCTGCATTGCTCCTGTCAGCGTGATCTCCAGCGAAGACGTTCCACAGCCCCCGCACCCCCTCCGACCCCCCACCTGTCTGCCCCCGCCCTGGGCTTCCGCTCGGCTCAGCCACTGGGGAGGGACAAACACACGCTGCACCTCCTGTCTGGGCCTGGGCCGTCTCCTGATGGAGGAGGACAGTGAAGACATTCTATCAAAACCTCGCCCATCCTATTGACTTGTGTGATGTTTGGTCATAATTTCCACAGATGCGCAAACACCCAGATGATACTGATGAAATCATGGGATTCCTTGTCATGATCACACAGGCTCTTTGTGTGAGTTTTGGGACATTTATTGTTCCTTATGACCTAAGGGGCCAAGGAAGATACAGGTGTTTCGTTCTTGCACAGAAATACTAAGGTCATTCCGTAGTGAAGATACCAGACAAATCAGCCAGCCAGACTGTCTGAGTCACGCGTTGATGCCCCGGGCCCGAAGTGGCTGCTTTCTCCTGCGTGTCCGCTCTGTGTCAGCACCCAGCTGGGCAGCCGCCCCGCCAACCCTCTCGTGTGGGACGCGTCCGAGCTGCTCGCAGCAGCCCGCCCATCGCCACGCTGAGGGGCCCCTCGCCGGGGACGCGGGCTCTCCTGACGAGCTGCCCACGGGGCACCCCCTCAGTGCGTCCTGGCCCGGAGCTCGGCTCGCTGACTCCGCGCCCAGCCCTCCGCCGACCTTCGTGCCTTCAGGCGGCTGCGCCTTCGCGAACGGACGGCCTCCCCGCAGCCCCACGACCCGACAAGCCACGTGGCTGCTGGGGGGCACTCCTCGCGCGGCGTCCGGTGGAGGACGGGGACCACGGCGAGGGCCGCGGAGGGGAGCCCGGCCTGCCTCTCACGGGCATTAACCCGTCCTGCCATTGACCATCTGTTTACGTATTTTACCTCATGTGTCCAGTAAATTGCAATCAAAGGGTCCCAGCGGCCACGCCAGAACAGGTGGTCCCCGAGGTGCCCTCTGCTGGGGGCCTCGCTGGGGGTGCCCAGCGGGGGCGATGGAGACGCGAGTGGGGCACACCCAGCAGCTCTGCCCTGCCCCCTTCCTGTCCCCAAGGGGGACACCCCAGAACGAGGGCCGACAATGAGCAGGAGGAAGAGGGGCCTGCATGGGTAAGTTATCTGTATTTTCTGTATTTCAGGGTCCATTGTAGAAATGTATATTTTTACCAGGAAACCACCCATTTCCTCTCATTTTCCAGTTATTTGAGTCTTAACTTCTCCTCTCTATTCTTTTTGTACAGAATGTTGTAAATAATAAACACATATTGACACATTATCATGACCTAAAGCTGACATTGCATTCAGTTTCCCGCATTCAAGGCTCAGTCTCAGCCTCTGTCCGAGTCCTGGCCGCTCTCCAACTGGAGGGGCTGCTGTTGGCCTCCGGGGCTCCCGGTGACCGAATGGGGTGGGTGGTCATAAATAAGACCGGGAGAAGGACGTGGGGCCTGAAAAGAGGTCAGGGTCTGCTGACGGAGACTTTGTTCTCTGGCCGGGGCGTCCGGCCTTGTGGCGTCTCTGGGCCACACTGGAAGAAGAAGAGTTGTCTTGGGCCACATATTAAATACACAAACTCTAACAAAAATTGAAAATTGATGAGCAAAACAAAGGTTTTAAGTAAAGTTACAATTTTGTGTTGGGCCACATTCATAGTCATCCTGGGCCACATGCTGGACAACCCTCTGGGCCGGGGCGGGGGAAGCCGCCGGCAGCTGTCAGAGCTCGCTCTGCTGAGAGGACGCTGCCTGCTCTGTGCCTCGGCCCGTGGCCCTGGGGGTCCTTGTCTGACGGAGGAGGAGACCGAGTCTCCGTGGATTTGCCTGAGGTCACACAGCCAGTGGGCGGCGGAGCCAGGGGTCAGCTCGGCACCTGCGGGGGCTGGACTCCATCGGAGCCTCTAGGAAGCTCGTGCCGGGTGAGGCCTGGGAGGAAGGGAGCGTGGGCCCAAGCAGAGCCGCGCTCTGGGCGGAAAACAGATTTTAAACAGCTGGCGACGGGCAGGGCGTGGAAGGCGGGGAGCCGCCGTGACGGGGACCTGGCGCTGGCTGCGCTTCTGTGAAGGGCCAAACCACCTCCTCCTGCCCCAGGCGCCCCACACAGGCGCAAGGCCGGCCGGACCATTCGGTTCCGGGCTGTTTTCTTCACGTGCGGTGACCAAGATCCAACACAAACCTGCAAAAACTACGGGATCGCTCTGCTGGTCCAGGGCGCCGTGTGCGCACCCTCTCCTGGGCCGTCTTGGCCCGTTCGGGTCTGCACTTCGAACTTTGTCAGATTCAGTCTTCGGTCGAAATACACCTAAAAGGCAGTTAACAAACTTCCTTGCCTCGCCTAGCAAACAGGAACTGTAGTTAAGATGACGCATGTGAAGGGCTTGAAATAGGAATTGTATCAAAGTGAGCTTATTACAAGCGTCCCCCCTCCGATTCTAGTATTAATGCAGAGTAGGCATAGCCTGTTACCAACGCCGTCCCTGACCCGGCCGAGCCCCCCCTCCCTGAAGAAACGCCTGTGCCGCCTGCAAAGCCCCAGAGCAGCGTGGCCGCCAGTCCCGGTCCTCCGCCCCCGGGGATCCGCCCGCGCCCCGGCGGCCACCGGCCTCTGGCCTCGGCCTCCCTGCGGTCGGACGCCGCACCGGCCGCACGTTTCCGGAGCCCTTCTCAGGTCCAGCCTGTCCCCCCTTTGGCCCGTCCGTCCCCCCTCTTCCCTCCGAGCGGCCGCAGGAGCCCGTGTAGGCGGAGGGGTGTCGGTGGAGCCGCGCGGGCCGAGGGTCTCGGGAAGGAGAGCAGAGGAGGGTCCGGGCGACGTCATTCCGAGAGAACTTCGGGAACTTCAGGGCAGGGGGTGACCAGTGAGGGACGGAGGGGCGGGGCTTAAAAATGGGGCCTGGTGGGGCCGGGAGGGTCGCGGGGCCTGCGGAGGTGCCGGCGCGGCTGTGATTCCCGCGGGTCGCTGTCGAGGTTCCGGGGGCGAAGCCGCGGTGAGAAGCTAAAGGCGGCGCGTGTCTGGAAGGAGGACGCTACCCTGGTGCGCGGTGCTGTGAGGCGGTGCGCTCCGGAGAGGGTAGGACCGGAGACTCCGGGGGGAGGTTTGAAAGGGTTCCATTGGGGGTGGGAGGGGCAGGGCCGCGGCAGAGTTTGGGTGGAGCAGAGAGAACTGAGGTTTGGTGACGGAGACGAGAGAGGGTCGAGGAGGGTTTTGGGGGAAGGGCGATGGGGTTGGAGACGGGACCCCGGGCCTCGCGCTGGCACAGGTTTGGGGGTCCTCTCCGCCGCAGTAAGGGGGGGAAGAGAGAGAGAGAGAGAGAGAGAGAGAGAGAGAGAGAGAGAGAGAGAGAGAGAGAGAGAGAGAGAGAGAGAGAAGCGGCCTCGCCGCGAGCGACCCCGCTCCCCAGGCCTCCAGCCTCTGACACGCGGGTGGGACGCAGGGCGCGTCCAGGGGTCGCGGAGAGGAGCGCGCTGTGGGTTCACGTGGACGCGCTCGCCAAGGCCGCCTAGCTCAGCCCCCTCTTTCCTGGTTATGAAAAGAAGAAAACACGGGAAAACCGGCGCCCGGGAGCGTGGAAACGCAGTGAAGGGCTCCCCCGTTTTCCGCGGTGCGAGGACAGGGAGAGGGTCGTACGTGGCTGGATCCCACGAGCCGGAGCGGGGGCTCCGGACGCCCGAGGAGGGCCCAGCGCACACGCGCGGCCCCGGGCAGCGGGCTCGTTGCAGGAGCGCTTTTCCCTCCAGGCCTTTCTTTCCTCGGCTGCTCAGGGGTCCTTGGGGACCGAGGGGTCGGCGTTTGCACGACCGAGGCGTCCCCGGTGGAACAAACGCTCCCGTCCGAGCCGACGCCGCTCCGGGGGACGTCTCGTGCTCGGCGAGGGGAGGGGTGGAGGCGGAGTTTGGGGACAGTTCTGGTCCCACAAGTGAAGTGACAGCCGGGGAAAGGCCTTCTTTGCCGCAGCCACTGTGCCCAGTTCCCCCTGAAGACGAACGTGAGCGTGGATGTTGTAACAAAATTAGGCGGGATCCGCGCGGTCGGGAGGGATCGAGCGGAAGGTGTGGGAGGGCAATTGCTCTCCCCGCCCCGCCTCCCCAAGTAAATGCGGAGACTTCCTTGCGGGGCGTCGCCGCGTCCTGCTGAGTGACCTGGGAGGCTGAGTGACCGCGGCCGCGCTGTTGGCGGCCGCGTCCGTGTTTTCCTCTGCGAGTCACGCGGCCGTTGCCCGGAGCTGCAGTTTCCAGCCGCGTTGTGGCTGTTTTAGGAGGAGGCGTGGGATGTGTGGCTCCATTGCTGCTGGAATTTCCCCGAATGTAGTGGATTTAAGCGGGGCTGCTGGACGGGACCCCGGGCCGCCCCGAACTGCGAGGCGCGGGCTGCCCGGCCCCGCCTGCAGGGAGCGCCCCAGCCGCCTCCGTGTCCCGCGCGGCGCTTGGGCCCATGTGTCGGTGGTGGCGTCTCCTGACGCCCGGCAGCCCCGGGAGGGCGGGTCTCCCAGGACCGGGAGGCGCGGGCCCGGCGCGGGGAGGTCGGTTTGCAGACCTGCCGGGTCCGCTCAGTGCGGGACGTCATGGGTTTTTTTTTGGTTTCTGCGGGGCGTGCGGGAGATTTTGGGTGAGAAGTAGGCTGATGGAATGCAGGTTTATTTGGGTTTTGCTGCAAATGATAGAGGAACTAAGGGTATTTGAGGCTATTAGTAAACTTTTCTTGTGAAATATTAAAATCATTTTGGTATGAGTAAATATATCTTTAGGAATGATTGACTTATTTATAAATACCAATTTAAAGAATACTGGTGTAACAGAGAAGTCACAATTTCTTGCTCTTACTTTTCACTAGAAATAAAGGTGTTTTTTTAAAAAAGATTTTATTTATTTTTAGAGAGAGAGGAAGGGAGAGAGGGAGAGAAACATCCATATGTGGCTGCCTCTCGCGCGCCCCCTGCTGGGGACCTGGCGCGCAACCCAGGCCTGTGCCCTGACCCTTTGGTTCTCAGGTCCACACCTTGACCTCAATCCCTTGAGCCACACCAGCCAGAGCTAGAAATTAAGGTTTCTTGTTTTTTTTTTTAAAGGTTAAGAATAATCAAAGGTACAGGAAAAAAAAAAGTGGAGAGAACTGTGTATAAGAAAAAAACAAGATATGTTGTGATTGAATAAAAAGGTTTGTGATATGGGCATGTATTTTTCAGAGAAAGGGAATTAATTTTGTCCTGAGAGAAGCTGGTGTCCTAGAGCGAGACAGAGGAAAAGCAGGACGAAAGCTGAATAGAAAAAGGCAAGTGGTGGAAGGTTTGTGAAGGGAGTTGGAGGGAGAGGAAGCTTTGTATTTGGTGAAGCTGAAGGAGAAGGGAGTGTATTTCATTAAGCGAACGAGTGTACTATGAGCAGCGAGCTGCCCAGGGCGCGGAGTTCGGTTGTTTCACTCGGTGGGGAAGAGGGAGCGCCCCGCGTTCGTGCGCTTCCTGCGCGGGCGGCGGGGGATACAATGTTTCCTTCACACGGGCTCCCGCTTCCGATCGTTCTAACCAGGCCTCTGCTGATGCAGGACAGGCGTCTCGGTCCTGAGATCCACAGACGCGACAACCGCTCGTGGACCCGGAGCCCTCGCGCAGGACCCTGCGCTCTCGGGTGGGACTCCGACACCCACAGGCCTCAGCGCCATCGTCCCCCCCCCCCGCGCCCGCCCCCATCGCTCAGCCGCGGCTCCTTCACCCATGTACCCTCCTGACCCAGAAGCAAGGTCAGAGGACCCCGCGCTCTTTCAGGTGGGTGCACATTGCGCTCCAAATGGACCCAGAAGGGATGGGAAAGGATCCCCAACTCCAACAAGAGGGAGCCTGTCCCCACAGGCAGAGGTCACGTGACAGAACCCATGCTCTCTCAGGGGGGTCCTTCCCCCGGTCACAGGGCCCAGGTCTGACACGTGGGGCCCCCCTACGCTCTCGGGCGAGACCCCTCCCCGCGAATCCAGAACTCAAAGCTCAGACCGTCCAGAGCTGGGCGGGACCCTCGGTGCCGGCGGAGGGAACCCCGCCTCTCAGATGCCGCGGCCCCGAAGTGCTCTCCTCTGCCGCCACCTAGCGCACGTCCTGGGAATGGCACCCGCTGCTCAGCAGCGGCTCTGACCGTTTTGCCGAGGTGCCTCACGCCACCCCCAGCTCAGGATGTCGGGCATGGCCATCGTGGTAGGACCCAAAGTAACGGCGGGACCCACTAGCCTCTCCCGTGGGACTCCTCTCCATAGTGGTAGAGTATAAAGCTCATGTGACAGGGCTCACTACTCTCTGGTGGGACCCTTCCCCAAACTAACAGGACATCTAACTGATTTGACAAGACGCGCTTTTCTCCCAGAGGGGGACCCCTGTCCACCATCACAGAACCCAGAGCTAAGGAGTCAGGACGCCCTACTCTGGCAGGTGGGACCCCTCCGCCTGCTCATCAGGGGACCCGCTGCTCTCTCTGGGTGCCCCCCCCCTTCCCTGGACCCAGAGCAGGCCTGACAGGACCCTTTTTCACTCGCAAGATGCGGAGCTGTCATCACAGGACCCCCTGCTCTCCCAGGCTGGGTTCCTCCACTCACTCCCTGACCCAGACCTGACGTCACAGACCTCGCTCTCCTCTTAGGCGGGGCCCCTGGCTGCACGGACAAGACCCAGTGCTGCTGGGACGCTGCTCCTTGTTCTCTCTGGGAGGACAGACCCTTTTTCACGTCACAGGAGCAAAAGCTGAAGCTACCGTGCCCTCTACCATCTCCAGTGCGACCCTACCCCAGCGTCACAGGACCCAGAGCCCGGGTGATGCGACGGCCTGCGCGCTCAGGGAGGGACCCTTCCCCGCATTCAGGGGACCCAGAGCCAAGGTGACAGAAACCGCTCTTCTCTCCGGTAGGGCTGTTTTCCAGACTCACAGGAAATGGAGGTGATGTGACGGGACTCCTTGCTCTCTCTGGTCAGACCCCTTTTCACACTCCGCTGCACACCGCCATCTAGTGCGCATCTTTGGAATAGCACCTGAGTGAGGCCACCAGGAAATACTCTTTTTTGTTGCCATCTAGTGGACATCTTGAGAATAGCACCTTTTTAGAAGGATCTACTCTTGGATTTTGCAAGGACGCTTTGGAGCGGCAAGGCACCTCACATCATCACTGCCTCAATATGTTTTACGTTCCCACCTTTCGGTTGTTTCTGATGCTCTTCTGCTTGGGGGGTTTCTGACTCTCTCCTGTAAGTGAGGTTCCCATGCCTATGTATGTCTTACATTTGGTTCTTTTCATCTGATAATCTGTGTCATCGGTGTGGGATCGTTAGAGCAGCCCGAAGGTTCTTGAGGTTACAGGAAAGGCGGTTTCCCTTCCGCGTAAGCAGGCAGCCAGGTGTGTAACAGGAGGTGAGTTTGGGGAGTACGTGTTCGTCAGCATTTACTTAGATAAGATTTAACAATTTAACTTATTCTCAAAACTGAATGATTATGTCAATGAAATATGGAACAATGTACTAATTTAGCTTGTGGATATAAAACTTTTATTTAAAGTTTTAAAGGTGGTGATGAGGAGGGCCAACATCTCGCACGTGGCATGTGGATTTTACACTTGCTGTTAAGAAAGGGAAAGCTGAGAATTGAATAATGATTATCATCTCCTTTTTTCTTAAGAGATGGAGCTGCCAAAATTTGGTTTAGGAAGAGCTTTAGCGTCGTCACCTGAGCCTTAGCCAGTAATACTCTTAGCAAGAGTTTGCTGATTCTCTTACCTTACATCCTGTCTTTAGTTTTGGGGGGGGGTCGCCCAACAAAAGTGAACCCACCAGGTGTGCTGCCTTTTATCTAAATTACCTGCACATCACCTTTGAAATCTGAGACTCTGTTCTTCCATTTCCCAAAATGTCCCGTACACCCAACGTCACCTCATTCTGTTTGGTACTCATTTGAATGTGAATTCCCCCTTGTGTGTGTATTAAATGCTGAATATCTCCTGTTAATCTGATTATGTTAATTTTATTAGTAGCCCAGCTTTTAGAAGGTATGACCAAAATAATACTTTAACCCCCCACAGTTTTGATGAGCCGGCCATGTGATACTCAAGGCTGGGACACTAACTTCTAGAAAGTGCAGCTGCTGAGAGAGCATGGATGTCTCCCGGCAAAGGTGAGCATTATTGTTATGTTTTGCTCTGCCTTTTGGTCTATTTCTGCAGAGCTCAGTATAGTTTGCGGTGTTGGGAGCTGTTTCCTCTCTTGTAGGTTTTGCACAGACATGAAAAAGTGTTTGTGAGGCAGCCGCTCGGACCTGGGGAGTCAGGAGCGTCTCCGTGGGCTCCTGGCTCTGTCTCCATCATGAGGACCTGGTCCCCTCCTGCATCGGGCCGCTGGGCTCCGCTGTCCAGCTCCAGCTCCGGAGTCTGGCTGTGGGGCCTTGGTCACAGGTCTGGGCTCTGTCTCCAGGGCCTGAGGTCTGGCGTTGAATCTGTGTATGGCTGCGTGTCTGGGATCTGGGGTCTCTTTGGGTGCGGCTTGTGTGCTGGGTTTGTGTGTGGGGTCCATGTGCAGCTCTGGCTCTGTGGTCTGATGTATGGAACGTGGTGTCCAGCGTTCACCGTCTGTCTCTAGCACCCGGTGTCTGGCTTGGGTCTCAGGGACAGTTTGGGGATTGGGGCAGGGGTCTGGGGTTCAGCTTTTGGCTCTGGGTCTGCTCTGGTGTCCAGGTCCTGAGTCTGTCTTGGGCATCTGGTGTCTGTGAACTGATTGGTCGTTGGCTCCAGTTCAGTGCCAACAGGAGTCCCAGCGTCGGGGTGCGGGGAAGAAGGGAACTCTGTTCAGTGCAAGTAGCTCGTCCTGATGCCGAACGGCCGGGAGGGCAGCGCGGCTGCGAAGAGGCCCAGTGTTGTCACAGGTGAATCGTGGGTCAGCCCGGAGGGGCTGCTTCTCAGCTGCGAGGCTCAGGGCTGTGAGGAGGCCCTGATGTGAGGCAGCCCCCGGGCGAGTGCCCCCAGGCTGTGCTGCCCCTTCTGGCCGGGCCCGCTGTTTCCTCTGTGCTCGGCTGCATTTGTGCATGAAGGAGCTCCAATGGGAAGAGGGGCCCCTCTGAGGTCGGGCTGGGCGAGAGGAGAGGGGGCCCCGGTGTTGTCACCATGAGAGTCTAGGTTATTGCTGTTCTCAAGTTGTGCCACGTTTTCCTCTAGTACTTTTTTTCTTTTACCCAAACTGAGAATGCCTTTTTAAAAAATTGCAGCTTACTTAAATTGTACAGAAAAACAAAAGTTCAAAATCCTACCCAAACAGGTAATAACTGCTATTGTTATAAGTATTTACCCTTCCAGACATCTCTACTTGTATATTTCTATTCTTCTACCTTCTCCAGACTTATTTTATTATTCTGGGTTTGTAATATGGATGCAAAACTTGTGAATTTTCAGCTTTTCCCCCTAGTGTGTGGACTTATCACTACATTTTACCATAGGTTTTTAACGTATTATTTTTATTATTATGTAGTTCAAATTATTTTTTAACTCCAATTGTGACTTATTTTGAGGGTAATTTAGAAGTGTATTTCAGAACTGTTAAGTGTACACACTTTCCAGTTACCTTTAATGACTGATTTCTAGATTATCTACAATGAAAGCAAGAAATATACTTCATGTAATTTCAATCCTTCGATATTTTTTCAAACTTTCTTCATTCCGATATGGTCAGTGTAAAGTGTTCCAAGTGTGCATCTCTGCTGCCATCTTGTGTTCATTTTGGGAATAACACCTTAGTGCAGGCCAGCAGGATCAGTTGGGTATAGTCGGTTATTTGTGAATGTTGACTCTAATTTGCTGCTCACGGTGTTGCTTATGCCTTTACTGTCTCTTGTTTCTGAAAGAGGTGGGCTCTATCCCCGATGAGAGAGGTTTGTTAAATCTATTATGATTATAAATTTTTCTTTGTGTTTCTGTTCTGTATAATTTATGATATTAAGTACATGGTGAATCTGGATCTTCCTGGTAAACTGAATTTATTGATATGAAGTGCTCTTCATTTCTAGTAGTGCTTTTTGCCTTGAAGTCTAGTGCAGGTTATCATGTAATTTTCATTTGGTTTATGTTTGCGTAATACAGGGTGGGGGAGAGGTGGTTTAGAGTTCTGAGTAGGAGAAACCGTTTATTGGTGTCTTATTGTTTAATAATTATGATACTATTTTCCATAAGAACAGCGGTAACACTACTTTTGCACCACGCTGTGTATCTTTTCCCATTCTTTCACTTCCAGTCTTTTTGTACTCTGTGTTTTAGGAAATTCATATTTCACCCAGTTTGTGTCTTTTCTTTTTATTCTCTGAACACGTTTTCAGAGCAGTTTTTAATTTTATAAAGTATACATTTTTAATGTATTTCTTCATTACACTGCATGTCCACAGGTATAACGGATTTCTGGCTGTTCTGTTTAAATGCATCACTAAAAATCAAATTACAAATGAGGGGCGGGGCCTGTCTAAGGCCAGAGGCGGGACTGGGCTGGGGTGGGGGGGGGGCCCAGGCCACAGGTGTGGGCGGGGCTGGGGGGGAGGCAGATTGGGGGAGCAGGCCTGAGGGGAGAGCCGTTCTGGGGGAGAGACGAGCAGCTACGCAGGCGGGAGCTTGGGCGCTGCCGGCGCCTCCGTGGGCCTTGAGGTGACGCTCGGGGCGAACGTGACGCCAGCAGTGGGATCCGGGGCCAGCGGGTGAGCTGGGTGGGGTGCGAGGTGAGGGGGTGGGGGGCCGATACGGCCGTCCTGTGGGGAGCAGAAAAGGGCGGCCAGACTCTTTCGGGGGTGCACGCCTCAGGTCCCAATTAAGTGGCCACTTCCTGTGGGACCACTTTTCTATATTAATCTAGATTGTATTATAGTTATAGGAAACTTTGGTAAATATCATTATGTGTTTTTCTAAATCCAAGAAAAAGATATTTTTCATTTTTTAAAGTTTCTGTTAATTGGGTAGCACTTTCCAATTTCGTTCATACAGATACTGTATGTTGTTGTTAAGTTTATTCTCAGGTTTTTAAAAATCTGTTTTGCTGCTATTGAGTCTTTTTAAAAAATTGTATCTGTAATTTACTATTTACTATTTCTGCATGTTATTTCCCATCACTGTACTAAATTCTATTTGTAATACTTTTCAGTTGATTCTCATGAATTATCAAGGTCAATGTGCTATCGTGCAAGTGATCGTTGCATTTATGTAGCTGCATATGATGTAGAAATAGTTAAAGCTGGAAAGAAAACAGAAAGAAGTGAGGTGATGTGAGGACCTAGAAACTTTTTTTTTTTTGTTAGCCGTAAATATGTTAATGACTAAATAAAAGAATAACATCATTCTTAGCATTTTAAGTGAGTTTAGGCCCTGGATGCATGGTGTTCCAGAAATCTCAAGTATTTTGTTAGTGGAAATGTGCCCTGGGTTGGTGATCTGAGGAGCACACAGTAGAGCAAATGTCTACTTTTTCCAAGAGGAAAACTTTAGATGGTGAATTCTGGAATCTAAAAGAGCAAGATGATCTGTTCTAAGTCACGTTATGAGACAGTTATTAAAGCGACTTGTGGGCAACGAGAAGAAGCCGGGGTCCTCGGAGGCCCGCCCTGTTCTGTCCCCGTGGGACTCTGTCTCCGGAGTCGGCAGAGCTTTCTCAGCCCAGGACACTTCTCCCCAGTGTTTCAAGATGGCTGGCACTTTTTGTTCTTTAAGTTCCCGCTTCCATGCTGCCTTCCTCAGAACTAGGATGCAAAGTGACATCCTGTTTCTACTCTAATGGGCTCTACACGACACAGAGCAGGGTTTCTCATTCTCAGCACCATTGACCTTCTGGGCCCGAGGATTCATTCTCCTGGGGCATCGTCCTCTGCATTGTGGGTGCTTATTAGCATCCAATACCCCATTCACTGCAGGCAGGTGACACCCTCCCTTCCCCTTCCCTCAGGACAGCCTGAAATGGCTCCACACCTTAACTAAAGTCTCCTGGGGGCACAGAACACCCTTGGTTGAGATCCACTGAATTTGAAGCTTTTATTATTTTTGAAACCAGATTGATCTGGCTCTGACATGCAGCATTTTCATTATGTTTCCATGCAAATTATTTCCCAACTCTGACTGTGGTTTATTTTGGAAAGTCATTTAGAAGCGCATTTCAAAACATCTAAATATAGGGACTATCTAGTTGCCTTGGGACTAGTTTCCAGGCACAGAGCAATAAAATTAATGCGTGTGGCATCTGTTGGAACTTGCTTCCTAGGTTAATATAGTCAGTTTTTAAAAAGTTCCAAGTGTGCTTGTAATTTGCTTTGTTTGTTGCAGCTTAAACAATGAGAAAAATAAAATGTATTGAAAATTCTACCCCAAGAGGTTAAAAAAAAAAATCAAACCCTGCTATCATTTTAGATATATACACTCCCGCATACATTGACATGAGCATTTCCATCTGCTTTCTCTGGATTTCATTTGCTACTTTAGGTTTCCTTATATGGATGCAAAACTTTAACATGTCTAACTTTTGTTTCTAATCTGCATTGAACATGAAGATTTTTCGTAAGTTTTGATATGCAGTATATCATGCAGTTAAAATTATTTTGTAAATCAAATTGTGGCTTATTTTTTAGGTTATTTAGAAGTGTATTTCATAACTACCAAACATGAGGACTTTATAGTTTCCCATTTTTAGCGAATTCTATGTTAAGCGCAATGAGAGCAAGAAACATTGTATATAATTTCAATGCTGTGATGCTTGCTGAAACTTGCTTTATATTGGGTTGGCCAAAAGTTTAAAAGTTTTGGACAGATGGAATTATGCAGTTGCCTGAGATGTGGAAGAAGCCACTGGAACAAAATGGTGAATACATTGTTCCATAGAGTTATTGGTGAAAATGTGAAATGTGTCTACGTAAAAATCCAACGAACCTTTCTGCCAAGCCAATAGTACGGTACGCGGTCCGGATGTGGTCTCTGCTGCCATCTCGTGGGAATTTTGGGAATAACATGTTAGTGCAGGTCAGGAGGAAAAGTGGTTGATTCTAGTGGAGTATCAGTCAGTGACTGTTCATTTTCTTTTTAAAGACTGTGAGGTACAAGTCCCAGGTCCCAATTTAAGTCACCAATTCCTTGGGACCACTTTTTATGAGCACAGCATCCAGACCAGATACCAGATTTGGGAGTGCACTGTTGTTTCTTTTCTTTGATTATATCTTTAAATTATTCTTTGTGTATATAAAAGATACTTATTCTGCATATTCACACAATTTACTAATTGTATTTATAATAAGTTTTAAGTTGATATTCATGAGTTGTCAAGGTAAATAAGATATGCAATAATAAAATTGCATTAGTTTAGCCATATAAAACATGAAAAATGGTTAAAGCTTGGAATAAAACATAAAGAAACGAAGAGTTAGAAATGTGCCCTGGCTGGTGTGGGTCAGTGGATTGAGCGCCGGCCTGTGAACCAAAGGGTCACTGGTTTGATTCCCAGTTGGCACAGGCCTGGGTTGCTGGCCAGGTCCCCGGTATGGGGCGTGCGAGAGGCGACCACGTATTGATGGTTCTCTCCCTCTCTCCCTCCCTTCCCCTCTGTCTAAAAATGAATAAATAAAATCTAAAAAAAAAGTGTTAGTTTAAAGGTCATCAATAATTAAATAAAATAGTAACAGGATTTTCAGCATTTTAAAGGAGTTAAGGACCTGGAGCAATGGTGTTCTAGAAATCAGAAGTATTTTGTAAGTAAAGGCGCGCTCCTTGCAGGTTATGTGAGGAACTCACAATATTGCAAATGGCCACATTTTCAAAGAAGAGAATGTTAGATGGTGAATTCTGGAATCTGAAGAGTAATTTTAAGAAAGTTATTGGAGAGTGATTTATGGGCAGTGAAAAGAAGCGTGACCCTCAGGCGTGCGCTGTGGCTCATCACCGTGTGGTTCCGTCTCCTGAGGTGTCAGGTCTTCCTCGGCATCTGAGCTTTTGCAGGTGTCTTCTCAGCAAAGGACTCTCCTCCCAAATCTTTGCGAGATGGCTGGTGTTTAGGTTGTTGTTTTCTTCATCTCTCAGCTTTCAAGCTGCCTGTCCAAATGCCTTTCAGGCATTATTTCAGATCTAGGGTCCAAGGTCACGTGCTGTTTCTATTCTGATTGACTCCACATCCTGCTCCATAGAGAGTAGGGTTTCTCATTGCTCTGGATAATTCTTGCTCCTGGGGAATTTTTCTTTTCTTTGTGGGTGCTCATTAGCATTCATCACCTCTATTCACTGCAGGCCAGTGACGCCCTTCCTAACCCCACTCTAACGACAGCCTGAAAGGTCTCCATACAATGTCCCCTTGAGGGCAAAGTCAGCCCTTGGTTACAACCACTGATCTTGAAGCTTTGATCTTTTTTTTTTTTTTTGAACCATAACGATCTGACCTTGGCATGCAGAATTTTTATCATCATTCTGCACAAATTATTTTCTAACACTGATTGTGATTTATTTTTTGGGATGATTTAGAATTGTATTTCATAACTTATAAATGTAAGTACTTTATAGTTGTCTTTTGTTACTGATTTCTAAGTTAATGGCAAGGAAAGCAAGAAACACTTTAAGTCCTTTGAAATTTGTTGAAACTTGCTTTATATCACAATAATGTCAGTTTTTAAAAAGTTCCCAGGGTGCTTGGAAATCATCTGTAATTTGCAGTTTTGGGCTACAGTTCAGTGTTTATGTATGTTGAATCCAGTTTGTTTCTCATGTTATTTTTTAAAATATTTTTACTATTTTTCGTGGGCTTAATTGGTTCTGAAACAGAACCTGAATGAAAGAGGTTTGTTAAATCTACTGTGATTATAAATTTGTGTATTTTTCAGTGTAGATCTGTTCTATATAATTTTGAGTGTATGTTCTTAAATGAATACAAATTTTGAATTAACTGGTAAATTGAACTTACTGATATGAAGTATTCTTTATTTGTAGTACCGCTTTTTTTTTTTTTGTCTTCAGGTCTACTATATGTTATGTAATTTTCATTGGGTTAATGTTTGTATAATATGTTTTCCCCATTCTTTCACTTTAGGTCTCTGTGTTTTAGGTAGCTCTCAGTGTTTTATATTAGTTTGTAAGTGGCTACTAAAATCAGTAAGGAATAGAGTTTGGTGGAGGATATACTGTAGGGGTCCAGTATTTTTCCCACTTGGCTGTTCCAACACCATCGATACATAATGAACATTTCCCACCTGATGAAGAGCCTCTCTGTCATAGACAATCCCCGTCTGGTTTTGCATTTGTTCCTGGATTCTCAGGTCTGTCCCATCAGTTCGTCTATTCCCAGGGCAGGGCCCGCTGTTTCAGTTCCTGCAGGTTTGTAATACCACACATTTATCTGTCTGGTTGGGGTAGCTTTTCTTCATTACTTTGCTCTTTCAGAATTTTCAAGTTTTTATTTTACATGGTGAACTGAAGTCTGTTTTAGTTTTAAAGATTATGATATTTTAACCTATATTCCATTAAGTTTATAAATAACTGAATTGACATCCTAATGTTTTTCTTTATCCAAGAATACGATGTTACTTTCCAGTCATTCAAGTGTCTCCTATTGGGTATTATTTTAAAATTCTGTTCACACAGATAATGCACTTCCTTGTTAAGGTTTATCTTAAAGGTATTTTATCTGTTGTTTTTGATTTATTTCTTTGATTATATCTTTAACTTACTGTCTCTACATACATCTAAAGAATATTTATTTCTGCATGTTATTTCCCCTCCCTGTAATACATTCTATTATTTGTAATAATTAAGTTGCTTTTCACTGTTATCAAGGTAATACACTATTGTTCAGTAAGAAAATTGTTTTAAAAATGTAAAAATAGAGAAAGCTTGGAAGAAAACATGAAGAAATGAGGTAATGTGAGGAGTTAGAAAATTTTTTTGGTGATAAGTTCATTACGGATTAAATAAACAGGAACAGGTTATTTTTAAATGTCCAGGGCTTGGACCCCTGGTCTTCTAGAATCAGAGGTATTTTGTAAGTGAAATGGTGCCCCCTGTAGGTTGTCTGAGGAACTCACGACATGGCAAATGCCCACGTTTTCAATAAGGAAGATTTTAGACGGTGAATTTTGGAATCCAAAAAAGAGTATTTTAGTGACATTACGGAACAGGTATTAAGGACTGACGTGTGAGCAACGACGAAGGAAGCGGCTGTCCCATCCTCAGACGCCTGCAGCGCGTCGGCACCGGGACTCGGTCTCCTGGGTGTCGGGTCTCCCGCCCGCGGCCCTCGGTGCCTGTCCGCTCGGCCTGGGCTCGGCCGACGCCCGGCCCTGCGCTGCTCGTTAGGTCTCAGCGTCCACCCTGCTTCTGCAAAGAGAGGGTTTCCCCCTGTTCATTCGTTTTCCTGTCTGAATATTCTGTTTTTTCTTCACAGTACTTATCCCCATGTAAACTAATATATTTTCTACCCTGTGAACAGTGAGCTCCACGAAGGCGCGTTTGGTCTTTGACCAACGTGCGTGTCCCTTACGCACTCGATGCCCGTCCCTGGGCCCGACATCAGCAAATACTTAACGCGTGTTTACCGAGTGAGCGCCCTCCGCTCCGCGTCCCCGCGCCCGGGTGGGGCCGCTCCTGCGGGGCCCTCGGCTGGGCCTCCCCGCGGCCCTGGTCCCGGAGCCCTTCTCCGCTCCAGCCTGTGCCCCCTCGGCCCACCTGTTCCCTCTCCTCCCTCCCAGTGGCCACAGGATCGGGACGTGGCCACGGAGGAGCCCGCGTGCGCGGGTGCGCGTGGGGCGAGGGTCCCCTGACCGAGAACGGAGGGGGCGCGGCAATGCCCCAACGGCGTCGGTGTGTCCAGCGCGCCCCTGTCCTGGTCGCCTGATGTCTCCGCGGCGCTGAAGCCCCCACCGCGTCGCCGTCCCGGGTGTGCCGCCGCCCTCGCCTCCTGGTCACGGCCCCGCCGCCCTGGGCCGGCAGCGGGGTGGAGACAGCCGGGCCGCGCCGCACTGGACACGGCCGTCGAGCCTGGGCCCCCTGGGCGCTGCAGGCCTTCCCGGCAGCTGGCCGGTCCCTCAGGCTGGGTCTGTCGCTGCTGCCACAAGACTGAAAAAATTAAGGCTAGAAACCTATTCTTAACTGAGTGATTATGCTAATGAAACTTGGAAGAGTTTATTAATTTAGCTGGTGCATGTAAGACTTTTACGTTTCAAAGCTGGAAATGAGCAGGACCACAGTTTGACCTGTGGTATGTTGATTTTTAAGCTGATGTTTTTAGAATCCAAACCTGAGGGAAAAAACCGCAACTATGATTTTCCCCATTTTTTTTTCCTAAGAAATTTACTTGGAAAAGAGGAAATTAGCATAATCACCTTAGGTTTAGACACAGATTCCAGCCAGGACCCTGTTGAACCCTGTACCTTACACCCCGTGTCCCGGGGTTTTTGGACCGACTAACGGAAACTAACCTGCCCCGCCTGCTGCACTTCCCATAAGTCACCTGCACAGCACCCGTTTCACCTCTGTGAGGCCCTGGTTCCCCACACTCCTCAGTGCCCTCTGTACCTAATGTTATGTCCTCGTCTGGTATTCATTCGTACTCACACACGTATTAAATGCTGAACACCTTGTATTAATCTCATCATGTTATATTGGTTGTTATCTCACAGGTGTTAGAACCGACAAGGTTTGTGGAAAATGCTGCTTTCCCATCCCCCCAGGTCTGAAGAGCCGGCCGTGTGGAATGAACGGCTGAGACGGCGCTAACTCCTGAACCCCCTGCAACTGAGAGATCACGGACGTCTGCCATCAAAGCTAAGCGTTATTTTTGTCCACTCTGTCTTTTGGCCTGTTGCTGCTGGGATTGGTAAAACTTGAAGTTTGCACTGGGAGAAACATGAGTTGTATTTTATCGAACCCTAGGTTTGTTTACTGTGTGAGCATCTGGTTCAGCTCCTGCATCTGGCAACTGGGGTCCAGTCCTGGCTCCAACTCCAGATTCTGGCCATAGCATCCTGGTTGTAGATCTGGGTTCTGTGTCCAGGGTCTGTGCTTTAGAGTCAAAACTGCATTCAGTTGTGTGTCTGCAGTCTCACACCTTTAGGATGTGGCTTTGTGTCCTGGGTTCGCCTGTGAGGTCCACGTGCAGCTAAAGCTTTAGGTTCTGGTGTATGGAGTCTGGCATTAAGGGTCCGATGTCAGTCCCTGGCATCTGGTGTTTGGCCTTCAGACCACGTAGTCAGGCTGAGGTTGGGGCACATGACTCTGGGTTTGGGGCTTTGGACCTGGGGTCCAGGTTTTGGTTTGGGGTGCATTCCAGGGTCCAGGATTGAGTCAAGGGTCTGTGTCCAGGGTCCTGAGTTTGGTTCTGGCATCTCGTGTCTAAAAACTGATTGTCATTCTGTCAAATTCAATGCCAGCATAAGTCCCCAAGTCGAGTTGAAGCAGCCTAAAGTCCTCAATGTTAGAAAACAGGTAAAACCCTTAAGACAAAGGATCCGGCGTGCACTGTTAGTTGAGTACAAGGCGCCTTCCTTCTCTTCTTCCCTTAACTGCATATCTTTGTTTTGTTTTTCCTAATCTCCAAAGGTCCCGACGAGACTTGCAACCAGGGGAGCAGTGGGCAGCGGCAGCTCGTCCCGGGCCAACCCCCTGACCCTGTCTCCTGGGACCTTTGTGTCTTAATTTTTCTGTTTTCCATGAAGCAGCTCCGCCTATTCTCACTCTTGTTGCTGTGAGTTTGCCTCTTCTATCTTAAGCCTTTTTTTTGTTTCGTTGTCCCTACATTTAATATACAAACTCTCAATATCCCCTGGCTTTGTGTTGTGAAATTTTTACTGCACCAAGTCAAGAATCCACGCATCTGAGACCTTGCCAGTGAAGACCCGTCTTGGGCCTGATACCTTTTTGGTGACAGAATGGCCAAATTTTGTTTATTCATTTACTTGTGGGTGGACATTTGAATACTTCCTACCTTTTGGTGGTTGTTCGCAGTGCTGTTATGAATAATCATATATAAGTTTGTTATAGCACCCGTTTTCAACTTCTCAGGTATATATTTTGAAGTGGAGTTCTTGACCACAGTAGGGGAAATTTGTTGAGGACATGCCAAACCATTATATACAAAATCTGTATTATTTAACACTTAGAAAAGAAATGGTCAATTTTTCTAATGTTTGTGGTTGTAAACATTTCTCAGTTTGGTTTCCTGAATTACAACCTTTGTAGTGTCTGGGAAGGGGCATCGCGCCATGATGTAGCCTTTAACATCTTTCCTAGTGTATGTTTACCATTTGTATGTCTTCTCTCTAGAAGGGACTATTCAAATTCTTTAAAAATACAGTTGTCCCTTCATTGATGACTTATAAAGTTCTTTGTTATGGGTAAAAGAGTTATTGAAAGTATAATGTGCAACTATTCAATTCCATGGGTGTTCTTCTTACTCTGAGTATCTTCTACTGCCCAGAATTTTTTAAGCTGGGGGACATCGCATTTTCTCATTTATTTGCATCGCTTCTGCTTTGGAAGAGCGCGCCTTGATCCACTGCAGCAGCGTCCTCACACTTCTCATGTCTGAGGTGTGTCATCATTGTGTCATTTATATTGTTTTATTTATTAAAAGTTTTATTATTTTTAGAGAGGGGAAGGGAGGGAGAAAGAGGGGAAGAAACATCAATGTGTGGGTGCCTCTTCCATACCCCCTACTGGGGATCTGGCTCTCAACCCAGGCCCGTGCCCTGACTGGGAGCTGAACTGGTGAGTCTTTGGTTCGCAGGCTTGCTGTCAAACCAGTGAGCCACACCAGCCAGGGCAATTTATTTGATTTAATCTAACTTTTTAGCACTAACATGAAATATGTTTTCAGACATTAGATATTTAGGTTGCAAGGGTTTACAGGTTCAAAGTAGGAGGATAGACTGTTCTCTGGAGTATGATGTCCAGAGTCAGTCGTCCAGAGTCAGGGACAGGCTTCAGACGCCCTGCCCAGTGTCTGGCGTGCGGCATGGTTGGGGGTCAGGGTTAGGGGTTGAGGTTGGGGCTGTGCCTGGGAGCATGACTTGTCTTTAACTTCATCTGAAACTGCTTTGTTAGACTGTATCATGATAGATGTCATATCAAGGGCATTCAAAAATTCATTAGATCTGGTGAATGTTTGTGTGGCTAGTTTCATATTGAAGATGGATGAACATAAACAACATTTTTGGCACAATAGGCATTATGATTTCCAGAAAGGTGAAAACGCAACTGGAATGCAAAAACAGATTTGCGGTGTGTATGGAGAAGGAGCTGTGAGTGATTGAATGTGTCAGGAGTGTTTGGCGAAGTTTCATGCTGGAGATTTCTTGCTCACCATTGTGTCACGGGTCTGGCTGACCAGTTGCAGTTGAGAGCCATTGAGTCCAGATATAAATCATGGACAGATCACTTTATGCCACGTGTGAGACAGGTGACATACTCAAAGTATCAAACTCAAGCGTTGGTATTTCTTTGCACCAACATGGTGACGTTAATCGTTTTGATGTTTGGGTTCCACATAAGCTAAGCGGGGTGTGTGGGGGCCCTTCTTGACCGCTTTTCCACATGTGACTTGCTACTGAGATGTAAGGAAAGTGTTTTGTTTTAAAGACAAATTGTGAGGGGGAGGACGAACCGTTGATATTTTGCGTTAACGTGGAAAGGGAGAGATTGTGGGCAGATGAAGGGAACCACCAGCAGCCCCTCCATAGGGCGGTGTCCATCCAAAGAGAGTGGTGTCTGTATACTGTGCATTCAGGCGGGAGGGCTGAGGGAGGAGCTCCTTGTGGAAAACCAGACGGTTACTTGCAACAAGCACTGCCCCGCATCAGACCAGCGGAAAGCACCGCCCCAGGGAAAGGCTCCTGAAGGTGCGGGCAGAAGACGCACCATCATCCCGGAGGATAAGGCGGGAGCGCACGTATTTGTTCGGTGACCAGGGAAATGCAGTCACCGCCTGTCTGGGCAGTTGCGATTCACGCGCTGTCCTCGGCGGACCTCGCACCCTCGGATCGCCATTCATTTCGGTCTTTTCCAAAGTCTCCTCTTGAGAAAAATGTCCCACCCGCGGGGGACCGCCAAAGCAGCTGGAGGAGTTGTCTGCTCCAAAAGGCAAAAATGCTGTGGGAAGACGGAGCTGCGAGGTTGCCCAGAAGAAGGCCCAGGGCAGTGGCACGGAACGACGAAACCGCTGTCCAGTCACTTTGTTGTGGAAAATGAAAACGCCCGCCCACCTTTGCCTGTTACAGGAAAAGCCGCAGGAAGCTTGAGCCGCTCTTGCCAAGTGCGCTCCAAGTCGCGGTCTCTGCTGCCATCTCGTGGCCTTTTCCCAGAATGACACCTTGGTGCAGGTCAGCAGGTCGATGGTAGTGGAACATCAGTGAGTTTTGATGGCGGGTTACTCAGGAGCGCGATTTAACGCGCCCCAGTGTCAGAACCGTCCTGTTTCCTTCTGCCTGGTTTCCATATTAAGGGCCAAGGGAGCAGTAAGCGTGTTTTATGTCACTTTTGTTGGCAGTGGCGTTGTGGCTCCAGACAGGAGGTTTTTAAAAGTGCCCTGCGGGCTTGAAAATTGTTAGTAAGTTGCAGTGTTCCTTGCAGCTTCCCTGAACAAGAGGAAAGGAAAACTTACCCAGAATTCTCCACTTAGAGGTAGAAAATAAACTAAATAAAGTAAAAGTGCTATTGTTGTGTATGTGCCCTTCAGGACATGTCAGCAGATGATTTCCTGACTTTGCCTGGACCGCCCGCACACGTTCAGGTTCGGAATGTGGGTGCCACACTTCTACATTTAGAGCTTCTGTTCCAAACACACGTGTCTGAGGGTGGAGATTTTATTCTCCATTTTCGGTACATAACGCCTTTAGGATGAGTCGGGTCAATTTCTTGGTGGTTTCGTTTTGAAGGCGGCTTAGGAGCCTGTGTCATCAATACGAGAGCAGAGACCGCTCCAGTCCCCGCTCTTCGGTGAATCGCAGCGTCGGGGCGGGCGTGAGAACCGAGCGCATGCGCAACGGGCTTGATCGCGGCTGTGCCGGGCGAAGCGTGCGCCCTCCCGCTTTGGACACAAAGTCCGTGAGGGCCCTCCCGGCGCAGTGCTGGGTGGTCTTGAAACCTGTTTGGCCACCCTCCCCATGCCACCACGGCTGGCCAAAAAGTCCGTTCGGCCGCCGCGGCCCTCGTAGGGTGTTGGCCAGAAAGGCCGTTCTGTCTGCGGAGCGTCATGCGCGGGGGGCCGGAAACCACATTCGGTCACCCCCGCCGTCATCCTGGACCGGCCCAAGACTCTGACCCACTCCTCCGGCGTACGAGGGTGGCCGAGAAGTCCGTCCAGGCACCCTACCGCCTCGCGGGGTTGGCCAGAAAGTGTGTTCGCGCTCCCGGCCGCACCAGCCCGTGGACCCACACGTTCGGTCCCGTCCCCCACGCGCCCCGCCAAGCGCCCTCCCTCCGTATGGCTCTGGTTCGAGTCCTTCCCTTGACGTCCAACGGCAACAGTTTTGCTGGAGAGAGGCCAGCTCTTCGTTGCCTGCGAGGGGCGAGAGCCGAGGAGGCTTCTTCTGGTGGAGCCGAATTGCCCGGGCGTCGTCCACCTCCCGGTCTCTGCTGCCGTCTCGTGGCCGTTCCGCGGAATGACAGCCAGGCGCCGGTCCGCGGGCAGGGCCGCCGACAGTAGTGGGCAATGAGCGACTTTGGATGGGCGGGGTCATTGAGGAGCGCGTTTGAGGCGGCCCGGCGTCGGGACGGCCCGGTTACCTTGCGACTGGGTCGCGGGCTCCGGGCCAAGGGGCCACCGAGCGTGTGCGGGGCGGTTTTTGTCGGCCCTGGGTGGCGGCGTCCCAGAGGCAGGCGTGGAGGCGCGCCGAGCGCGCCTGGGAATCGTGCGAGAGCTGGTGCATGTGCAGCAGCAGCCTCCCTGGACGGAGGGGGAAAGCAGATCGCAGTCCCAGTCCCCTAAGGAGAGGGGAAAACGAAACGAAGGGACGCTGACGCGCTGTCCTCGTTTGTGGGCGCGCCCTTCCGGACGGGTGTGCGGACGGTGTCCGCGGCTTTGCCCGGAGTTCCGTCACGCCTTCCGGTTCCTGGGAGGGATGCGCCTCTCTCATCCGTTTCGAACTCCGTGGCGAACTGACGCGCCCGGGGCCGGCGTGGGGGGCGGGGTGGTGAGGATTTTCTTCTCCCGGTTCGGGACGTAGGACCCTTGGGATGGCTGGGTCCAGTCTATCGTGCGGCTGGAAGAGTGGTTCGTGTTGGAGGCCGCTTCGAGGCCTGTGTCGCCGGTGCCGGAGCGGAGAGCGCGCCAGGCACGGCTCTTCCGTGAATCGCAGCGTCGGGGCGGTCATGGGAACCGAGCGCATGCGCAACGGGCTTGATCGCGGCTGTGCCTGGCGACGCTTGCGGCCTCCCGGTTTGGACACAAAGTCCGTTAGGGCCCTCCCGCCGCAGTGCTGGGTTGTCTTAAAACCTGTTTGGCCACCCTCCCCATGCCACCACGGCTGGCCAAAAGTCCGTTCGGCCGCCGCGGCCCTGGTAGGGTGTTGGGCAGAGAGGCCGTTCTGTCTGCGGAGCGTCATGCGCGGTGGGCCGGAAACCACATTCGGTCCCCCCCGCCGTCATCCTGGACCGGCCCAACAGTCTGACCCAGTCCTCCGGCGTACGAGGGTGGCCAAGAAGTCCGTTCAGTCACCCTACCGCGTCGCGGGGTTGGCCAGAAAGTGTGTTCGCGCTCCCGGCCGCACTAGCCCGTGGACCCACACGTTCGGTCCCGTCCCCCACGCGCCCCGCCAAGCGCCCTCCCTCCGTATGGCTCTGGTCCGAGTACTTGCCTTGGCGCCCAACGGCCACAGTTTTGCTGGAGAGAGGCCAGCTCTTCGTTGCCCGGGAGGGGCGAGAGCCGAGGAGGCTTTTGGTGGAGCCGAAGGGCCCGAGCGTCGTCCCCCTCGCGGTCTCTGCTGCCGTCTCGTGGCCGTTCCGCGGAATGACAGCCAGGCGCCGGTCCGCGGGCAGAGCCGCCGACAGTAGCGGGCAATGAGCGACTTTGGATGGCGGGGTCATTGAGGAGCGCGTTTGAGGCGGCCCGGCGTCGGGACGGCCCGGTTACCTTGCGACTGGGTCGCGGGCTCCGGGCCAAGGGGCCACCGAGCGTGTGCGGGGCGGTTTTTGTCGGCGCTGGGCGGCGGCGTCCCAGAGGCAGGCGCTGAGGCGCGCCGAGCGAGCCTGGGAACCGTGCGAGAGTTGGTGCGTGTGCAGCAGCCTCCCTGGACGGAGGGGGAAAGCAGATCGCAGTCCCAGTCCCCTAAGGAGAGGGGAAAGAAAGAAACGAAAGGACGCTGACGCGCTGTCCTCGTTTGTGGGCGCGCCCTTCCGGACGGGTGTGCGGACGGTGTCCGCGGCTTCGTCCGGAGTTCCCTCACGCCTTTCGGCTCCTGGGAGGGATGCGCCTCTCTCATCCGTTTCGAACGCCGTGCCGAACTGACGCGCCCGGGGCCGGCGTGGGGGGCGGGGTGGTGAGGATTTTCTTCTCCCGGTTCGGGACGTAGGACCCTCGGGATGGCTGGGTCCAGTCTCTCGTGCGGCTGGAAGAGTGGTTCGTGTTGGAGGCCGCTTCGAGGCCTGTGTCGCCGGTGCCGGAGCGGAGAGCGCGCCAGGCACGGCTCTTCCGTGAATCGCAGCGTCGGGGCGGTCATGGGAACCGAGCGCATGCGCAACGGGCTTGATCGCGGCTGTGCCTGGCGACGCTTGCGGCCTCGCGGTTTGGACACAAAGTCCGTTAGGGCCCTCCCGCCGCAGTGCTGGGTTGTCTTAAAACCTGTTTGGCCACCCTCCCCATGCCACCACGGCTGGCCAAAAAGTCCGTTCGGCCGCCGCGGCCCTCGTAGAGTGTTGGCCAGAGAGGCCGTTCTGTCTGCGGAGCGTCATGCGCGGTGGGCCGGAAACCACATTCGGTCACCCCCGCCGTCATCCTGGACCGGCCCAACAGTCTGACCCAGTCCTCCGGCGTACGAGGGTGGCCAAGAAGTCCGTTCAGTCACCCTACCGCCTCGCGGGGTTGGCCAGAAAGTGTGTTCGCGCTCCCGGCCGCACTAGCCCGTGGACCCACACGTTCGGTCCCGTCCCCCACGCGCCCCGCCAAGCGCCCTCCCTCCGTATGGCTCTGGTCCGAGTACTTGCCTTGGCGCCCAACGGCAACAGTTTTGCTGGAGAGAGGCCAGCTCTTCGTTGCCTGGGAGGGGCGAGAGCCGAGGAGGCTTTTGGTGGAGCCGAAGGGCCCGAGCGTCGTCCCCCTCGCGGTCTCTGCTGCCGTCTCGTGGCCGTTCCGCGGAATGACAGCCAGGCGCCGGTCCGCGGGCAGAGCCGCCGACAGTAGCGGGCAATGAGCGACTTTGGATGGCGGGGTCATTGAGGAGCGCGTTTGAGGCGGCCCGGCGTCGGGACGGCCCGGTTACCTTGCGACTGGGTCGCGGGCTCCGGGCCAAGGGGCCACCGAGCGTGTGCGGGGCGGTTTTTGTCGGCGCTGGGCGGCGGCGTCCCAGAGGCAGGCGCTGAGGCGCGCCGAGCGAGCCTGGGAACCGTGCGAGAGTTGGTGCGTGTGCAGCAGCCTCCCTGGACGGAGGGGGAAAGCAGATCGCAGTCCCAGTCCCCTAAGGAGAGGGGAAAAAAGAAACGAAAGGACGCTGACGCGCTGTCCTCGTTTGTGGGCGCGCCCTTCCGGACGGGTGTGCGGACGGTGTCCGCGGCTTCGTCCGGAGTTCCCTCACGCCTTTCGGCTCCTGGGAGGGATGCGCCTCTCTCATCCGTTTGGAACACCGTGCCGAACTGACGCGCCCGGGGCCGGCGTGGGGGGCGGGGTGGTGAGGATTTTCTTCTCCCGGTTCGGGACGTAGGACCCTTGGGATGGCTGGGTCCAGTCTCTCGTGCGGCTGGAAGAGTGGTTCGTGTTGGAGGCCGCTTCGAGGCCTGTGTCGCCGGTGCCGGAGCGGAGAGGGGGCCAGGCACGGCTCTTCCGTGAATCGCAGCGTCGGGGCGGTCATGGGAACCGAGCGCACGCGCAACGGGCTTGATCGCGGCTGTGCCTGGCGACGCTTGCGGCCTCCCGGTTTGGACACAAAGTCCGTTAGGGCCCTCCCGCCGCAGTGCTGGGTTGTCTTAAAACCTGTTTGGCCACCCTCCCCATGCCACCACGGCTGGCCAAAAAGTCCGTTCGGCCTCGCGAGCGCGCTAGTGGCGGGCCAAAAGTCCGTTCGGCCGCCGCGGCCCTCGTAGGGTGTTGGCCAGAGAGGCCGTTCTGTCTGCGGAGCGTCATGCGCGGTGGGCCGGAAACCACATTCGGTCCCCCCCGCCGTCATCCTGGACCGGCCCAACAGTCTGACCCAGTCCTCCGGCGTACGAGGGTGGCCAAGAAGTCCGTTCAGTCACCCTACCGCGTCGCGGGGTTGGCCAGAAAGTGTGTTCGCGCTCCCGGCCGCACTAGCCCGTGTACCCACACGTTCGGTCCCGTCCCCCACGCGCCCCGCCAAGCGCCCTCCCTCCGTATGGCTCTGGTCCGAGTCCTTGCCTTGGCGCCCAACGGCAACAGTTTTGCTGGAGAGAGGCCAGCTCTTCGTTGCCCGGGAGGGGCGAGAGCCGAGGAGGCTTTTGGTGGAGCCGAAGGGCCCGAGCGTCGTCCCCCTCGCGGTCTCTGCTGCCGTCTCGTGGCCGTTCCGCGGAATGACAGCCAGGCGCCGGTCCGCGGGCAGAGCCGCCGACAGTAGCGGGCAATGAGCGACTTTGGATGGCGGGGTCATTGAGGAGCGCGTTTGAGGCGGCCCGGCGTCGGGACGGCCCGGTTACCTTGCGACTGGGTCGCGGGCTCCGGGCCAAGGGGCCACCGAGCGTGTGCGGGGCGGTTTTTGTCGGCGCTGGGCGGCGGCGTCCCAGAGGCAGGCGCTGAGGCGCGCCGAGCGAGCCTGGGAACCGTGCGAGAGTTGGTGCGTGTGCAGCAGCCTCCCTGGACGGAGGGGGAAAGCAGATCGCAGTCCCAGTCCCCTAAGGAGAGGGGAAAGAAAGAAACGAAAGGACGCTGACGCGCTGTCCTCGTTTGTGGGCGCGCCCTTCCGGACGGGTGTGCGGACGGTGTCCGCGGCTTTGTCCGGAGTTCCCTCAGGCCTTTCGGCTCCTGGGAGGGATGCGCCTCTCTCATCCGTTTCGAACACCGTTGCGAACTGACGCGCCCGGGGCCGGCGTGGGGGGCGGGGTGGTGAGGATTTTCTTCTCCCGGTTCGGGACGTAGGACCCTTGGGATGGCTGGGTCCAGTCTCTCGTGCGGCTGGAAGAGTGGTTCGTGTTGGAGGCCGCTTCGAGGCCTGTGTCGCCGGTGCCGGAGCGGAGAGCGCGCCAGGCACGGCTCTTCCGTGAATCGCAGCGTCGGGGCGGTCATGGGAACCGAGCGCATGCGCAACGGGCTTGATCGCGGCTGTGCCTGGCGACGCTTGCGGCCTCCCGGTTTGGACACAAAGTCCGTTAGGGCCCTCCCGCCGCAGTGCTGGGTTGTCTTAAAACCTGTTTGGCCACCCTCCCCATGCCACCACGGCTGGCCAAAAGTCCGTTCGGCCGCCGCGCCCCTCGTAGAATGTTGGCCAGAGAGGCCGTTCTGTCTGCGGAGCGGCATGCGCGGTGGGCCAGAAACCGCATTCGGTCCCCCCCGCCGTCATCCTGGACCGGCCCAACAGTCTGACGCAGTCCTCCGGCGTACGAGGGTGGCCAAGAAGTCCGTTCAGGCGCCCTACCGCCTCGCGGGGTTGGCCAGAAAGTGCGTTCGCGCTCCCGGCCGCACCAGCCCGTGGACCCACACGTTCGGTCCCGTCCCCCACGCGCCCCGCCAAGCGCCCTCCCTCCGTATGGCTCTGGTCCGAGTCCTTGCCTTGGCGCCCAACGGCAACAGTTTTGCTGGAGAGAGGCCAGCTCTTCGTTGCCTGGGAGGGGCGAGAGCCGAGGAGGCTTTTGGTGGAGCCGAATGGCCCGAGCGTCGTCCCCCTCGCGGTCTCTGCTGCCGTCTCGTGGCCGTTCCGCGGAATGACAGCCAGGCGCCGGTCCGCGGGCAGGGCCGCCGACAGTAGTGGGCAATGAGCGACTTTGGATGGCGGGGTCATTGAGGAGCGCGTTTGAGGCGGCCCGGCGTCGGGACGGCCCGGTTACCTTGCGCCTGGGTCGCGGGCTCCGGGCCAAGGGGCCACCGAGCGTGTGCGGGGCGGTTTTTGTCGGCGCTGGGCGGCGGCGTCCCAGAGGCAGGCGCTGAGGCGCGCCGAGCGAGCCTGGGAACCGTGCGAGAGCTGGTGCGTGTGCAGCAGCCTCCCTGGACGGAGGGGGAAAGCAGATCGCAGTCCCAGTCCCCTAAGGAGAGGGGAAAGAAAGAAACGAAAGGACGCTGACGCGCTGTCCTCGTTTGTGGGCGCGCCCTTCCGGACGGGTGTGCGGACGGTGTCCGCGGCTTTGTCCGGAGTTCCCTCACGCCTTTCGGCTCCTGGGAGGGATGCGCCTCTCTCATCCGTTTCGAACATCGTTGCCGAACTGACGCGCCCGGGGCCGGCGTGGGGGGCGGGGTGGTGAGGATTTTCTTCTCCCGGTTCGGGACGTAGGACCCTTGGGATGGCTGGGTCCAGTCTCTCGTGCGGCTGGAAGAGTGGTTCGTGTTGGAGGCCGCTTCGAGGCCTGTGTCGCCGGTGCCGGAGCGGAGAGCGCGCCAGGCACGGCTCTTCCGTGAATCGCAGCGTCGGGGCGGTCATGGGAACCGAGCGCACGCGCAACGGGCTTGATCGCGGCTGTGCCTGGCGACGCTTGCGGCCTCCCGGTTTGGACACAAAGTCCGTTAGGGCCCTCCCGCCGCAGTGCTGGGTTGTCTTAAAACCTGTTTGGCCACCCTCCCCATGCCACCACGGCTGGCCAAAAGTCCGTTCGGCCGCCGCGGCCCTCGTAGAGTGTTGGCCAGAGAGGCCGTTCTGTCTGCGGAGCGTCATGCGCGGTGGGCCGGAAACCACATTCGGTCACCCCCGCCGTCATCCTGGACCGGCCCAACAGTCTGACCCAGTCCTCCGGCGTACGAGGGTGGCCAAGAAGTCCGTTCAGTCGCCCTACCGCCTCGCGGGGTTGGCCAGAAAGTGTGTTCGCGCTCCCGGCCGCACTAGCCCGTGGACCCACACGTTCGGTCCCGTCCCCACGCGCCCCGCCAAGCGCCCTCCCTCCGTATGGCTCTGGTCCGAGTACTTGCCTTGGCGCCCAACGGCAACAGTTTTGCTGGAGAGAGGCCAGCTCTTCGTTGCCTGGGAGGGGCGAGAGCCGAGGAGGCTTTTGGTGGAGCCGAAGGGCCCGAGCGTCGTCCCCCTCGCGGTCTCTGCTGCCGTCTCGTGGCCGTTCCGCGGAATGACAGCCAGGCGCCGGTCCGCGGGCAGAGCCGCCGACAGTAGCGGGCAATGAGCGACTTTGGATGGCGGGGTCATTGAGGAGCGCGTTTGAGGCGGCCCGGCGTCGGGACGGCCCGGTTACCTTGCGACTGGGTCGCGGGCTCCGGGCCAAGGGGCCACCGAGCGTGTGCGGGGCGGTTTTTGTCGGCGCTGGGCGGCGGCGTCCCAGAGGCAGGCGCTGAGGCGCGCCGAGCGAGCCTGGGAACCGTGCGAGAGTTGGTGCGTGTGCAGCAGCCTCCCTGGACGGAGGGGGAAAGCAGATCGCAGTCCCAGTCCCCTAAGGAGAGGGGAAAGAAAGAAACGAAAGGACGCTGACGCGCTGTCCTCGTTTGTGGGCGCGCCCTTCCGGACGGGTGTGCGGACGGTGTCCGCGGCTTTGTCCGGAGTTCCCTCACGCCTTTCGGCTCCTGGGAGGGATGCGCCTCTCTCATCCGTTTCGAACACCGTGCCGAACTGACGCGCCCGGGGCCGGCGTGGGGGGCGGGGTGGTGAGGATTTTCTTCTCCCGGTTCGGGACGTAGGACCCTTGGGATGGCTGGGTCCAGTCTCTCGTGCGGCTGGAAGAGTGGTTCGTGTTGGAGGCCGCTTCGAGGCCTGTGTCGCCGGTGCCGGAGCGGAGAGCGCGCCAGGCACGGCTCTTCCGTGAATCGCAGCGTCGGGGCGGTCATGGGAACCGAGCGCACGCGCAACGGGCTTGATCGCGGCTGTGCCTGGCGACGCTTGCGGCCTCCCGGTTTGGACACAAAGTCCGTTAGGGCCCTCCCGCCGCAGTGCTGGGTTGTCTTAAAACCTGTTTGGCCACCCTCCCCATGCCACCACGGCTGGCCAAAAAGTCCGTTCGGCCGCCGCGGCCCTCGTAGGGTGTTGGCCAGAGAGGCCGTTCCGTCTGCGGAGCGTCATGCGCGGTGGGCCGGAAACCACATTCGGTCCCCCCCGCCGTCATCCTGGACCGGCCCAACAGTCTGACCCAGTCCTCCGGCGTACGAGGGTGGCCAAGAAGTCCGTTCAGTCGCCCTACCGCGTCGCGGGGTTGGCCAGAAAGTGTGTTCGCGCTCCCGGCCGCACTAGCCCGTGGACCCACACGTTCGGTCCCGTCCCCCACGCGCCCCGCCAAGCGCCCTCCCTCCGTATGGCTCTGGTCCGAGTACTTGCCTTGGCGCCCAACGGCAACAGTTTTGCTGGAGAGAGGCCAGCTCTTCGTTGCCTGGGAGGGGCGAGAGCCGAGGAGGCTTTTGGTGGAGCCGAAGGGCCCGAGCGTCGTCCCCCTCGCGGTCTCTGCTGCCGTCTCGTGGCCGTTCCGCGGAATGACAGCCAGGCGCCGGTCCGCGGGCAGAGCCGCCGACAGTAGCGGGCAATGAGCGACTTTGGATGGCGGGGTCATTGAGGAGCGCGTTTGAGGCGGCCCGGCGTCGGGACGGCCCGGTTACCTTGCGACTGGGTCGCGGGCTCCGGGCCAAGGGGCCACCGAGCGTGTGCGGGGCGGTTTTTGTCGGCGCTGGGCGGCGGCGTCCCAGAGGCAGGCGCTGAGGCGCGCCGAGCGAGCCTGGGAACCGTGCGAGAGTTGGTGCGTGTGCAGCAGCCTCCCTGGACGGAGGGGGAAAGCAGATCGCAGTCCCAGTCCCCTAAGGAGAGGGGAAAGAAAGAAACGAAAGGACGCTGACGCGCTGTCCTCGTTTGTGGGCGCGCCCTTCCGGACGGGTGTGCGGACGGTGTCCGCGGCTTTGTCCGGAGTTCCCTCACGCCTTTCGGCTCCTGGGAGGGATGCGCCTCTCTCATCCGTTTCGAACACCGTGCCGAACTGACGCGCCCGGGGCCGGCGTGGGGGGCGGGGTGGTGAGGATTTTCTTCTCCCGGTTCGGGACGTAGGACCCTTGGGATGGCTGGGTCCAGTCTATCGTGCGGCTGGAAGAGTGGTTCGTGTTGGAGGCCGCTTCGAGGCCTGTGTCGCCGGTGCCGGAGCGGAGAGCGGGCCAGGCACGGCTCTTCCGTGAATCGCAGCGTCGGGGCGGTCATGGGAACCGAGCGCACGCGCAACGGGCTTGATCGCGGCTGTGCCTGGCGACGCTTGCGGCCTCCCGGTTTGGACACAAAGTCCGTTAGGGCCCTCCCGCCGCAGTGCTGGGTTGTCTTAAAACCTGTTTGGCCACCCTCCCCATGCCACCACGGCTGGCCAAAAAGTCCGTTCGGCCTCGCGAGCGCGCTAGTGGCGGGCCAAAAAGTCCGTTCGGCCGCCGCGGCCCTCGTAGGGTGTTGGCCAGAGAGGCCGTTCTGTCTGCGGAGCGGCATGCGCGGTGGGCCGGAAACCACATTCGGTCCCCCCCGCCGTCATCCTGGACCGGCCCAACAGTCTGACCCAGTCCTCCGGCGTACGAGGGTGGCCAAGAAGTCCGTTCAGTCGCCCTACCGCGTCGCGGGGTTGGCCAGAAAGTGTGTTCGCGCTCCCGGCCGCACTAGCCCGTGGACCCACACGTTCGGTCCCGTCCCCCACGCGCCCCGCCAAGCGCCCTCCCTCCGTATGGCTCTGGTCCGAGTACTTGCCTTGGCGCCCAACGGCAACAGTTTTGCTGGAGAGAGGCCAGCTCTTCGTTGCCTGGGAGGGGCGAGAGCCGAGGAGGCTTTTGGTGGAGCCGAAGGGCCCGAGCGTCGTCCCCCTCGCGGTGTCTGCTGCCGTCTCGTGGCCGTTCCGCGGAATGACAGCCAGGCGCCGGTCCGCGGGCAGAGCCGCCGACAGTAGCGGGCAATGAGCGACTTTGGATGGCGGGGTCATTGAGGAGCGCGTTTGAGGCGGCCCGGCGTCGGGACGGCCCGGTTACCTTGCGACTGGGTCGCGGGCTCCGGGCCAAGGGGCCACCGAGCGTGTGCGGGGCGGTTTTTGTCGGCGCTGGGCGGCGGCGTCCCAGAGGCAGGCGCTGAGGCGCGCCGAGCGAGCCTGGGAACCGTGCGAGAGTTGGTGCGTGTGCAGCAGCCTCCCTGGACGGAGGGGGAAAGCAGATCGCAGTCCCAGTCCCCTAAGGAGAGGGGAAAGAAAGAAACGAAAGGACGCTGACGCGCTGTCCTCGTTTGTGGGCGCGCCCTTCCGGACGGGTGTGCGGACGGTGTCCGCGGCTTTGTCCGGAGTTCCCTCACGCCTTTCGGCTCCTGGGAGGGATGCGCCTCTCTCATCCGTTTCGAACACCGTGCCGAACTGACGCGCCCGGGGCCGGCGTGGGGGCGGGGTGGTGAGGATTTTCTTCTCCCGGTTCGGGACGTAGGACCCTTGGGATGGCTGGGTCCAGTCTATCGTGCGGCTGGAAGAGTGGTTCGTGTTGGAGGCCGCTTCGAGGCCTGTGTCGCCGGTGCCGGAGCGGAGAGCGCGCCAGGCACGGCTCTTCCGTGAATCGCCTGGTCGGGGCGGTCATGGGAACCGAGCGCACGCGCAACGGGCTTGATCGCGGCTGTGCCTGGCGACGCTTGCGGCCTCCCGGTTTGGACACAAAGTCCGTTAGGGCCCTCCCGCCGCAGTGCTGGGTTGTCTTAAAACCTGTTTGGCCACCCTCCCCATGCCACCACGGCTGGCCAAAAAGTCCGTTCGGCCGCCGCGGCCCTCGTAGGGTGTTGGCCAGAGAGGCCGTTCTGTCTGCGGAGCGTCATGCGCGGTGGGCCGGAAACCACATCCGGTCCCGCCCGCCGTCATCCTGGACCGGCCCAACAGTCTGACCCAGTCCTCCGGCGTACGAGGGTGGCCAAGAAGTCCGTTCAGTCACCCTACCGCCTCGCGGGGTTGGCCAGAAAGTGTGTTCGCGCTCCCGGCCGCACTAGCCCGTGGACCCACACGTTCGGTCCCGTCCCCCACGCGCCCCGCCAAGCGCCCTCCCTCCGTATGGCTCTGGTCCGAGTACTTGCCTTGGCGCCCAACGGCAACAGTTTTGCTGGAGAGAGGCCAGCTCTTCGTTGCCTGGGAGGGGCGAGAGCCGAGGAGGCTTTTGGTGGAGCCGAAGGGCCCGAGCGTCGTCCCCCTCGCGGTGTCTGCTGCCGTCTCGTGGCCGTTCCGCGGAATGACAGCCAGGCGCCGGTCCGCGGGCAGAGCCGCCGACAGTAGCGGGCAATGAGCGACTTTGGATGGCGGGGTCATTGAGGAGCGCGTTTGAGGCGGCCCGGCGTCGGGACGGCCCGGTTACCTTGCGACTGGGTCGCGGGCTCCGGGCCAAGGGGCCACCGAGCGTGTGCGGGGCGGTTTTTGTCGGCGCTGGGCGGCGGCGTCCCAGAGGCAGGCGCTGAGGCGCGCCGAGCGAGCCTGGGAACCGTGCGAGAGTTGGTGCGTGTGCAGCAGCCTCCCCTGGACGGAGGGGGAAAGCAGATCGCAGTCCCAGTCCCCTAAGGAGAGGGGCAAAAAAGAGACGAAAGGACGCTGACGCGCTGTCCTCGTTTGTGGGCGCGCCCTTCCGGACGGGTGTGCGGACGGTGTCCGCGGCTTTGTCCGGAGTTCCCTCACGCCTTTCGGCTCCTGGGAGGGATGCGCCTCTCTCATCCGTTTGGAACACCGTGCCGAACTGACGCGCCCGGGGGCCGGCGTGGGGGGCGGGGTGGTGAGGATTTTCTTCTCCCGGTTCGGGACGTAGGACCCTTGGGATGGCTGGGTCCAGTCTATCGTGCGGCTGGAAGAGTGGTTCGTGTTGGAGGCCGCTTCGAGGCCTGTGTCGCCGGTGCCGGAGCGGAGAGCGCGCCAGGCACGGCTCTTCCGTGAATCGCAGCGTCGGGGCGGTCATGGGAACCGAGCGCATGCGCAACGGGCTTGATCGCGGCTGTGCCTGGCGACGCTTGCGGCCTCCCGGTTTGGACACAAAGTCCGTTAGGGCCCTCCCGCCGCAGTGCTGGGTTGTCTTAAAACCTGTTTGGCCACCCTCCCCATGCCACCACGGCTGGCCAAAAGTCCGTTCGGCCGCCGCGGCCCTCGTAGGGTGTTGGCCAGAGAGGCCGTTCCGTCTGCGGAGCGTCATGCGCGGTGGGCCGGAAACCACATTCGGTCCCCCCCGCCGTCATCCTGGACCGGCCCAACAGTCTGACCCAGTCCTCCGGCGTACGAGGGTGGCCAAGAAGTCCGTTCAGTCACCCTACCGCGTCGCGGGGTTGGCCAGAAAGTGTGTTCGCGCTCCCGGCCGCACTAGCCCGTGGACCCACACGTTCGGTCCCGTCCCCCACGCGCCCCGCCAAGCGCCCTCCCTCCGTATGGCTCTGGTCCGAGTACTTGCCTTGGCGCCCAACGGCAACAGTTTTGCTGGAGAGAGGCCAGCTCTTCGTTGCCTGGGAGGGGCGAGAGCCGAGGGAGGCTTTTGGTGGAGCCGAAGGGCCCGAGCGTCGTCCCCCTCGCGGTCTCTGCTGCCGTCTCGTGGCCGTTCCGCGGAATGACAGCCAGGCGCCGGTCCGCGGGCAGAGCCGCCGACAGTAGCGGGCAATGAGCGACTTTGGATGGCGGGGTCATTGAGGAGCGCGTTTGAGGCGGCCCGGCGTCGGGACGGCCCGGTTACCTTGCGACTGGGTCGCGGGCTCCGGGGCCAAGGGGCCACCGAGCGTGTGCGGGGCGGTTTTTGTCGGCGCTGGGCGGCGGCGTCCCAGAGGCAGGCGCTGAGGCGCGCCGAGCGAGCCTGGGAACCGTGCGAGAGTTGGTGCGTGTGCAGCAGCCTCCCTGGACGGAGGGGGAAAGCAGATCGCAGTCCCAGTCCCCTAAGGAGAGGGGAAAGAAAGAAACGAAAGGACGCTGACGCGCTGTCCTCGTTTGTGGGCGCGCCCTTCCGGACGGGTGTGCGGACGGTGTCCGCGGCTTTGTCCGGAGTTCCCTCACGCCTTTCGGCTCCTGGGAGGGATGCGCCTCTCTCATCCGTTTCGAACACCGTGCCGAACTGACGCGCCCGGGGCCGGCGTGGGGGGCGGGGTGGTGAGGATTTTCTTCTCCCGGTTCGGGACGTAGGACCCTTGGGATGGCTGGGTCCAGTCTATCGTGCGGCTGGAAGAGTGGTTCGTGTTGGAGGCCGCTTCGAGGCCTGTGTCGCCGGTGCCGGAGCGGAGAGCGGGCCAGGCACGGCTCTTCCGTGAATCGCAGCGTCGGGGCGGTCATGGGAACCGAGCGCACGCGCAACGGGCTTGATCGCGGCTGTGCCTGGCGACGCTTGCGGCCTCCCGGTTTGGACACAAAGTCCGTTAGGGCCCTCCCGCCGCAGTGCTGGGTTGTCTTAAAACCTGTTTGGCCACCCTCCCCATGCCACCACGGCTGGCCAAAAAGTCCGTTCGGCCTCGCGAGGCGCGCTAGTGGCGGGCCAAAAGTCCGTTCGGCCGCCGCGGCCCTCGTAGGGTGTTGGCCAGAGAGGCCGTTCTGTCTGCGGAGCGGCATGCGCGGTGGGCCGGAAACCACATTCGGTCCCCCCGCCGTCATCCTGGACCGGCCCAACAGTCTGACCCAGTCCTCCGGCGTACGAGGGTGGCCAAGAAGTCCGTTCAGTCACCCTACCGCCTCGCGGGGTTGGCCAGAAAGTGTGTTCGCGCTCCCGGCCGCACTAGCCCGTGGACCCACACGTTCGGTCCCGTCCCCCACGCGCCCCGCCAAGCGCCCTCCCCTCCGTATGGCTCTGGTCCGAGTACTTGCCTTGGCGCCCAACGGCAACAGTTTTGCTGGAGAGAGGCCAGCTCTTCGTTGCCTGGGAGGGGCGAGAGCCGAGGAGGCTTTTGGTGGAGCCGAAGGGCCCGAGCGTCGTCCCCCTCGCGGTCTCTGCTGCCGTCTCGTGGCCGTTCCGCGGAATGACAGCCAGGCGCCGGTCCGCGGGCAGAGCCGCCGACAGTAGCGGGCAATGAGCGACTTTGGATGGCGGGGTCATTGAGGAGCGCGTTTGAGGCGGCCCGGCGTCGGGACGGCCCGGTTACCTTGCGACTGGGTCGCGGGCTCCGGGCCAAGGGGCCACCGAGCGTGTGCGGGGCGGTTTTTGTCGGCGCTGGGCGGCGGCGTCCCAGAGGCAGGCGCTGAGGCGCGCCGAGCGAGCCTGGGAACCGTGCGAGAGTTGGTGCGTGTGCAGCAGCCTCCCTGGACGGAGGGGGAAAGCAGATCGCAGTCCCAGTCCCCTAAGGAGAGGGGAAAGAAAGAAACGAAAGGACGCTGACGCGCTGTCCTCGTTTGTGGGCGCGCCCTTCCGGACGGGTGTGCGGACGGTGTCCGCGGCTTTGTCCGGAGTTCCCTCACGCCTTTCGGCTCCTGGGAGGGATGCGCCTCTCTCATCCGTTTCGAACACCGTGCCGAACTGACGCGCCCGGGGCCGGCGTGGGGGGCGGGGTGGTGAGGATTTTCTTCTCCCGGTTCGGGACGTAGGACCCTTGGGATGGCTGGGTCCAGTCTATCGTGCGGCTGGAAGAGTGGTTCGTGTTGGAGGCCGCTTCGAGGCCTGTGTCGCCGGTGCCGGAGCGGAGAGCGCGCCAGGCACGGCTCTTCCGTGAATCGCCTGGTCGGGGCGGTCATGGGAACCGAGCGCACGCGCAACGGGGTTGATCGCGGCTGTGCCTGGCGACGCTTGCGGCCTCCCGGTTTGGACACAAAGTCCGTTAGGGCCCTCCCGCCGCAGTGCTGGGTTGTCTTAAAACCTGTTCGGCCACCCTCCCCATGCCACCACGGCTGGCCAAAAAGTCCGTTCGGCCGCCGCGGCCCTCGTAGGGTGTTGGCCAGAGAGGCCGTTCTGTCTGCGGAGCGGCATGCGCGGTGGGCCGGAAACCACATTCGGTCCCCCCGCCGTCATCCTGGACCGGCCCAACAGTCTGACCCAGTCCTCCGGCGTACGAGGGTGGCCAAGAAGTCCGTTCAGTCACCCTACCGCCTCGCGGGGTTGGCCAGAAAGTGTGTTCGCGCTCCCGGCCGCACTAGCCCGTGGACCCACACGTTCGGTCCCGTCCCCCACGCGCCCCGCCAAGCGCCCTCCCTCCGTATGGCTCTGGTCCGAGTACTTGCCTTGGCGCCCAACGGCAACAGTTTTGCTGGAGAGAGGCCAGCTCTTCGTTGCCCGGGAGGGGCGAGAGCCGAGGAGGCTTTTGGTGGAGCCGAAGGGCCCGAGCGTCGTCCCCCTCGCGGTCTCTGCTGCCGTCTCGTGGCCGTTCCGCGGAATGACAGCCAGGCGCCGGTCCGCGGGCAGAGCCGCCGACAGTAGTGGGCAATGAGCGACTTTGGATGGCGGGGTCATTGAGGAGCGCGTTTGAGGCGGCCCGGCGTCGGGACGGCCCGGTTACCTTGCGCCTGGGTCGCGGGCTCCGGGGCCAAGGGGCCACCGAGCGTGTGCGGGGCGGTTTTTGTCGGCGCTGGGCGGCGGCGTCCCAGAGGCAGGCGCTGAGGCGCGCCGAGCGAGCCTGGGAACCGTGCGAGAGTTGGTGCGTGTGCAGCAGCCTCCCTGGACGGAGGGGGAAAGCAGATCGCAGTCCCAGTCCCCTAAGGAGAGGGGAAAGAAAGAAACGAAAGGACGCTGACGCGCTGTCCTCGTTTGTGGGCGCGCCCTTCCGGACGGGTGTGCGGACGGTGTCCGCGGCTTTGTCCGGAGTTCCCTCACGCCTTTCGGCTCCTGGGAGGGATGCGCCTCTCTCATCCGTTTCGAACATCGTGCCGAACTGACGCGCCCGGGGCCGGCGTGGGGGGCGGGGTGGTGAGGATTTTCTTCTCCCGGTTCGGGACGTAGGACCCTTGGGATGGCTGGGTCCAGTCTATCGTGCGGCTGGAAGAGTGGTTCGTGTTGGAGGCCGCTTCGAGGCCTGTGTCGCCGGTGCCGGAGCGGAGAGCGGGCCAGGCACGGCTCTTCCGTGAATCGCAGCTGTCGGGGCGGTCATGGGAACCGAGCGCATGCGCAACGGGCTTGATCGCGGCTGTGCCTGGCGACGCTTGCGGCCTCCCGGTTTGGACACAAAGTCCGTTAGGGCCCTCCCGCCGCAGTGCTGGGTTGTCTTAAAACCTGTTTGGCCACCCTCCCCATGCCACCACGGCTGGCCAAAAAGTCCGTTCGGCCGCGCGAGCGCGCTAGTGGCGGGCCAAAAAGTCCGTTCGGCCGCCGCGGCCCTCGTAGGGTGTTGGCAGAGAGGCCGTTCTGTCTGCGGAGCGGCATGCGCGGTGGGCCGGAAACCACATTCGGTCCCCCCGCCGTCATCCTGGACCGGCCCAACAGTCTGACCCAGTCCTCCGGCGTACGAGGGTGGCCAAGAAGTCCGTTCAGTCACCCTACCGCCTCGCGGGGTTGGCCAGAAAGTGTGTTCGCGCTCCCGGCCGCACTAGCCCGTGGACCCACACGTTCGGTCCCGTCCCCCACGCGCCCCGCCAAGCGCCCTCCCTCCGTATGGCTCTGGTCCGAGTACTTGCCTTGGCGCCCAACGGCCACAGTTTTGCTGGAGAGAGGCCAGCTCTTCGTTGCCTGGGAGGGGCGAGAGCCGAGGGAGGCTTTTGGTGGAGCCGAAGGGCCCGAGCGTCGTCCCCCTCGCGGTCTCTGCTGCCGTCTCGTGGCCGTTCCGCGGAATGACAGCCAGGCGCCGGTCCGCGGGCAGAGCCGCCGACAGTAGTGGGCAATGAGCGACTTTGGATGGCGGGGTCATTGAGGAGCGCGTTTGAGGCGGCCCGGCGTCGGGACGGCCCGGTTACCTTGCGACTGGGTCGCGGGCTCCGGGCCAAGGGGCCACCGAGCGTGTGCGGGGCGGTTTTTGTCGGCGCTGGGCGGCGGCGTCCCAGAGGCAGGCGCTGAGGCGCGCCGAGCGAGCCTGGGAACCGTGCGAGAGTTGGTGCGTGTGCAGCAGCCTCCCCTGGACGGAGGGGGAAAGCAGATCGCAGTCCCAGTCCCCTAAGGAGAGGGGAAAGAAAGAAACGAAAGGACGCTGACGCGCTGTCCTCGTTTGTGGGCGCGCCCTTCCGGACGGGTGTGCGGACGGTGTCCGCGGCTTTGTCCGGAGTTCCCTCACGCCTTTCGGCTCCTGGGAGGGATGCGCCTCTCTCATCCGTTTCGAACATCGTGCCGAACTGACGCGCCCGGGGCCGGCGTGGGGGGCGGGGTGGTGAGGATTTTCTTCTCCCGGTTCGGGACGTAGGACCCTTGGGATGGCTGGGTCCAGTCTATCGTGCGGCTGGAAGAGTGGTTCGTGTTGGAGGCCGCTTCGAGGCCTGTGTCGCCGGTGCCGGAGCGGAGAGCGCGCCAGGCACGGCTCTTCCGTGAATCGCCTGGTCGGGGCGGTCATGGGAACCGAGCGCATGCGCAACGGGCTTGATCGCGGCTGTGCCTGGCGACGCTTGCGGCCTCCCGGTTTGGACACAAAGTCCGTTAGGGCCCTCCCGCCGCAGTGCTGGGTTGTCTTAAAACCTGTTTGGCCACCCTCCCCATGCCACCACGGCTGGCCAAAAAGTCCGTTCGGCCGGTGCGGCCCTCGTATGGTTTTGGCAGAGAGGCCGTTCTGTCTGCGGAGCGGCATCCGCGGTGGGCCGGAAAGCACATTCGGTCCCCCCCGCCGTCATCCTGGACCGGCCCAACAGTCTGACCCAGTCCTCCGGCGTACGAGGGTGGCCAAGAAGTCCGTTCAGTCGCCCTACCGCGTCGCGGGGTTGGCCAGAAAGTGTGTTCGCGCTCCCGGCCGCACTAGCCCGTGGACCCACACGTTCGGTCCCGTCCCCCACGCGCCCCGCCAAGCGCCCTCCCTCCGTATGGCTCTGGTCCGAGTACTTGCCTTGGCGCCCAACGGCAACAGTTTTGCTGGAGAGAGGCCAGCTCTTCGTTGCCCGGGAGGGGCGAGAGCCGAGGAGGCTTTTGGTGGAGCCGAAGGGCCCGAGCGTCGTCCCCTCGCGGTCTCTGCTGCCGTCTCGTGGCCGTTCCGCGGAATGACAGCCAGGCGCCGGTCCGCGGGCAGAGCCGCCGACAGTAGCGGGCAATGAGCGACTTTGGATGGCGGGGTCATTGAGGAGCGCGTTTGAGGCGGCCCGGCGTCGGGACGGCCCGGTTACCTTGCGACTGGGTCGCGGGCTCCGGGGCCAAGGGGCCACCGAGCGTGTGCGGGGCGGTTTTTGTCGGCGCTGGGCGGCGGCGTCCCAGAGGCAGGCGCTGAGGCGCGCCGAGCGAGCCTGGGAACCGTGCGAGAGTTGGTGCGTGTGCAGCAGCCTCCCTGGACGGAGGGGGAAAGCAGATCGCAGTCCCAGTCCCCTAAGGAGAGGGGAAAGAAAGAAACGAAAGGACGCTGACGCGCTGTCCTCGTTTGTGGGCGCGCCCTTCCGGACGGGTGTGCGGACGGTGTCCGCGGCTTTGTCCGGAGTTCCCTCACGCCTTTCGGCTCCTGGGAGGGGTGCGCCTCTCTCATCCGTTTCGAACACCGTGCCGAACTGACGCGCCCGGGGCCGGCGTGGGGGCGGGGTGGTGAGGATTTTCTTCTCCCGGTTCGGGACGTAGGACCCTTGGGATGGCTGGGTCCAGTCTATCGTGCGGCTGGAAGAGTGGTTCGTGTTGGAGGCCGCTTCGAGGCCTGTGTCGCCGGTGCCGGAGCGGAGAGCGGGCCAGGCACGGCTCTTCCGTGAATCGCAGCGTCGGGGCGGTCATGGGAACCGAGCGCATGCGCAACGGGCTTGATCGCGGCTGTGCCTGGCGACGCTTGCGGCCTCCCGGTTTGGACACAAAGTCCGTTAGGGCCCTCCCGCCGCAGTGCTGGGTTGTCTTAAAACCTGTTTGGCCACCCTCCCCATGCCACCACGGCTGGCCAAAAAGTCCGTTCGGCCTCGCGAGCGCGCTAGTGGCGGGCCAAAAAGTCCGTTCGGCCGCCGCGGCCCTCGTAGAATGTTGGGCAGAAAGGCCGTTCTGTCTGCGGAGCGGCATGCGCGGTGGGCCGGAAACCACATTCGGTCCCCCCGCCGTCATCCTGGACCGGCCCAACAGTCTGACCCAGTCCTCCGGCGTACGAGGGTGGCCAAGAAGTCCGTTCAGTCGCCCTGCCGCGTCGCGGGGTTGGCCAGAAAGTGTGTTCGCGCTCCCGGCCGCACTAGCCCGTGGACCCACACGTTCGGTCCCGTCCCCCCACGCGCCCCGCCAAGCGCCCTCCCTCCGTATGGCTCTGGTCCGAGTACTTGCCTTGGCGCCCAACGGCAACAGTTTTGCTGGAGAGAGGCCAGCTCTTCGTTGCCCGGGAGGGGCGAGAGCCGAGAGGCTTTTGGTGGAGCCGAAGGTGGGCCCGAGCGTCGTCCCCCTCGCGGTCTCT